>NW_004567113.1:1283352-1306390 GCF_000260355.1 Condylura cristata
AAAAAAAAAAATTCTAGCTTGTGGTTGTTCCGTGTATTCCTTCATCTCTAAATTTCTGGATCTAGGTATTTGAAATGTGTTTATTACTACTACACCTCAGGATGCTATTATCAGTCTTGAAGGAGGGGGGGCAGGAGGCACAATACAGTAGATATTATCATAGCTTTTCACACTGAAATTCTACTGTGCTTGGATTACCCCAGGTCTTTCCATATATTTCCCTTCTGCCAAATGTATGTGACCCCACACTTCTCAGCTTTTCTTTTCCTCAAGCAAGCACTGGAATGGCAACATTGCGGTTTATAGTTGAGATTTCAGACTGCAAGTCACAGATTCCAGTTTTTTCTTCCTACTACCTGTTTTAAATGAAACAATAATCTCTTTGCAGTCCCTTCTGTTATCACCTGTGTTGACCTCAGAAGTCACATAGGTGACCTCAAAAGTCATAGTAGTCATCTCAGCAGGTTTTACACTATTGATTCATGTAAAAGAACCCCTAAGTATATCACAGGTCTTGATAACTTTCAGATTATCCCCCTAGACAAAGAACCAAATGTTTTGTGATGACAACTTGATACAAACCTTTATTATGTTTAGACTTGTAATGAAGACACTAGCATGCTATTTTCTTTCAAAATCTATAAGTATATGTTTTTAACCTCTGGCCACCAAGAAAAATATAGTTTGCTAAAACTAATCTCAAATGAGAAAAGGAAAGGATTTCCTTAAATAGTTGAAACTAAGGGCCCTCCCTGGTGGCGCAGCAGGTTAAAGAACTGCACTAAGAGGCTTAGGCCACTTCCACATGAGTTCAATCCCCGCCTGCCCCAGAGGAGATCCACATGGCGTGGCAGACCTCTCCTGACCCGCCGGCTGCTCCCCTCAGCAGTGTACTTCATAGATCTGCCCGTTCTGCCCCCCATCTGTAACTGGTGAATTCTTTCACCCTCCGCATCTCTGGGCTGCACCCCAGTTCTGTATGAATAAATAAATCTTAAAAAAATAGTTGAAACTAAAATTTTGATCAAAATTATGTATGTATACCACACAGATCAACAACATCTGTAAGTAGTTGGAAATAATGCAGATATCTTAAAATTTAAGTAAATTTTTCAGTTGTTTAAGATCAAAAGTAACAATGTGAAATAAAAAGAAAAAATCAGTTTTCAAATAAAGTTAGATGAAGTCCCACCCAGGTTTAATACCTAATCTCATTGAATTTACACCTATTGACAAAGGTTTTACCCTAAACCAATCAATCAAGAGTTCTCAGATAAACATCAATGAGATAATCTACATGAGGTCTCTGCCTACTTGTAAAGAAAGATCATTTTACATGAAATGCCCTTGACTTTTGCTAGTAATTTTGTCCCACTACCTTTCTATATAATTCCCTTCATTTTATGGGAGACATTGCTGTATATAAACTGTGTGCTGACCAATCCCCACATCATTTCGTAAAGCCAATTAGATCTCTAAATTGTGAGTTTTGTTTTTGACTAACATCTTAATGTATTTAGATTAATACTTTAATCTAAACACAAGTGTACACTATAAAGAAATGAAAAAATGGTTAATCATTAATATTATTGAAAAATTTTGATACTTCATTAGTTCCCTTTACCATTGACATGTAATTTGACATAGTATTCATTAGTCTCAGCTGTATAAAATATATATTAGTTTTCTGTTGAAGTATAACAGATTACCACAAATTGAGTTGCTTAAAACAACATATGCATGCTATCTTAGCTTTCATTATCCAATGCGGAAGTACAATCAAAGTGTTGATTAAGATAAGAGATTTTACTGAGAAAGATATATTTCCAAGATATATTTCCATTTATGTTGCTGGTCTCTTAATAGTTAAAGATCTGAAATTTTCTTTTCCTTATCGTGGGTTTCTTTCATTTTTAGTTGTTTGCATTTCCTGGACAACACAAAACTCTCTAAAATTTCTGTCACAAAGTATAAGCAATTTCTTTTTTAATCTGAAAGAGAAAGAAGTCTTCCTGCCAGACTTGTGCATGAATACATACTTGTATACTAGAGAGATCAAACAAAAGATCGGAAGAAGATAAATTATGAGACTGACCTTTTAAAATCGGCCATAGACATGGAGGGGAGAGGCAAAGGCAGGAAAGAGAGGAAATGAGAAGAGCTGGAGGAGTGTGCGGCTGAGTATGGTGAACAGTGGATATTTGATGGTGTGAAAAGTATGGTGACATCAATTAAGGGGAGAAATTGCATATTGTGAAAACATAAACAAGGGCATTTAAGAAAATAGAATAGGAAAAATAATTTCATACTTTAATAGAGTATGTATACGAATATATATGTATGTATATGTGCACCTATGTTTTTATATGCATACATTTATTAAACACATGCATTCTGCAACTTTTGCCATATTTTATTAGTTATAAGAAATGATAGATTAAGTCCATGTTCTATATTAATGGGTTATAGTAGATATAGCTATAAAGGGTATCTTAAGCTCTAGTCCCCATAAGTAATCTGAAAGTTATTAGTTCAGAGAAAATATATTTCAGAATATAACTTTTATCTTTGTAGATAAAAGTTAAGATTAAAACTAAGTTAAAACAAAATAAAACATCAGAAACAAAACCATCAAATTAGAAGAAAATATTTATTCTAAATTAAAGAAAAAGTTTGCCTTTCCATAACAATTCCCTAAGTATGATACTAGCATTTTGTTTGAAAATAAACCTTTCCTTCACTGAGGTGCACATGTTCTTGGCAGCTCAGGCAAATGAACGTGTAAGATACCCACATTTTGCATGATGGAAAATAATTCTTAGAAAGATGTAAAAAAATTTTCTCCTCCCCTCCCTTCAAATAATAGTTAATATGACAATTACAAATATGCCATCAAATATAAGGATTAATGACATGGCAAAACATTAACTTATTTTTTTAAAGACTAACCCTGATAAACTAAACAATTGCCCAAATATATATTGCATAGCTTATTAAAGTTGATTATTTATAACTTATTTGTATATAAAATATGTGCTCTTTAGCTATTAAAAAATAAATCATAGTTGAAGTCAAGAAGACTCAAATATGTATTCTCTTTTAGTATAACTTCAAATAGTCTATTAATTCAAAGTTGATCACTGCTTTGGCCAAACACTACACAACTTTGTAGCATTTAAAGACAAATGGAAATGAAGCTTAAATTAAAGAAATATTATACGCTTGTCACTAAATCAATGGAACACATATCAAGTCAATTAATTATTTTCACCTTCAAAAATGCAGGACTTTATGCATCTTTTGAATGAGGTTGATTATTTTCCAAGGGTGCCAATATATTTACTCTAATCTTGGGTTAAACAATTGAAATATATATTCTCATAATCTAAACTTTAGACATAAGTAATAAAAATAAGAGCAGATTTGGCAGATACATTCTAAATGATCTAAGGAAAAATCTGATAGGTTTCTGAAATAAGTCATTGTTTATAAATATGTTACTCAAAATTACATATGTTACTCAAAATTGTTCACCTGCCTTTATATGACCTCTTGTTTTTCTTAATGTCTAGATTTATTTCTCCTTTTAAAACATTTTTAATAAGGAAATTGTCATATGATTTTAAACCCAATCTAAATTCTGGAAGAACACATCTCAATATCTCAAGATCTTTAACTCAATTATATCTATAAACACTATTTTCAAATAAAGTCACATTCACAGGTATCAGGACTAGGAAATGGACCTAATAATACTTCTAAGAACATAATTCAATTCACTATAGTGACAACAGTATTCTTGTCAAAAAGTTGCTGTGTGTAAACAAAACTAAATTCTAAATATAAAAGACTTTTTTGTCATTTTAAAAATAAATACTTGGTATTAGCATTATCTATTACCATTAAGTGATTTCTTATCAATTTACATCCCAAATTTATATTTTGTTTTATCAACAAATGTCATGGATGTAATCAAGACTTTGACAACATGAAAATGCATGTTAATGTTTTAAATGCACTAGTAGGTTATTAGTGTTTAATTATGCATACTAGAATCAAAACCACTAGTATTAGGATTCTTAGAAATATGAATGACAGATAATATTAAATTTTAAATTTGATCTTCCCTCCATTACAGTGAGAATATGCAAAACTATGATTGGTTAAAATGTTTACTGTAAAAGAAAAACACTCAACATGACTTTCCTTCTATAGTTGATATTTATATATCCTTTTTTGAATTTAATCATATAATTTTAAGTGCTTAATTGCAGTAGATATACTATTTGATTAGTTTTATATTAGTTTGAAAATAATTTCAATATCTTGATTCTTATTTTTCAAAACTGTTCTAGTTAAACAAGCAATTAATGAAAAAATAATCTATTAAAGGGAATTGAATTCATGTGCATTTTTATAAATATTTATTTATTTATGCATACAGAACTGGGGTACAGGCCAGATGTGCAGGAGCAATGGCAGGATTCACCAGAGACAGAGTGGGGAGCAGAACAAGCAGATTGATGAAGTACGCTGCTGAGGGAAGCAGCAGGCGGGTCAGGAGAGGTCTGTGCACAATGTAGATCACCTCAGGGGCAGGGATTGAACTCATGCTGAAGTGGCTTTAGCTTCTTAGTGCTGAGTGTTAACCCTCTGCACCACCAGGGAGGGTCCCATGTGAATTAAAAAAAATATATTTATGCATACAGAACTGGGGTACAGGTCTGAGGTGCAGGTATGGTGAGAGGATTTACCAGAGGCAGAGTGGTGAGCAGAACAGGCAGATCAAGAAGTACACTGATGAAGAGAATAGTGGGTGGGTCAGGAGAGGTCTGCTGTGTCATGTGGGTCAACTCTGGGGCAGGGAGCAAACTCATGCTGAAGTAGGCTTTAGCTTTCTGGGGCTTTAAACTGTTGCACCACCTGGGAAGGCCCCTCATGTATATTTTTAATTTTCAGGTCTTACTGTCAGAGAAAAACATAGAATAGAATTGACAGCAACACAAAATGATGAATGTTGTAAAAATAAAAACATTAAAAAAATAACTGATAGCAGAACTTTCCAAATTCCTAATTCTATCAGGAACCAATACAAAGTATGTTACTTCCCATAGCTATGAGCTTTTGGATAAAAAATTATGCTTAGAAATGGCTACATATAGCATAAACACATGAATCCACAAGTTGTGATGCTGAGTGTATACAATTCCATTCATTTCAGAGACTATTGGTACCAGAAAACCACTAATTCCTGAAATACTGCATTAAATACTGATTCCTGTAAATATTAAAATGCTATATTAAGAAGATTGTGTCACAAGAGGTATTCATCTCTTTGCACCCAGAAGGATAACCTAAGGTAGTCCAAAGGGGACACTGGAATTGAAGATCTGATGACTAGAGGTGAAACTAGAAAACCAAATTCACATCAGATACCAACAGTAAGAATGCCGGAATTGAAACTGAGGTAATTCAACTCTACACAAGAGATGGGTATAAAAATCTGATTGCATACTGCAGCCAGTGTGGAGATTGTGACACCAGTGTGGCCTCCCATATTTGCTTATACTAGGGTTGAGGTGATAGAAATGGAGGTGGACCTTTGACTGTATGGATGTATGAATGAAGGATTTGGAATGAATCAGAAAGCTTGGGTCTTCAGTGATGAAAGCAGAACTTGGCACAGTGCTGCCTATAACACACCCCCTCAAGGTTCAAGTGATACTGTGAAGTGATATTAAAGTTCAGGACACACACTGTGAAGGTGCAGATCTGGAAACTCAGACCATAAATGAGATGGGGATGAATAAAATATATTCTCATACACCATTTTCATAAGTGACTGTATCCCTCTCTGACCATGCCTTACTTCACTTCCTCCAGATTACTCCTCCCTGAAATACAGGGTCATATAATGGAAAAGTTGTGGAGGACTGGCCTCAATTATGAGTTGTTGGGGGAAGAATGGGCAATCTTAAGGTAGGAACCGTGTCAGCGAGTGGAGATTCCTAAAAGGGGGGAATGGAGAGCAGGCGCAAGGAAGACAAGGGAATTGCTATCAGCAGAAGTTTATTTTATACATTTCAAGCAAGCAGTGGGATAATATTAGCATATGAATTGGGCTGAGAGATCACAGTCATCCTTTTTTTTTTTTTTTTTTTTCCTGAGAACAGTTTGGGGTGGTATTACCCTTCAGGTGAGATTATAGCATTTATTATACTGAAAATCAGTCTATTAAAGTTAAGATAGGTACATAAATTTGTAAAATTTAAGGCTAACTTTGCTATATTTATCATAGTGATAAATAGCTAAAACAAAGTCCCTTTAAACCTTAAATGATACTTAATGATATTCATTCTCACTGAGACATCTTAGAGGATAAAGTCAAGTCGAGGGCTAGGGTGGAGAAGTTTTCTTGTAGATAAATCACTAAGAGAGATAGTAAGATTCCTCACTTAAAGACTAAGCAATAAAAAGCTTAAGTAAGAGAGGAGAGTGATAAGATTTGGGTTCTTGTCAAGGCAGTAAAAGAACTCTGATTATTTTTTAATATGTTCTAGTACAGCCTTGTTTTACAATATTGATTTTGTTATAAGATAATTGCTTTTATTAATCAGTCAGTTGTAATATTATTTTTGATCTCAAGAGTGATTTCCCATCCTGGGGCAGCACTAGCTTGCTTGAACCAAGCAGCACCTTATGAGGCTTAGACAATCCAGTTGTAAACTGATGGTCGCTCAGAATATTTTGATGAATACACAAAAAAGGGAGGTCACAACATAAGTTAGCATGGAAATTCTGATTTTTCAGACCATTTCCCCTCTATCCAGACCATATCTGGTGAAAGAAGCACATGTCTTTGTGTTAAAAAGTAATGACTAGGACCTCCCTGGTGGCTCAGCAGGTTAAAACGCAGCACTAAGAAGCTAAAGCCACTTCCACATGAGTATGATCCCCGCCTGCCTTGGAGGTGACCACATGGAGTGGCAGATCTCTCCTGACCCGCCCGCTGCTCTCCTCAGCAGTGTACTTCGTCAATCAGCCTATTCTGCTCCCCACTCTGTCTCTGGTGAATCCTCTCATCGGTCCCGCATCTCTGGCCTGTATCCCAGTTCTGTAGACACACACAAAAAAGTAATGATTAAAGAAACAATTCATCATGAAGATATAACACTTACAGATTTTAATCAGCGAATGAAAAATCATCAACTGCACAAAGTCACTACTACAGAACTTAAAATAAATGTTGGCAGAAACATGGGAGGGGAGGATTTTGAGACCTCACTTTCAGCAACATATAGAACAGAGAGAAAGTAAAAGGGGAAACAATAACCTTATATGAAGAACTAGAATGACATAATATTGATAGGCATTAATATGGCACTATACCCAGCTCAAGTCTATATGGTACATTAGCTAGGCTAGGCAATACATTCTACCACAAAACAAGAATAAATAAATTTATGATGATTTAATTCATATCAACTATTTTCTCTCATTACAATGGCATCAAAATTTAAATTGACCATAAAAAAATCAAGCAAAAGAAAAACTCCAATATGTAGAGACTAAGGAAAAACACTACTAATGGCAAATGAATTAATGAGGAAATCAAATATATGATTTAAAAAAATTAGCTTGACAAAAATGAAAATGAGAATACAACCTACCAGAATTTATGGGATACATACATACATACAGAAGGGGAATTATATAGCAATACAGACACATATCACAGAACCAGAACAAAATAAAAACCCTAACTCTTTCAATGTGAAATTAAAAAATATAAAAAAATAAACCATATATACATAAAAATCTCTAAAGATCCACTAAAAATAAAATTAACTGAACTAATAAATAATAATAACATTATCTCAAAAAACAAAAATGTAGAGGCTGAGTTCTTCAGGATTTTCAAGCATGAATACCTATTATCAAACTCTTCCAAAAAATCAAGAAAATATAACATTTTCTAACATACTTTATGTGGTCAATTTTACCCTGATTTAAAAAAAAATGATAGACACATTAGAATAAAATAAAATCACAAATTCCACTGGTAAATATAAAAGCAAAAATCCTAAGCAATTCTTAGTAAATGAAATTCAACAATGTGTTACAATGGTCATGTTATGCCCAAGTGTCATTTATTCAGGGGACAAAGGATGTTTAAACCCTTTTGGGTTGGTCCATATGAGCAAGGAAAACAAAAGTGAATGTACCCAAATATGGAACTACATCAAACTAAAAGGATTTAGTTCAATGAAGGAACCTCACGAAAATGGAAGACTACTATTGAATAGAAGAAAATATTCACACACAATTTATGAGACAAGGGATTGATATTCAAGATCCACAAATAAAGTAGTATAATAGGTAACACAATCAAAACATGACAGAAGACTTAAGTAGTTACTTGTCCAAATTAGACATGCAGGTATCCAATACACACATGAAAAATGCTCATAATCACTAATTATTACAGAAAATAATATCAAATAATTCTTACAAGTAAGCAAAACCTCTGCCTCCCTGTGAGGATAAACCCTATCAAAAAATTTTAAAAAAATTGGAACAGTCACACACTATTGGTTGAATAGCTCTTCCTACTCATATGAAAACTATACATACATACACACACTACATGATACCCCAATTTCACTTATGTGTCTATATAAAGTATGCAAAAACACTAATATGAAAAATATATATGCACTCCTATATTTATTGGAGCTCTATTTGCAATAGCCAAGTTACGAAAGACAGCTAAGTGCCCAAAGACAGATTTGTGGTTTGGAAAGACATGGTACACAATGGAAAACTACTCAGAATAACATACACACACACACACATTTGCACATATTCATACACATGTGTATATGCATAGATGATGGGATGATTGAATTTTATATATGTATTTATCTGTGTGCACACACACTCATATATATTATATATGTGTGCATATGTATTTATGTGTGTACACACACATACCCATTCAATCTGTCAAAGTGGATGGAACTGGAAGACATTACACTAAGTAATGTAAGTCAGAAGGAAAAAGATAAATCTTAGATGTGTCACTTTTACACCGTTTATAGAAAAAAAAGTGACATAAAACAAATTAATATTAAGCCCTAAAATTAAAGACTATCAAGAGGTAAGGGGAAGCTACATGGGGATGGACTATAGTGGAGGATATTCATTGCCTTGGATTTGGTGTGGCATAGAATTATACACATAAAGTTATTCACTTAAACCTCCAAATCATATATAAAACTTGTAAATAAATGCTATCCAATAAAGGAAAATCAGAATTCTATCCATTTGCAACAATATTAGGGTGCACTCACCTTCTGAGTGCACCACAGGAATTCCCATCCATCAGTGAAAAGAGGCCAAAACCCAGACCCTGGCAGGAGCAGCTGGAAGTCCTGCACATCAGTACAAGCAATCTGGTGAATCCATACGTAGGTAGAAGCTATAGGAGGTGAAAACAAAACTCAAAGCAACCAATGGGGAGAAAGAAAATTGTAAATGTTTCAGCAAGCCCTTTTGGGAACAATAAACCGGAGAAAGAAAATCAGTCTCCATGACTCAAAAACAATGATATGAATGTTTTCTTCTGCTGACAACTGTGAAGTTCAAAACCACTATAATTAAAAGCATCAAAGAAGTTGAAAAATAGATCAAGAATATACAAGAAAATCAAGAAATAGAAAATGATTCTACGAGAAATATATATAATATATATATAATATATAATATATAATATATAAAATTTCAATTTGAAATTTTAAATAAAAAAAAATAAAGACATGCAGGGTGCAAAATGATCAAAAGAAGAGGTGAAAAATTAGGGAAATATTTATGAAAATAGAATAGTGAGAATGAATCAGTAAACTAGAAGACACAGATAAAGAAGGAAAATGCAAAAGAGCCAAAAGTACAAGAATGAAGAAACAAATTGAGAATTATCCAAAACACGAAGAGAAGAAATATGAGAGTTACTATATTCCTATATATAGGAATTCCAAAAGGAGAAGAAAGGTAGGAGTTGAAAACATATTCAAGGAAATAACTGAAGAAAACTTCCCAAACTTGAAAAAGGAAATGGAAATAGATATACAAGAAACTGGAAAGTCAATAATATATTTCAATGAAAGGAAAGTTATATCAAGAAACATAATAATAAATCTTCCAAGTCAAAGAAAATGACCAGGGAGCAAAAAGTTACCTATGTTGGAAAACTGATTAGGTAATTAGGTTAAATCAGACTTTTTTTTTTGATGGGGGAGGACAAGGAACACCATGGACAAGAAAAGATTGCAATGATATATACCAAAAACACTAAGAAAAAAACTGTTAACCAATAATCCTTTACCCAATAAAAATTCCCTTCTTAGATGAGGGAAAATAAGGGCTTCCTCAGGCAAACAAGATCTTTGGGAATTTACCACAATTATTAACCCCTCACTCTAAGTTACAGCAAGAAGCACTTGAATCAATACCATAAAATAAATGAACACAATCAACTGAAAAAGGCATTAAGTAGAATCACAAAATGATGAATAAAATGGTAGTAACAAACTATCACATCAGTATTGACACTAAATATTAATGTACTTAACTATCCAATATAAAAACACAGAGTAAAGCAGGTTGGATTAAAAAACACAATCCAAACTTTTACTGCCTCCAAAATCATACCTAAGTTGCAAAGATAAATATAGCTTGAAAGTATAGGGTTGGAAAAGAATCCTATAGCAAATGGTACCTGGTAGAATGCAGGAACAGCATTGTCTTGTGTCATTGGGTCACAAGACTTATATCATATAAAATAACTTCCACCTATATAGATGACAATAAACCAAGATAGATACTATATGATGACCAAGGGGACATTAAAACAGGATGACTTAAAATTCATCAAAAGATACTCACCAATGAAGGGCACCAAAATATATTAGAAAATTATTATTATATCTGAAAAAAAATATTGAGGTAACACATATGTGGTAGAAGACATCAACACCCTATACTCACTGTGGATTGATCGATGAGACAAAAATAAACAGACAAATAGCCTAAGACAAAGATTTAGACCATAGTGACCAAGTGGAAAATATATAGGACATGCACCCCCCAGAATAATGTATACATATTTCTCAAGTGCACACAGATCATTCACCAGGATCAACTATACACATTAACAAATACATGAGCTCTGAAATCATATCATGTGTATTTCTTTTACAATGTAGGTATTAGCTAGAAATCAACCACAAAATGGAAAGTCAGTCCCTAGTTACATAAATACTGAGCAACATGCTGCTGGAAGACAACTAGGTTAGTGAGAAAATCAAGCAAGAAATCAACATATACCTCAGAAACACAAACTCCCAGGATATATGGTATATAGCAAACTTAATATTAAGATGAAAGTATATAATATTAATATTAAGGTGAAAGTATACCCACATCAAGAAACAAGAAATAACAAAAACAAAGGAAATAATAAATCTCAAAGCAGAAATAAATGAAATAGAAATAAAAGAAAAAGAAAATTCAAAAATCAATGAGTCCTAAAACGCATTCTTGGGAAAATTAAACAAAATATGCAAATGTATAGTCTGCCTTACCAGAAAAACATGGATAACTCAAGTAGATTTATAAATGAAACTGGCAAAATTACAACAGATTAGAAATCCGGGGGGGGGGGAACTATATGTAAATCAAATTAAATAACCTAGAAGAGATGAAAATTTTCTTGGAATCATACACTCAAGACTGAACAAAAGGAAATAGAAAACTTTAACGAACCAGTTACAATCAAAGAAATTGAAACAGTAACTAAACTCTCCCCCAAAAGGTCAGGGAGACATGCCTTCATAAGGGAATTCTACCAAAATTTCAAAAAATTTAGAAGGAATGAAAACCACCACGTATATTATATGAGGCCAAAATCACACTAATACCAAAACATAAACAAAAAAAAAAAAGAAAGAAAAAGGAAACGACAAATCAATCTTCCCAATGAACATTGATGTTAAAATTCTTAATAAAATATTAGACCCTGATAAGTAATATTTATAGCAAGGACACAGTGATGATTCATGATCTGAAAGTCAATTAATACAATTTTCCTCATCAACAAAATCAAAATAAATAAATATAAACAAATATGTGTATTGTGTATATATGTACATACATGTATGCATACACACATGTGCACACACATTTTTTTTGTGTGTGTGTGTGTGAAAGAAAGTGAGATATCATATGTAGAAATGGGTCAAAAATGGCCAGACAAATCTGGGAGGAAAAGAGCAAAATCAAAATCAAAATCAATACTGCCATAGTGAGCCTCCCACAGGTCTCTCACCCACATCTGTTTCCACCAATTTAGAGCCAAGAAACAAGCATGGTTTCTTCACATCTCTCTCTGCTCCATGTGGCTTCCACAGATCTCCTTCTGGCTCTCCATTCTGCTTCCTTCTTCTCCAGACTCCTTTTCTTCTCAGCTCAGTTCCACCCCCTTTCTGAGTGGGACAGGGAACCCGGAAATGCCCCTTTTCCTGGGGATGCCCCTGTTACAGCTGTGTTTGCAGTCCCTTTTATTCCTTAGTAGTCATTCCAACTCAATATGCAGTACTTTCAGCAGTCTCCCTGGGGCTAACTATCCTCACCGGCAACCTCCTCCAGGGAGTGCTACCTGTAACAGTCTTTTTTTATTTTTTAATTGTTGTCATAGGAGAGTTACATCTTGTTCCAAATCTGTAAGTCAGTCATTGTGCAACAAAAATCTCAGTAATGTTAATGTTATAAATACAGAGAGAATGGCCTCTTCCACTGGGCTAAATCACCTGTCACAAGCCCATGGACAAGGTAGGGATATGCAGGTGCCCCTGCTGGAATACACTGAATGTCCACTGCCAAACTTTCCAAGTGAAGACATACTTTTTTTTGACTCTCTTTTGCTATAGCGATGAGAAACAACTAGCTAGATCAGCTACCAAGTGATATGTGCCCAATGTGTGACTCAAATTATACATCAAGTCTTCCCCTGAGGGCACTGCTGAAGGCAATGGGGGACCATTTTATTTTACTCCTGGTAAAACACCATTGTACACCATGAGACATCAGGCTTCTTCACTGGCCACATGGGGAGTTATAAGGCCTGTTGGCAGCATGCATAATGCCCACTTTCTCCTATTTTGCTTTTGTACCTGTAATCTCTGCATGGCCACGTGGAAACCTGTATTTATTAGTACTGGTCTTTTGTCTAGGGGCTGTCAGTTGTACGGGTGGATGCTCAGCATGTCCATCCAACACTGCCCTCACCTCTGAATCTCTCCCACAGTCTCAGTGGTCACCATCTACAGCTTCTGACCCCAAACATGTCACACAACTCTCTCAGGCCAGGTAGGCTCATTGTCAGTTCTCACAGAGGAAAAGAAAGTTTGGAGCCTTCGGTGGTTTTGTAGTCCTGTAATGTTGAGACAGAGGGTCATATACACAAACAGGTTGACAGAGCAAGAGACAATCCAGCACTGAGGGAGGCAAGACAGCAAATTCCCTACTACCCTCCTTAACACTATGTGTCATAGCCATTATACTGATACATTGTTGCAAACATAAGACTCATCTGTTCTTTGCTACGTGTTTGCTAGCTGTCTGACTAGTGGAAGACATAGCATTTCAAGGTTTCGTTTGTATGGAAGGCAAAAAAAATAGCTTGTGTTACTCACTTTCCTTACATTTTACATGGTTAATAAGTTGAGTTAGAAATATTATCCATAAAGAATTTAATGAAATTGCTATTTTGAATGCTACATCACATATTATCTATTAAAATCAAATACATACAAAAGATACACATTCGAATAGCATTTTTATTTTAATGATATTACATTATAGACAATAATACTATAAGACAGCCACTTAATATTTTTGAATGATTTTAACTTCTTTGTTGTAAATATATTTAACCTGTCTCGTTTGGGTCTATACATTTCAATGAACATAAAATTCTATCACTTTTCGTATTTTGGACTTATGCTATTTAAACCCCTTTAAAATATCTCTATTCCAATGGCACCTCTGAATTTTCCCTCAAATGTTTGCTACAGATCCTGGTTAAATGATGTCCAAATTAGAAGCTATGAGTTTTCCACATGGTCTTTGACTAGATATAAATGTGTCAATCAGCAATAGTACCAATGATACCAGTGCTAATACTGTAGAGAAAGCTAGTTGAGCTTTCTTTGGAATAAAAAAGGACTGCAACTGAATCCATTTCTACCTATTACATGATTTAACAAAATCCATAAAATGCAGATGTCTGAAGAGATAGTGTAGTTTTTCAACTTGAGTAAAAACAGATTTGAGAAGATATTTTGGAAAAGATACCGCTGAAAAGACAATTGAAAATTCATATATAAGAACCTAAAATCTTAATTTGTAGAAATAAATTTCAATTTGAAAATTCTGTTGAATTATGAACCTAGACATACTAGGATTATGGAATTTACAAGACTATATGAAGACTGAATTTGATGATGGATGCTTGTCAAGGCTAAAGCTGCCAATGCTTAATTATTTAAATCTAATATGGCACTTAATCTCAATATTAGACTATCTACTGGAATTGTTAAGGGGAAGGATGTTCTAAAGGAACTCTGCAGAGTCTTGTGGACTCCACCCTCACTCTACCCGCTACTCCAGTGATTGGAAACTCCAACTCCAAGCAGTGCCAGGGAGAGAACTGCGAGGACCCAAGGGCAGAGCTAAGCAAGAATTCTGGGACTTTGGGGCATAAATAGGGTGCCATTTCATCTCTTGCTCTAGCTTGGGAAACAGCTGTCAGGACCACGTGACTCGGGGTTTTCAGTTAGTTTGTTACCAGAGCTCTCAGTCAGCCAAGCCGTTAAGATATTCCAGTAGTTGTTGTTTCCTTTTATTTCCCCCTTTTTGTAAATAAACCCATTTTGACCTTTTTGTGTGTACCTGCAGTATACCTGAATTTTAAGCGTGTGGGCGAGGCCCCACGGACAGTTCACACTGGGTGCCCTATAACAGAATCAGTATAGAAATAATTAAGCCCACCTAGAAATTCTCTGTTGTAAGGCATTTACTCATATATTAATACTTATTTTTATATAATAAAATAAAATAAAACACTAATATAATATGATATAAATCTATATATTCCATGTTAGTTTGTAAATGCTGGTATAGACTGGGAGTTGACAAATATTTTTTAAAAAATATAAAAATAAGCTAAGTTTCAGGTGAAACTTTCACCCACAAAAATGTTTGAAAGGGTAGAATTGGCCCATTGATGTCAGTTACTGACATTTTGTGTAAACTGTATTAACTGGTCAACATTTTAATGATGATCAATATGTGCTGAATTTTGAAGGTTAGATAGTTTTCAAAATAACAAGGAGATACGCATAAAAGGAATATCTATACTTTGGCCCTTCCAGGTGGCACAACATTAGGATGCAGCACTGCAAGCTAGCCTCAGCCATTTCAGATCTATTCAATCCCCAGCCCTAGAGGTGATCCACATGGTGCAGCATACCTCTCCTAACCCACCCACTTCTCCCCTCAGCAGTGTACTTTGTAGATCTGCCTGTTCTGCTCCCCAATCTGTCTCTGGTGAGTCCTCTCATTGCTCCTGCACCTCTGGCCTGTATCTCAGTTCTACATGCATGCATAAATAAATCTTTTATATATTTAATTTTTTTTAAAGGAATAGATATATTGGGAAAGACATAGAAAAGAAGATCAACAATAAAGGTTGTTTGTGTTTGATCAGTGAGACCAAGTCTTGACTTTTATGTTGTCTGGAAGGTTACTAAGTTCTACTTGATTAAAGATGAGCCTCTGATTAAAATATTGCAGGGGGAGAGCAATTTAGTGCAGGAGAAGGTGCTTTTACTGTAGCTGGGAACCTAGGTTGATGAGAAAGCATGATAATTCAATCTAGGAAAACATACAATAAAATATAACGACATAATAAAGATGTTACTACTATGCAAATGCATAATTTGCAGTCTGACTTAATGGCATGTCTTTAAGTTCAGGAGAAGAAAAAGAATTCAAACTTCAAACTTCAGGCTTCTGAGGATTTGAAGTTATCTAACAAGAAAAAAAATGATGGTAGGAAGCATGAGCAAGTGCTGAGGAAAGATTCTTATTTTAGTTAGGTTCACTTTAGTTAATGTTCCAAAGAGTTCTAATTTAAAACACCCGTTGCTAATTAAATACAACTTTGCTAATATTAATTGGATAGGAAGATAAGTTATTGAGATAGATTAGAGGATCCACTGAGGTAATAAAACATGATAGTATCTCCTTATCCTTGGAGGAGTCTGAAGGGAGCAGAGGTGTTCTATTGTGTCAGGTTTATATTTTATAAGGCTATGTTTCTGGCCCCAGGCTTACAATTCCATTTTGAAGGTGCAAATAGCAATATTCTCACCCTCTGGGAATGTTCAATTTCTATTCAAACATACACACTTGCTGTGTGAGTGACTGTGTCTCACTGTTTGCTAGTGTGAGACAGTTGCAAAAGAGGTTAGCCAGAGATTTTTCTGGTAGATTCATTTTCCCTGCTCTATGAAATATTATCTACATAAGATGTGCTTTAAACTCTCAAGAAAGATTTTGCTTTCGGCTGATCTCTTTTCCCATGGGCTCCAAGTATGTGTGCATGAGACAATTTGCACTCTTTCACAACACTTTCATTCATTTAAAATTGTAATACCATGCTGATGTGATTTTTATGAACCCATAGGAATTAAACCCATCATTGCTATTATGACAGTAAAGCTTTCTTAACAAGTTGCTGCGTTAGAAGTTTTCCCAAATGATCCATTCTGATTTTTGTGCTTTACCTTTAAGTATATAATTTTCTATTTCCATCTTAAATTACTCAACATATATTTCAACATGTAACTTTTTAAATATTTATTTAATGGGACTTTGGTAAGATTCATCACATTTATAGCAAACAGACTATGCTGTAATTTATCTAAATTTTTTACTGTGTTCACAAATTATACACTTGAAGAAAGGAGATTGGAATTACATAGTTTCTCCCAATGAGGATATGCTGAGTACTTTCATGTTCTAATTAAAAGCACGCTAAATGTCTGCAAAATACATCTTCTAATCAGAATGCATCTATCTTTCACAGGTTTCATTTTGAACTCAAGGCATTGAAGTACCTATATTTATTAGCCTAGGGCAATTCAGAACACAGGAATTTTAATGGATTTGGGATTTGTCACAGATTATACATTCCTTTCTGACTACTTAAATTAGAGAAATAAAAATAAAAATTCAGAGGCATCTTATTAAAATTGTAATATTGTGCTTCCTGGGAATAAGGGAAGACAAAGGTTCCTGCCCCACCCAAGAAAGGGGGGGGGGGCTGAAGAGGGAAGAGAATGAGCCAGAGAAGAGAGACTGGGGAAAATGAAGGAATTTGGCAATCCAGAAAGAGACCTGGAAGAGGCATATGGAGCACTGAGACATGTTAAGAAGCTGCACTTGTTTCTTGTTCTTGTACAGGTTGAAAGAATTGTGGTAAGAGACCTGGAGGAAGGTTAACAATGGCAGCATTTATATTGATTTTGATTTTGCTCTTATCCTCTCAGACTTATCGAGTCCTAACTATTCCTTTCCTCTGGGTCCCCTTCAGGGAGTGCCTTAGATTTGTGGCAGGTTTTTGGAACTCAGTGGCTCTGTTTTGGGGCAATCTTTTTTGGCTGGACATTTACTCAAGAGAGGAAGGGTAAATTTGAGTGCTTGTTTTGAAAACTATCATCTATTCTTTTTCTTCTTTCCTTTAGCACAATAATTGTGTTAAAGTTAATTTCCATTAAAAATCTTATACCCTGGCCCTCCCTGGTGGCGCAGCGGGTTAAAGCACAGCACTAAGAAGCTAAAGCCACTGCAGCATGAGTTCGATTCCCGCCTGCCCTGGAGGCTACCACATGGCGTGGCAGACCTCTCCTGACCCGCCCGCTGCTCCCCTCAGCAGTGTACTTCGTTGATCTGCCTGTTCTGCTTCCCGCTATGTCTCTGGTGAATTCTCTCACCCTCCGCATCTCTGGCCTGTACCCCAGTTCTGTACAAATAAATAAATAAATCTTTAAAAAAAAAATCTTATACCCTGGAGTATATTTTGTCTTGATGATGCAGATGGAAGAACCTACTTAGAGTGGGTAGGGCATTCTGGAAGTTCTAGGGTGCTCCTCTCTCTGCCCTGTAAGGAAATGTTACTCAAGCTTCCTATGAGGTAAAAAGGCAAGTAAACAGATAAGAACTATTTTTTTTTTTCATTTTGCTGCTGATTATCTCCATTATATTTGTTAGCTGGGTATGACTCATTCTATAGTTGTTAGAAATATAGATCAATTACTAGACAAAGAGAGAGATAGCATATATGTGCATGCATGCAGAAATGCTTACTGAAGAATATCAGTGCTTATTTTCCCCTGAACCAATGAAATGGGTCATCTTTTTATTTCATAAATTAAAGACAAGAAAATAGTATGAACTCCACAAGTTTGTAACATCTACTCATTTTCACAGACCCAATTAAAGTCTATGAGAAATGCTATCTTCAGAAAAAGAGAATTTCTAAGGAAATAACATGTTTATAAAATTGCATTATTAATAATTTACTTATCTAGAAACAGATACACTGCCTTTATTATTTACTCAAACATAAGAATAGACATTATTCTAATTTCATAATTTAAGGTGAGAGTAGAAACTTTTGCAGCAGGATTTTCCCTTACCAATGCAAATAAAGAATCCTAGTACACTTCAAAATCTACAGAGAAATGTTTACCCACTTTCTGGTACTTCTAGATATGAACAGAAAAAACACTGCCTATTATGAAAAATTTTCAGACACACTCATTGTAAGGAAAATTAGTCAAAATCAGGCTTTTTTTTTTTTTTTGCCGTCCACAGAAAAGACAGACCATAACCTTGAAATGCAATTTTTCCAATTTTCAGAAACTCAGCAGTCAACAGATGGACTTTGCATTCACACATAGAAAAATGTGTCAGTTGTGTGGCTATGGCACTAAAAAAGTAAAAAGGTCTAGAGGTCCCAGTTACTGTTGCTATTCTCAGTGTTGGGGTCTTAGCATCTGCCTGCCTACCTGTTTCAGCATTAAAGACCTTCAAAATCCACTGAAGGCTACAAAATCTCTTTTCATCTGTGAGAACCAATAATGAGGCTACCTGGCCTAGGATGGTTACACAACCCTCATCTTACTCAGAGAAAGAAAAACAACAACAACAACAACAAAACAAAACAGGGAAGCACTATCCAGTTTTCTCTGGAGTTAAAAGATCCAGAATTTTGCCCTCTCTGGTGATGCAGCAGGTTAAAGCACAGCACTAAGAAGCTAAAGCCACTTCAGTATGAGTTCCATCCCTGCCCCAGAGGTGACCTACATGGTGTAGCAGACCTCTCCTGACGCCCACTCCTCCCCTCAGCAGTGTACTAGTCAGTCACCCTGTTCTGCTCCCCACTCTGTCTCTGGTGAGTCCTCTCACTGTCGGTGCACCTCTGGCCTGTACCCCAGGTATGTATGCATAAATAAATAAATAAATCTTAAAAAAAAAAAAGATACAGAAGTCAGTGTCAATGTATCAAGAGTTTAGGTAAGCTAATACAAAATATTGCTGCTGCTGCATCCATTTAGTTTAATCAAGTGTTTGTGGGGGTCTTATATAGACATTAAACCCTGATGCAAGAGCATGCTCTGGATAATAGTCTACAGAGTCACAAGTAGAAGTCATAAGATACTAAGACATTTCAATAGCACCTGTGATAAACATTCTTCCCTGCACCCTTTCACTCAGAAAAAGGAAAATTTACCAACTCTATACTTGCTGGTTTAAATTGACCCCTTTGTTCTTGGTCCAGAGACACCAAGCCCTCTACTTACAGATTCTAAAAATTACATGTGTGCCAGATTTTACCTTTTACTCCCTACCCTATACCTCTGTACCTTTTCAGGGCCTCCCCAAATACATCCTAACATCCTGTTTTAATTTCAAGGTTCTGTTTTTCTTTCTTCCTTTTTTGTTTTAATGAAACCTGGTTTATGCAATCTGACACTGTGTGTTTTTACTTACTAAATGTTAATTTAGTAAAGCCACAATATAGAACTTTGAAAAAGCAGGTATAGAAAATTCCACTGGTCAAGGATCATGTCAGTAGCTTTAATAAGAAGCAAGGTTAGTATCCTTACGTATATCCCTTACCTTTTATTATTCATTGTTCAATAACATGAATACAATTATCTATATAGTTCTTAAACAATGATGGTTGTGCCATTAAAAAAAAACTCCATTTTTTCACTGTTTTCAGTTAAATAAGTCAGGATATAATATTTTATTTAGAAAGTTGGATAGGACAGGTTAATCTTTATTATAGCATTTTAATAATTTAACATTTTAGTAAATTATAAAATATTATAAATGACATAATATTAATTTCTAAATAGCAATGCTTATCTTTAATATCTAAATAACAACACTTATCTAATAATATGTAAATAAGTTAATGTGTAAATAATGATGCTTATCATTTTTGAGTGAAGTTCCTTTATATCATTTTCTTTGTATAGTTTGTTGATTGCCATATGATGAATGGAAGTTGGTAACTCAAAATCCATCTCTGAGACCTAACTCACAAATTGCTATTCAGTGTTTCTGAGGTTAATCTCTTTATGTTAACATATTTATTTTATTTGGTTTGGCTGCTAATAAGCTAAGATTTTTTGAAACAATTAGGCATGTAAACCTCAAAAAGATTATCATTAGTGTATTATTTTAATTGTTTTGCAGTGAATTTTTTTGATTACTGAAATACTGAGAACTAATAATATATAACATAATTGGATTAATTTCAAGTACAATTTATATGACATGCTAATTTGATGCCTATATATTTTATAAAATTATTGCCATGGCATTAGTGAACACCTGCATCTAGTTCACATAATTATCATATGATTTTATGGTGAAAACATTTAATATACCCTCTCTTACAACTTTTAGAAGTTCTAAATATGTAAATATATAATTTTATATACTAGAATATTATTAATTATAATCACAATGCTATACCTAATATGATTAGAATTTATTAATATTAAAACTAAGTTCCGTTCTTTGACCAATATGTATTGACTTGCCTCACTCAATAATTCTTTTTTTTTTTTTTAAGATTTATTTATTTGTGCATACAGAACTGGGGTACAAGCCAGAGGTGCAGGGATGGTGAGAGGCTTCACCAGAGACAGAGTGGGGAGCAGAACAGGCAGATCCATGAAGTACACTGCTGAGGGGAGCAGCGGGCGGGTCAGGAGAGGTCTGCCACGCCATGTGGTTACCTCCGGGGCAGGTGGGAATCGAACTCATGCGGAAGCGGCTATAGATTCTCAATGCTGTGCTTTAACCCGCTGAGCCAACAGGGAAGGCCACTCAATAATTCTTTATAACTATTATTCTATTCTTTAGTTATGTAAGTTTGGCTTTAGTGTTTTCTCAACTTCGTTCATTTCAGGTGAATATTTAAATAAATATATGTTATTATAAAGCTGCTGTAATCAAAATATGTTTAACTGGTTTAAATATAGATAAATTTGGGTTCTCACTTGCTGGAACAACTGATTTTGACTAAGCTGAAATGTCTTTTCATACTAGCATCCTGAGAAAGACTTTAAAAAAAAAAACAACTTAAGATGTAGATACATAACTAATAAATAAGAATGGAAGTCTTTTTAAAATTATTTTATTTTAATCAATTATTATTGATCACAATAAATGCCAATATGTTAATATTGCAGTTAATCTTTAATATTTATGTATGGCAGTTTATAAAGAATATGGCTTTATACACAATTATTATTAAAACTCTCTAAATATACTTTTGAAATAAAAGTATACAAAAATGGAAAAGATTACTTCAGAAATTATGTGAAAATGAAAAAGTAATTTCAGCTTGCTGAGTTCTACACTTAATTGCCTGCAAATTTGGTATACAAAGGTCAATCATTGAGTATTCTGCTTGATATGCTATCAGCATAGATGGTACCAAATTAAAATGCCACCAGACAACTATAAGCAATGGAGAGTATATACTCACACATAATTTTCAAGGAATGGGAGAGTGACAAAAACAGGAAGAAACTGATAGGGATTTGATATATAACAAAGCAAAACTAGTTTTGTAAATTATGGTTAAAAGTTAAGCAGAGGACCCTCCCTGATGGCACAGCGGGTTAAAGCACAACACTAAGAAGCTAAAGCTACTTCAGTATGAGTCCCATCCTGGCCTCAGAGGTGATCCACAGGGTGCGACAGACCTCTTCTGACTGCAGCTCCTTCCCTCAGTAGTGTACTTAATCAGTCAACCTGTTCTGCTCCCCACTCTGTCTCTGATGAATCGTCTCACTGCTCGTGCACCTCTAGTCTGTACCTCAGTTCTGTATGAATAAATAATTAAATCTAAAAAAAAAAAGAAAGTCAAGCAGAAATGTATGCCTTTATCAGCTTAAGTGGTTAAAGAACATAGCTTAGAGTTGCCAAAACTAGGAAATTAAGCAGGAAGACATATCAGAAAATATAAATTAAAATATTCGGAAAGGCTCTCTTCAAATCTTTGCTCGCATACCAAAGTGAGTAAATGTTGAGGAAACTATAGAACCAAATTGAAAGAAACAGATGGAATACTGAAAATTCTGGGCAGTTGTGTCTGATCTTTCCCAACTTATGGGAAACATAGTGTTAAGTCTGAGTAATATCAAGTTTTAGGTGCTTGTAAATATATCAGGTTTTTCACTGAAAAAACCAGAAGAGATTTATAGTAGGTACTAAAGATACTAAAGACTTTGGCCTTCCCTGGTGGCGCAGCGGGTTAAAGCACTGCACTGAGAAACTAAAGCCACTTCCGCATGAGTTCGATTCCCGCCTGCCCTGGAGGTGACCA
>NW_004567113.1:1307135-1308594 GCF_000260355.1 Condylura cristata
ATTCATATATATGTATATATATATATACATATATATATATATATATATGCAGTGAAATTCAAAGTTCTATCAAAATTTATGGCAGTGGCTCTCAACTAGATTAATTCTTGAAGTTCTACAAAGATCTGTGTAGGTCTGTGATGGCCTCTGTGAAGGAGTGGTGTCAGAGGACAGAAACCAGTAATTCAGCTCTTAGAAATGCTGGACATAACCAGTAGAAAACAGATATTTTAGAGGTACCACACACAAGGTGGATGATGTCAGTTGGCAGATGCTGTTGTATGTCAAGTTTTTGAAGGAGGAGAGCCAGTGACTAGTGTAACAGTTCTATAAAGGTCTTTCCAGTAGAGAATGAAGACAAATCTAACTATTGAGACTGGCTGCATTCTGGCTTATATATTCTTCATGGTGCCCATCCATCAAAGTGAATTGGTTCATTGTACTTAGTTGGCATCCACTTGATCTCCAAACAGATTAGTCTGCTTATAGTTTTAACTATTTGATTGGTATCAGCCTAGCTCCAATAAATTTTCCCATTTCCAATATGATGCTGATTTCCTAACTGTCTGAAACCACTCCTCTATGTCCAACCTGACCTATACTGAAGTTGGGCTTCAAAAGTGAGCATCAGGAACTCCACTGCCAGCTGTTTGGTGCTGGAGGACTTCCAATCAAATTTGTCCACTTTCAATCTCATGCTGGTTTTGTGGGTTCCTCTGACAAATTCATCACTCAATCAATACAGAGTAAATGGTTTGATCAGGGAAAAAATAAACAACACACTATTCTGTTATCTCTAGAAAATCCATTTGAGCTTCAAAGGTAAGGTTCATAGGTTAAAAGTGAGTGACTGACAATAATATTATAAGGTAAATGATACATTCCAAAAAGGCAGGCACACCCATACTTACAGCAAATAAAATACACTTCCAGTTAAAATAAATAAAATAAGACAAGGATGGTATTAATATATAACTATGAAGACATAACACTTAACTATACACACACACACGTGTGTGTAATACATAGACACACATATGTAGAATATACACAATATTCTATACATAATATTCTTATATATATAGTTATACATAATATGTATATAACCATGTTATAGCTATATATCACACCTATACATCAAATAGGTGTGCATATGTATATATACACATGTGAACATATACACCTACACACATACATATGTGTACACACATGTATGTATATAAGTGTGTGTGTGTGTGTGTGTAAAATATGCACCAAAGGAAGGAAAAAAAAACTACTGCAATTGAAGTACTGCGATTTGTTGGGTGGAATTGTTGGGGATTATGCTAAGTGAAATAGGTCAGAAGAAGAAAGATAAAGACTGGATGATTTCATTTATATGTGGAACATGGGGAAAAACAAAGATATTGGCAAAACTAAACCAAAATTAACTCTAGGTATGACTGCAGAGTTGAGACAA
>NW_004567113.1:1308694-1333366 GCF_000260355.1 Condylura cristata
TTATTATATAAGTTATACATAATATATATATAACCATGTTATAGCTATAGCTATATATCACACCTATACATCAAATAGGTGTGCATATGTATATACACACATGTGAACATATACACCTACACACATACATATGTGTACACACATGTATGTATATAAGTGTGTGTGTGTGTGTGTAAAATATGCACCAAAGGAAGGAAAAAAAAAAAACTACTGCAATTGAACTACTGCGATTTGTTGGGTGGAATTGTTGGGGATTATGCTAAGTGAAATAGGTCAGAAGAAGAAAGATAAAGACTGCATGATTTCATTTATATGTGGAACATGGGGAAAAACAAAGATATTGGCAAAACTAAACCAAAATTAACTCTAGGTATGACTGCAGAGTTGAGACAAGATGGGGAAGGAAGGGGATAACGAACTTAAGGGGCCCAATGGTTTATGGTAAGGAAACAAAGAAAAAATATCCTGATTAAGCCAATCATAAAAAATGGAAAAAAATAATCAAAACTATCCTAAGAAACTAATGTCTAACACACGACTTCATAAGTGAATCTAACAAGCCTTCAAAGATGAATTAATACCTATTTTGCTCACATCCTTTAAAAAAAAAGGCAAAGAACAGTTCCAAATATGTTTTAATGTAATTAATATCACTTTGCTATCAAAACCAAAGACAACACAAAATAGAAAAATGCCCATCAAGTACTATAACGAAAACAAATGCAAAACTTCTCAATCAAATTTTAAGAAACTGAATCCAAATATGTGTTAAGAGGATTAGACACTGACCATGAATGTTTCACTATCTAAGTTCATTAAACATAATTCATTACTTGAACAATAAAAAAATATAAAAATGTGGGATAATATCAGTAGTTGCTGAGAAGACATTTTATAAGATCCTACATCCATTTATGATGACATCTTTTGAAAAACTGGAGGCAATGGACATACCTTAATATAGTAAAAGTTCTTTACTATATACATATTGGTAATATTATTCTCAATGGTGAGAAATTTAAAACTTTTCTACTAAGGTCTGGTATTACAAGGATGTTCACTCTCATTACTACAATTCAAATAGGAATCCTAAATGGAGGAATTGGACAAGTGAGTGGGCAATGGAAATAATCTCAACTGGGGGAAAATATTAAAACTAGCATTTTTAGCATGTGTGTATATGCATATGCATGTATGTATATACCCTAAGATTTCATGGAAAATAATTTAAATAATTACTTTAGCCAATTAGTAGGACATAAAAATCAATACACAAAATCAGTTACATTCCTATATGAAAACAATGAAATGGAAGAGGAACAAGAAGTAAAACAACAACAACAACAAAATGAAAGACTAGACTTTGGGTGATAATGATCTGCAAAAGTACAGTCATCAGTTGTAACATGTCTTTTTGTAAATCAAGATTTTGAGAGTCAGGAGACTATTATGAAGAACACATGTAGTTTATAGGATGTCTGTACTTCTTGCTTAATATTTCTGATAAGGCTATTAAAGGAAATGAAATGTACAGATCAATACCCTTGTAATTTCCTCACAATTTCAACAAAGAAATGCAAATTAAAACAGCAAAAGGAGGGGCCTGACTTATGATCTATAGGTTGTCTAGAGGGAATTATATGTGTGTGTGTATTTATACACACTACACACACACACACATTATATGCCTACAGAACTGGGGTGCAGGCCAGAGGTGCAAGGGCGGTGAGAGGTTTCACCAGAGACAGAGTGGGAAGCAGAACAGGCAGATCAATGAAGCACACTCCTGAGGGGAGCAGTGGGAGATCCGGAGAGTGGTGGTTAGGTCCAGGGCAGGTGGGGATCTAACTCATGCTGAAGTTGCTTTAGCTCCTTAGTGTTGTGCTTTAACCCATTGCACCACCAGGGAGGGCCTCACATATATTCTTAAAACAACTTCAGAAACTTACAACCTACTAAAACTTGTGAGTGAATACAAAATTTTGCAGAATGCATGTTCACTATAAAAGATCATGTGTATTTTTATATTATAGTAACATCATTTTCAAAGACAGAATTAATATTAAATTATATAAAATGTTTAAGAATAATACAGTTAAAGTTGTACAATAACTCTGAACTCAAAATCACTAGATATTGTTGAGAAAACATTAAGACATAATTATTGAAGATACATGCATACACATGTGTATATGTGTTGGAATACCCAATACTATGATTAAAATATCCCGGTATAGATCAATAGATTCCATATAATCACAGTCATTATCTCAAAATAAATTTTAAGGGAAATGACCGGCAAAATTTTAATGAAAATCAAATTATCTAAAAAACCAAACTAATCTTGAAATAGGAATAGAGGTAACTCATATGTACTACTTATCTTGAAACTTTTTTTAATGAATAGAAGTTAGTTTGTATAAACTGATTAATGGAACTGAGTGTAAAGTCCAGACATAAACTTGCATAGCTTTTGAAATGTATGTATGTAGGTATTTAATTTTATTACTTAAAGATATATGTACTTATTGCATACAAGAACAGGGGTGTAGGCCAGATGTTCAGAGGGGCAATGCAAAGATTCACAAGACACAGAGCGGGGAGAAGAGCAGGCAAATGTACTGAAATACACTGCTGAGGGGAGCTACAGGTGAGCCATGAGAGGTCTGCTTGCCCAAATACGACAACTTCCTGGCTAATAAAACTCATGCTATGGTGTCTGGCAATTGCTTGTACCAGTAAAGGGGTACCTGTACCAGTAAAAGGGTCCTTGACATTAATTATTTTACCAAAATAATTCAAACAGAAATAAAGAAAACACCATTTTGTAAGTGGTTTAGTAAAAATATAATAAAAAAGAATAAAACTTCCTTATATTGCTTTATGTACAGAAATTAAAATAATCTATATTATAGCACTAAATAAAATTACATTTAAAACATAGGGAAATATCATAGGGACATAACATTACATCTTTAGGTTTAGCAAAATTTTCTTAGGATGCAAAAACACAACATATGAAAAAATGTTAATCTTCAATAAAATTGAAAAATTCTTTCACTAAACACACTATTAAGAACTGAAAAAGCAAGAGACAGACTGGGCTAATATTTCTAAAAATGTTGGTTCAAAGAACTTATATCTGAATTATATAAAGATATTCATTTTATAATGAAAACACCAAATATCAAATAAAAAGATGTAAAAAATACTTTAAAAAATATATAATAAACACGGCCCTCCCTGGTGGCACAGTGGGTTAAAGCACAGCACTAAGAAGCTAAAGCCGCTTCCACATGAGTTCGATCCCTTCCTGCCTGGAGGAGACCACATGGAGTGGCAGACCTCTCCTGACCCACCTGCTGCTCCCCTCAGCAGTGTACCTTGTCGATCTGCCTGTACTGCTCCCCGCTCTGTCTCTGGTGAATCCTCTCACCCACCACATCTCTGGCCTGTACCCCAGTTCTGCATGAATAAATAAATAAATCTTTAAAAATATACATAATAAACACATGAAAAAAACTCAAAATCATACTTCAACAAATAAATGCAAATTAAAACAGCAAAAGGATGGACCTGCCTTATGTCCTAGAGGGTTAAGTATCAGTTTATCACCATTATCACCACTAAGGCTTGAATTTGATCCCCTCTAGGGAACTAACTCACATGGTGTGGGAGGCCTTTCCTGTCTCACCTGCTGCTTCCCTTAGCAGTATATTAACAGTATATTGGTTATGTTCCCCACTCTGTCTCTGGTGAATTATCTCATCCCCTATGACACCTGATCTAAACCCCAGTTCCTCTATGAAATAGTAAATAAATAAAATAATTAAAAAGCAAACAAAAACAGTAAAGGGATATCACAACTCTCTAAAATGTTCATTTTAAAAACTATTAGAAAACAAATGTTTTGAGGATTTGGAGTTACTGGGATCTCTTGTGCTACGTATTGCTGGCAGAAGTGAAAATGGGAAAAAAAATGTTATTTTCTTATAAAGTTAAAAAAGCTCCTATTGAGTATAATGGACCAGGAGAGAAAATAATAAGAATAATGAACAGCCATATACCAGAGACATTTTGTGCGTGTGGAGTGGGGAGTGGGATCAAAAACCGGGTGGGGAGGAAAATGAACGGGACTATGGTGATGGCACAAGGGTGACTTGGTGATGGGAAACCCATGGGGATTACAATTGAGATGAAAAAAAATGTACACAATTATTGTTGGTTGTACAATAAAAATAAATCAATGCATGCACATAACACCCAAACGATATATGGGTTTTTAACATCCTTATTTATAATAGCTTTAAATTGAGTGGTGGTGAATGTTACCTCTCCATATGTAAATTAATACGGAAATGTTATATTCAAATCAGTAAAATTATCTAAGGAAGAAAAATTATTACTAACATGGGATAATATTAATCTATACTTTTGAATGAAAATATCAAGGAAACATTTTCCTTTATTATAGTTACTTTTTCTTTCTATTTTTAATATAATTTTACATCAATATATACAAAAATAAAAGTTTCCATTTGCATGAATTTCAAGCAAAATTAATCATGTAAAAGTAATCAATGGTGATAGCGATCAAAGCATTGTGTTCCTCAGTGAATAGAGATTTACTTAAACCATATAGTCAGAATAGTTTCTGGAGTTTAGAAACATTTTGTTTTTAGTGTTGTATAGTTAGGTGTTTAAATTTGTCAACCCCTCACCAACTGGGTACAGTACATATCTTCCAGGTAATAGATGTCAAAATAACCAGGTCTCTGTATTTGTTGAATGTACATGTTGTAAAATAACATTTGAATAACATCCAGGAGCAAACAAAAATCTCTGGGAGACAGAGTACTTCTAAAGAGAAAAACTACTGCCACTGCCACTGGAAGAGAGCCGGAGAGAAACATCTGAAATGTGGGCAGTGTGCTATATTTTTGTTTTGGATTTTATTCCTCAATGCGTTACCTTCACAAAAATTAATAAACCTACAAACTCATTATTAGTTCACAGTTTTTAATGTAAATTTATTTATAAATTGTTTAATCACGAATAGATATGTTTGCAAAAATATTATCAAATGCAACAGATTTATCAAAACAAAAATGTAAAAGATAATCTTGGCACATACTTCACATTTATGTGTGAAGCTAGAGAATGTTGTTGCTAAAAGAAAAGGACAACAGAACGGGGAATTGGAGGATTCTGTAGTTCCCAACTGGGTATATATCTTCCAGGTAATAGATGTCAGTAGTGGCTCTTTCAGTTTCTTTTTCTGGGCTTTTGAAGATTTTGAGGGTGAATAAGGTTTAGGGCTGATTGATTCTTACAGCTCTAAACTGGACACTTAATTGTGGTAGATGTTGTTTGATCTTTCATTTGCTCCAGGAGCCCCTGCTTTTTTTGGTCACACTACTACCACATTTTTAGTTGCACTACTACCCATACCACATGGGATCCAATGTCTGTGCCTGAGGTAGCCAAGGTACTTGTGTAGAGCACTGCACCGCTAGACACACACCAATGGCAAGACCACTGGTAGGTTCCTGCAGCGCGGGTGGGGTGTATTTTTCTGCTGAACAAATAGGTACCTCTAAGTGTGTCTCTGAAGAATATAAGGATAGAAAGAGAAGGGAGAAGAGGAGAGAGTGTAACAAAACAAACAAACAACCAAAAAAACAATATTAAAGGGGACAAAGAAGTCACAGAATAGGAGAAAAGGGAAGGGACAGAAGAAAACCACTGACCAAAATACAAACAACACAAGCAGGTGGGGGAAAAATTGCTTCTCAGGAATGATGGCTCCCAGTGAGCTAGTCATTGCTGTTTTAATCTGGTCCACAGGGAGGAATTGTAGGGTTAAGTAAGATAGTACCCCCAGGGTCCACTATCTTCCTTGTGGTATATTGAGGGATGATAAATATGACCATACAAAGACAAAGGTGAAATTTAGGGTGTCCCAAAGTCTCTGAAGATCTCCAATGCAGCTGTGGGTGTGGGAGGGTCAGCACTTCCTGGGTGCTTGGGTAGTTGGGTGAGTGTGGGGGTTCCTAAGGTCTCCTTTTACCTGATAATATTAACAGATGCTGAGAAGGCTTTTGACAAATTTCAAAATAATTGGGATGAATGGAGTGAAAACTGACATAATAAAAGTCATATGTGACAAACCCAATATTATCCAAAATGGTGAAAAGATGAAAGCCTTCCCTTAAGATCTGGTAAAAGACAAGGATATCCACTCTCACCACTGCTTTTCAGTTTAATGCTGGAACTCCTAGCCAGAGTGATACGATAAGAGAAATTCATATAAGGGATCCAAATAGAGAAAGAAGAACTAAAGCTATCATTATTTACAGATGCTATGATAATATAAACAGAGAGCCCTAAAATCATTACAGAAAAATCTAATCAAAATAATAAACCAGTTTAGTAAAGTAGCAGAATACAAAATCAATACACAAAAATCAGTAGCTTTCCTATATGCAAACGATCAATCTGAAAAATAACAAATTAAAACAAAACAATACAAATTCCTTTTACAATTGAAAAAAAAAAAAACAAATCAAATTCTTTGGAATAAACCTAACAAAAGAGGTGAATGTTCTATACAAGGAAAAGAATAAAACATTGTAAAAAGAAATAGAAGAAAACAAAAAGGCAAGATAACCATTGAATTGAAGAATAATGTTAACTGAAGAATTAACAATTATCAAAATGGCCATGCTACTGAAAGTATTTTACAGATTCAACACTACTGAATAAAAGTCATTGAACAAAAATTTTAAATTATGTTATTCAAAAAAAAATGTTAATGCATCGTATGGAATCACACACACACAAAAAGCTTGCATAGCCAATTTCTCTTGACTAAAAAGAAAGATAATGGAGGTGTCATATTCATAGACTGCAAGCTATATTACAAAGCCACCATAACTAAAATAGGGTAGTATTAAAGCAATAATAGACACACTGACCAATGGAATAAAATAGAAAATCTCCAGATGCCTAAAACTTTTCTATGAACAGATTAGTATCCTGGGAAAGAACAAATTCTGCCCTGACCTCCACTCATCCATCTTTTATTTCTTTCAGTTTTATGCAGAAGTCCGTACTTCAGTAAGGTTCTGTCTCCTGTATCTGAGAGATCATCAACCACATGCTAAGGGAGAATTGTGGCTTGCAGATTAGAGTCCTCAGAGACTTCTGATCAACATCCTGTATCTGAGGTCTCTATTCCCTCTGCTGTCACTGCTGGTGACACTTCAGCAGGAGGTACTTTTTGACTTAGTAGCTGCTCAATAATAGATTTGGTTGCCTAATTTTCAGAGGCAGTTATCTCCTCATTTGTCTCACTCCCACCCACATCCACTAATGGTAGTGTTATGTGGAATACACCTGAGATGACAAATCAAATACTACTCAAAATTATTAATGATGTAATAAATGAATTAATAAATAATTATTCTGGAATTTTTCTTCACCTGCTCTCTTTGCTATTTAGTTAAGCAAAAAAGATTTGTTTTAAGTCTTTTGACTTGTGTACTTTAAACTTTTTTTTTAAAGTAATTACTTATGCATATAAGACCTGGGGTACAGGCCAGGGGTGTGGGGGGTTGATAGGATTCACCAGAGACAGAATGTAGAGCAGAACAGGTAGATCAAGGGAAACACACTACTGAAGGCAGCAGTCAGTAGGTCAGGAGAGGTCTGCCATGTCATGTGGGTCACTTCTCTGGACAGGAATTAAACTTGTGCTGTAGTGGCTGCAATAGCTTCATAGTGCTGCATTTTTTTTTAAGGTTTATTTATTTGTACATACAGAACTGGGGTACAGGCCAGAGGCTCAGGGGCGGTGAGAGGCCTCAACAGAGACAGAGTGGGGAACAGATCGACGAAGTACATAGTGCTGCATTTTAATCCCACTGAGAAGGGCCCTGTACTGTAAACTTTGTGATAACTATGAGTTTGTTTTTTTTTTTTAACTATTTCTAATGTCACCTAGGGACATTGTGCATTGTGCAACTGCAACACTGTTCCATAAAGTGAAATTTCTGGAGAGTTTGTAAAAAGGAGACTCTAAGGAAATATAGTTCTTCATCAAAGGGTTTCCACATGAAAATCTTTCTTCTGTTTTTATAGGGTACAGTTTTTCTTAAACTGTGTAGTATTCTTATATTACTTGCTTCATTTATAAAAGTAAAAATATTATTCCTTCAGTAGTATATTTTCCAAATTTGAAACACTGAAATTAGGTCAATTTCTGGATTTTTAGAGGAATGACTAATGATGTCTTCCATTCCCAAGGCAAAAGTTTAGATGAGACAGTGAGTACACTATGGTGATCTTTGTCTCATAGTGATTTTGGTTTTCTTATTCACTTTTATGACATTGGGACCAGATGGAAAAATATGAAAACATGTTTATTATGATCTGGGAATAGTCAGAGTTTTAAGTGAGTTATTTATTGAGTGTGTGTATGTGTTTGCATGTGTGTGTGTGTGCACACGTATATGCATATACAAAGACAAACACACATCTCTACATATGAATATATATGAAACAATATATAGTGATATGTAGGTATATGCATAGATAGAACCATATATATATACACACACATACACGAACACACACGTAATCACATATAACTAATTTATAGCATAGTAGAAAATATAACATTTTATCCCCTGGGAAAATGATAACTTTTACATTTGTGCAATATGGTATGTCAGTAAAAGTCTGGAGTATCAGAGTGAATTTTCTGGCTTGAATTCCAATAGTATCATTCAGACAGATGTGATAATGCATTGTTAATATATCAGTGGAGAATTAAAGAAACAGAGGAGTCAGATGAATTAAACTATTTTTACTTCAATATTGGATTTTTCCATTTATTGAATCTTAAACCTCAAAAGTGGAATATTGGTATGGAAATCAGTTTTCTTTTGAGTGTGTTAAGTTTGAGATACACACACACATACACACACCTATATACATGCATGTATATGTGTGTATACATACACACATATATACACATACATACATACATACATACATACACACATACATACATATGTATATGTGTGGGGATATGTGTGTGTGTGTGTGTATGTGTAATTTATTTAAGTGGTCAATTGTTTTATTTGGAATATAAAGTAACAAAATAAAGGATCAGAGGGGAAAAAAAAAAACAGTAACAAACTCTGACAATCATCTGACAGTAGAATTGACACTACCAGAGGGAGAAAGAAGGAAGGTGGAACAATGTGGGAGGGAGCAAATTGTGGAAGAATTTGGGTGCCTTAGAGGTTGTGGTATAGTGGCAGGAACTGAACAGGTGTGATTCTATATTGTGTATCTTTACAGAGCTGTAAATCAATATTACCTTGAATTCTAAAGCAAACAAACAAACAAACAAACAAACAAAACAACTAAACCTGAAATATCTGAACTGAAATATCTGAATTTGGTAAAAATGTGTATATAAGTCTGGCATATAAGGCAGACATACAGAATGAAAATTTCAATTTCTAAATTATAGGCATATTGTTGGTATTCAAAACTTTGAGTTTGGATAACCTCAAAGAGGGAAAATAGAGAAAAAAGATCTGAGGACTGTATTGTAAGACAAGTCAGTGATTAGAAACCAGGGAAATATAGATAAGGCAACACACATCAGAATGATCCATAGTGGTTAGTAAAAAAAAAAAAAAAATCAGAACAGAAATATTTTCTGGAGCCCAGGAAGCAAATATCCAAGGAAAATTAATTAATTCCTTAAAATCTTAGGTTATACAAATATCAGTTCAACTAATTTGCTTGGTTTTGCTCAGAAACCAGGACAATTTGATAAGTCAACCAAGATGAGAAATGATAATTGACCATTAGTTTTTGAAGTAGAGAGTAACGTGATAGCATGAAGTGTATAAATGATGGGGTAGAAGCAATAACTTAATTAGAACAAAATCTTAAGGGAGAACAAGAGACATATTTAGAGATTAATGTAGATCTCTAAGCCTTTACCAAGATCTGTTCTTGGCTTTATTATAAGATCTGTCTCTTCCTTACTACATAATGGAGTGTAACTATCCATTAGACTTTGAGTGATCCTCAATAGGAAAAAGTTTGAACAATGAAGCATAGCTATTCTATTAAAAATAAAATTGCTTTATATTTTATAAGTTGTTTTCTAATATTCTAAATTTTCTAAATATTTTCCTTTATTTTAATTATAATAGTGTCACTCATATTCTAGTTAGTGTTGAAGAAACTCTAGTGGTTAATTATCATATTCAAGTTAGTACTCTAAAAATCACTGATATTATAAATGAGAAGATACCTTAAAACTTTTAATATTGGAATTCCAAGAGCTGAAAGCAAATTAATTGAACTGAGATTTTTTAACCTAAGATTATAAGGAATCACTTAATTGCCCTTCAACATTCATTTAATTTTCTTTAGTGCAAATTCTTGTCTGTCAAAACAAAAATCAATTCTCATTCATTCTTTAAATTCTGTTGCTTTATTTTCTTGGATAAAATTGTGTACATTCATTTATTACACACCAAGTAAATTAGTATAATTTGTCCTCTAGATAACTTGCCAACATTTTCAAGTAGTCTCAGAAGTAATTATTTAGAAAATAATGCTCACACATATCACTTTCTTCAATGGTATGATAATAGTATAATAATAAAATAAAATATAGTGGATGCAATAAAATAAATATATATTTATTAAAATAATATTATATATTATAACAAATTATAACAAATAATATTATATATTATAACAAATTATATACATTATCAGTTATATATATATATAACAAAATACAAATAAAATACAAATTATATACATTATCAGTTATATATATATAAAACAAAATACAAATAAAATACAAAATTGTTTGATCTTATGTGAACGAATTTATTGTGCTTTATTGTATACATGGATTAAATCATCTGTGGTTAATTCATAGGTAATATTTATCATTAAGAATTGCTACTTGGGACCTCCTTGGTGGCACAACAGGTTAGGACATAGCACTTCAAGCTGGCCACAGCCGCTTCAGTACAAGTTTGACCCCCGCCCCAGAGGTGATCTACATGGCACAGCAGACCTCTCCTGTCTCATGTGCTGCTCCCCCCCCTCTTCAGCAGTATACTTTGTTGATGTGCCTGTTCTGTTCCATACTCTGTCTTTGATGGTCTATACCCCAGCTCTGTCTGTATACATAAACAAACAAAACTTTTTACTTAAAGATGCAAGGAAAATAGTGTGATACATGAATACAAATTGAAGTTCTTTCACAATCCAACAGTTCACAACAGTTCTTTCTTTTACTTTGCATCAATTATTTTTAAAATTACATTTCTCCATAAAAGCTTTATTTAAACAATTTTTCTTTTTTCTTACTTTATTTACTCCCCTACATTTTTCTTTCCCTGTTGCTATTCACAAGGACATTATTTTTCCCCAAAGATCCAGTTCTTTGAAAAGAGTGATAACTTTGATCATTATATTTGTATAATTAAGTTGCAGGTCTCTACTTTGAATGAGTTCATCATTTCCTTTGAATCTGGGAGGCTGTGATGCATTTACAGAGATGAGCACTCTGTTGGAAAGTCCCTGATCTCCTTGGGGTCACATCTATCTATGTCCCCAGACTGCTCATCCAATGTTCCAATGACAATGATTAGCAGGACCCCCTACCAGTTGCAGATGGAATGAAGCAGAGTGATAAGTCACACTGCATTTCAGAGCAGCAAAGAGAAAGGTCTTCTTCACAGGAAGCTCAAGAGGAAGCCATTTAAACTAGCATGCAGAAAATATTGGGGTAATTACCAAGCACCAGGAGGGGGTCTCAACCTTGAGAATGGATTCAAAAATTCACTCAGCAGATTAATTGATGTTTTCTCTGCAGCTTTTCTTTGGAAATAATGCCAATGGAAATTCAAAACTGAGAGTGTGAGGTATATTATAAAAAGATTTTCATTGCAACATAACATACTTACTGCTATTTGAACCTTACTTATTTCTGACAAAGAAGGTCTGATGTTTTTGATCACTCAAACTGCAGTTTATTCCATAACATAAGACTCTCATGCCTGTAAGTGTCAGAAAACCTTGATTGTGTGCAGGTAATAAGGAGCTTCATAAAGTTATTCTGATTTTTGGAAGTAACTAGGTGAAATTTGTTTTTTTAGATATAACAATCTTGATTGCCATTGTGATGCTCAATTCCTCTAGGAGAAAATCTGTTAAGCAGAAAATGCCATAAAGGAGACATTTTCTGAGCCCCATAAGGCTACAGTAGTGGAACATCAGTGATATGATAGATTTGTTTCTGAGGAAAAGCAAATTGACCTTTGCCATTTCATTCCTAACCAGCTTAACCAGCTGGCAAATAAAGAACTTTGACAGAAAAAAATACAGAAATGGGCACTTATCAAATCAACCACTTGAAATCTCTCTCTCTGTGTATGTATGTTTGTGTGTATACGTGTATGTTTGTGAGTATACTGTGCACACACACACACATAGCTCATTGCTTATTGAACACACAGTTGTAAAAGGAACACACCTTTCTTTCAGTGATAATTGAGCTATCATTTTGTAAAATAGGAAGGAAAAACTGATAAAATTGTGTAAAATTGTGTTGCTGTTTTATTTCATTGGTAGCCCTAGGAAAAATCTCTTTATTATGTCCAATTTAGTTGGAAATTGACTTGAATAAATTAATCTGTATATACTTGCTGTGAATGTCTGTTCATGCACAAAATAATTCTAGGTCCTCTTGGGAACCTAAGAGTATGGATATTCATTCCTCTGAAATGGAGAGGTTTGTTTTTCCTATCTGGAATTAATGTGCTATTGCTTTCACCTGATTGCACTTAATCTCCTTGTGAATCTTGCATTCTGGGCAGTTATGTGATTGCCAAAGCCCCTCACACTAAAATATTATTTTGTTGCTAGTTCACAATCACATTGGCATAAAGATGAATACAGTAACAGAATGTCTTCTTATACCTAAATTTGCATTTTTTTCTGCCATAAATACAATTAAATCTCAAGTGAATTGTGGATCATAGGCCCTATGCCTATTTTATCTAATAGATTACAGGACCTTCATAAATTGAATCCAAGGTAAAATGTTCACATTCCCATTGCCCTCATGAAAGATTCACAGCCAACTACTTCCTTATTCCTGACTAATGACTCCTGAATTTTCATTAGGATTCAGGCAGGGGAAGGCCCAAGGAATAGGCTACTTTCTAGCACACACTAAAACACCAGGACTTTCAAAGTGCCATGATGGAAACTCTGATCCCTTTCATCAGTCATGCATTTTAAGTGTGGTACATCTTTTAACTGTAAAAGACATAGGGCCTGGATAGACAAATGGGATGAATCTGAATATTGATTATATTGTGAAACTACTGGATTTATCTGGTATTCTTTATAAGTGCATTAATAATTGTTTTTATATCATACTTAGTATTATATAGATTTTTTTTAATAGGTAGCTTAAGCAATATGTTTTGTTTGTCCTTCTTAGGAGATTTAGGCAACATATTTCTTTTCTAAACTCATGTAGACATTATACATTCTATCATAAACAATCACACCGTACTCTAGTTTTAATATGACAGTGTCTCACTAAATGGAAAGTTCTCTTCAGTTCTTGAGATCATTTTGTTTAATAAATATAAAGATATTGTTCAACTTAAGTTAGGAGATTGTTAATTTGCATTATTCTGAATATATATTACCCCTTTAATTATAAGTCAAGGTGGTAGTGATTTGGTATATTTATCATTTTCATATTGTTAGCAGGTGCTGAGGTATAATTTGGCTGAGTCCCAAATATCTAACTTAGCTAATTTCTTCTTCATTTACCCATAATATATTTAATATTCTTTCCTGACTGAATACCATTTCCTTTATTACAAAAGATAAACAAAAATGTGTTTATTAGTTATTTATCTCTATGTCATTAATTTTATCCTTCATTATATATTGGCCATCTGGTATCTGCCTAACTGCCTATAAGGTATTAGAAAATTTGAATATGAAATTTGATTAAGTTAATTATAAAACTCATTATCTGTACTTAAAAGTAGATTTACTAAATCTTTCTTATAACAGATTCAAAATAACCAAAGTTTACACCTTTTTTCCGCTTAGACCTGAGTTTTAACCTTTTGACGAGTTATTTACAGAACAACAAAAAGTCAGTAATTTTTAAAAAGATTTATTTATTTATGCATACAGATTTGGGGTACAGGCCAGAGGTTCAGGGGCAGTCAGAGGATTCACCGGGGACAAAGTGGGAAGCAGAGCAGGACGACTGATGAAGTTCACTGCTGAGGGGAGCAGCGGGAGAGTCAGGAGAGGTCTGTTGTGCCATGTGAATCACCTCCGTGGTGGGGTCAAACTCATGCTGAAGTGACTTTGGCTTCTTAATGCTGTGCTTTAACCCAATGTGCCATGAGGGAGGGCCAAAAAGTCAGTAATTTTAAAGTTAAGTGATGGCATTTACCTCAATGCTTCTTTTACATAGACTTCACTATGAATAGCTATGTTAAGTTAAATATTCTTCTACTGCTGTCACCTAGTGGTTTGGATTAAATAGTTGTATTTCTCACATTATAGAAACATAATGCAACAAAATGGTATGTATACATGGGATGTGAGAAATGGTGCATAGTACTGGAAAGGCCTCCTACTGTACTCCCACCTTTTTGTCCACTTCCCTAAAGAAAATATGACATAGTCCATAGAATAGAGCCATATGGGAATACATCAACCTATAGGACATATTCCAAAAGACCCTGGATTTATTGCATTTTCTGACACTAAAATGTTACTGAATATGCACCAGACTGGCACAATAAAGTGCATCTCCTTGACAGATGCCTGCATTTATTCATTATTTATTTATTTATTTTTATTTCCCATAACCACCACAATTGCAATCTTTCTTGCCGTGATGATTGAATACTGGTAACGATATAATCCCACTCTCCCCTCTTTCCTGAATGAGTAGTCCTAGTGATAGTCTTTGATAATCCATTTTCTTCAACTGATTCATTCAAAATATAATGCAATTTTAGGTGTCCTAATATAGAAATATATATCTTATCCCCTTTAGTATCTACATACCATAATAACATAAAGATAAATTTGGTTTGCTAACCCTAGGGATATTGTCTACATTAAAAGTTATGTAATGTAGCGCTGGCCCTCCCTGGTGGCGCAAAGGGTAAGGACGCAACACTGCAAGCTAGATGCAGCTGCTTCAGTGTGAGTTCGAACCCAGGCATCTGTCAATCCTCTCACCACCCCTGTACCTCTGGCTTATACCCCATTTCTGTATGCATACATAAGTAAAAATCTTTTTTTAAAAAATGTTATAGCTGCTATGTAGAAGTAAGTCTCGTACAAAGGCAATAGATGGACAAAACTAAATATTAATGTCTAATATCATCTATTTTATAATTGTTGAGTTGGAAACTTACCAGCACATCCTCTTAGACATTCTGAGGGACAGATCATGAATAGGGTTTTTAAGGCAAAGTCTTTACTGATCAATGAGCACCTCTCTTGCTATTTAATAGCAGAAATAGACAAGCATGATTGATAATGTAACAAAGGAAAGAGGAGCAGTGTCCAGGTTAGACAAAGGGTAATAAACTTTATGAGGAAATAGTGGGGAAATGTTGACCACATATACAGGTAGGACTTCTTGTGCACATACTTGATATAGTTTCTGAGTTACTGCTGAAGCACCTCAGACAGTGGCCACACAGTCAATCAATGGCTATCTAGGTGTCCTGGCTGCCTTGTGATGTGAATAATTGTCTTAAGCAAATATGTGGGTATGCCTTATCCAAATCCTTTATACACATGGGTGCATAGAAAGACCATGCACACAGAGGTCCAGAGGCCCCAAGTGGTAGTTAGGCCACATACAATGTGATAGAGTTGAACAAAACCAAGAAAATATTGTGATTCACTATGGATATCATCAGATATCTTGTAGTAAACTTAAAAAAAAAAACATTGGAAGATATGTAATGAGCCTTATACTATTTTGTTCAAAGAAATATATACACAAAATAGCATAAAATATTCACTGATTATGGGTTTGGGAAAATAACATTGTTAAAATGGCCAACCTACACAAAGCAATATAGAAATTTGATACAATGACCATCAAGACTCCAATTACTTATTTTTTAGAAGAAATAGAGCCTGTATTACTGAAACTCAGATGAAAGCACAAAAGACTCTGTAGAGCCAAAATTATCTTAACAACAACAACATGGCATTATATTCTCAGAATTCAAACTATCAAAAAGAGTATGGTACTAATAAAAAACAAAACAGAAACACAAAAATAGATTAGAAGAATATGAGTGTTTTGGATGTGGAAACTTTTATCATACCTGAGGAAAAAATTTCTATATTGTGAAAAAAAAAAGTTGTAAAATAATGGTATGTCATTAAAATAAAATAAAACTTAAGACAAAGGTAGGTGACTTTCCCAGATAAATGGCAAATAAATAGTGTGTGCAGATCACATTTCATAATTAAAAGTTATGTCATTTTAAGTTTTTTTCTTCTACAAATTCCAAAATAAAAATTATTTACAGTAATATCAATCCTATCTACACATAAACATACATATATCTATATATTTAGATATATAGGTATACATATTTAGATATACACATATACCTATATAGATATAAATATTTAGATATATAGATATACCCATGTATATCTATATATTTAGATATATAAAGGAAGATCAGATTACAGTAAACTATTTGCATCTGTAATTTGGAATATATTATCTGAAAGAACAATGACTTGTTATTTCACATATATCACATTACAGATACATTAGAAGTCTAGAAATGTCAATTCCTATTGAATATATGGTAAAATAGGGGGTTTCATACACTGGAGTAAGGGCAGTGACTGCTATAATAGTTATGAAACAAAATTTTCTGTATTTGATAAATTAGTTAAAAATACAATGATGGCAGGGGGAGTAGTTATTTAATAGGGGAGGGGACCCAATGTGCTAATGTGGAAGATTATTAACTTTGATGTATCTTTGCTGTGGTATCACACATCTGAAGAGGTGTGAATTATACTCCTACATCTTATTCAGTGATATAAATACATTTTACCTCAATAGGACATATATAAAAAGTTGAGAGCCCAGATATCCCACACATCAATTGCTTGCTGTTTTTTATAATGAAGGCACCAAAAGCACACAATGGAGAAACGAGACTTTTATTTACACACATAGTATTGAAACTACTGGGCAGACACATGCAAAACATGAAATTAGACCCCCACCTTACACAAAAGTAAATCAAAATGCATTGAAAGATATGTATATCACAAGTAATACATGTGTGATAATTCTATCAAATTCCCATTAGGGATCTCAGATAGGCTATTTCTATGAAGGTTTTCAAACAATTTAGTACAATGTAGAGTACCAGGTGTTTTCTAGAAGGAAAAGTTAAAAATTCAGTTCATATATTATTACTTTCATTTTTTCAGATTTAGAATTAGGAGAATGACTCTTCATAATTTACTTCACACAGAGATTAATCAATAATTTATGAATGGTCTGTGTAATGTGCTTTAATTCTCATATACCAATATCAGTTATCAAAAGAAAAGAAGAAAATGGAATGGTATTCATTGTTAAATGTTAAAATAATTTCATGATGATGGGAGCATATTTGTTTAAAATATTGAAATATGTTACTGAGACAAAAGTTGGCAATGATTTATTACAATGTATAACTTTTCAGATTCTTGTTCATATCCTTTCTTCTATGAATGAGGAAATTAGTTTGATGCCATGAAATTTTGGTTTCCTTGATTATTTTGTGCTCTACTAAAAATTATTGACTATAATGTGATTTCTGGTGATCATGGGGAAATGAACTGACTGTAGGATACAGTTATCTACATATAATCTCTTTAATCTTTATGTAAATTAGCCAATTATTTTTTAAAATTTTTCTTTTTAAATCTTCACATTTTTTTCTTTCTTTTTCTTTATTAATTATTCCTGAAGAAAAGGATAATGTCTCTATGGGCTAAAAAACTGAAGCACATAGTTGGGACAGTAAAAATGAAAACAATAACTTACTATTATATTTCTTGGGATAGAGCTATCTATTCTTGCTTAAAAATTCCTCTCCATCATTGTGCATCATAAATATATATATGTTTTCAATTTACAAATTTACAAATGGTTGATATTTATTTAACATTCAATATTTAAGTGAAAATTTCTTCTTGCTACAGCACAAATTTATGACTTACTGCTCTAATATTAATGTTCTATAGTACAAGTCTTCTGTATTCTATGTGGAATTCTTAAATTATAAACCCATATTTTTGGCTTTTCACAGTTCTATGAAACTCCCATTATATAGTTCTATTTGCTCACCCTTCTAACATTCATGAACCCATTCAGTTAAGCTTTCATAGTATCTGAGTGCATTAGAGCTAATTAAGAAGATTCATTTGTTAATTGTCAGTTTCAATTAATTCAACCCTCAATATCCATCAATCTACTATCAGCATATGATCCCAGCTCTTATAGCAGACAGAATCTGTATTACTATAGATTTACACCAAACTTGGGGAAAGAATATCTTTCCCATGTTATATTTATATGCATACATGTCTCCTCCATTGAGGACATAATAATACTTTCAATGATTCTTATTTTTCTATAAGAGAGGGAAAAATATATATATCCATGATCACCACTATGGCCTCAGTGTGATCCCCATGCAGGGTTCTCACTCACATGTTACAGAAGACTACTCTTGGGTCTTTCTTGCTGCTTCCCTCAGGAGTTTTCTTCAGTAGATTTGCCTGTTCTGCTATCCACTCTGTCATTGATGAATCCTCTCACAGCCCACATCTATGGCCTACAACCCAGTTCTTCTATGCAAAATCAATCAATAAAAGCTTAAAACAAAACCAAAAACTGTATACATTGTTTATCATTTCACTATTACAATTCATGAATAAATATTAATCATAAGCCAGATTATTGATGTTCTCACCTCTCATCACTTTCTTTCCTTCCCCTACCTCTGACTCTTTCTCTTTCTACTATTCTCTTTCAAAAGTTTATCCAAATTTAATTTAAAGTTTAGTTAGTTCACACAGTAGAATTGTTGTTCATGTGTTTAAAACTAACCCAGGCTCTTGTTAATATAGCTTTAAAAACAATAAAGATGCTATATTATTTAAATATTCACTTCATTCTTGTATCTATTTCTCAATTGGCACAAATATAAAAAGGAAAAGTATAAATATGTAGTACTTCTGAAAACCTTGAACAATAAAAAAAAAATTCCAGTGCCCTCCCTGGTAGCACAATGGCTTGAAACAAAGAACTAAGACTCTAAAGCCACTTCAGCATGAGGTTGATCCTCCCCAGAGGTGATCCACATGGCACAGCAGACCTCTCCTGACCTGCCCACTGCTTCCCTCAGCAGTGTGCTTCCTTGATCTGCCTGTCCTGCTTCCCACTTTCTCTGGTGAAGCCTCTCACCATCCCTACACCTCTGGCTTGTACCCCAGTTTTGTATGAATAAATAAATAAATCTTTTTAAAAAATGTTCTAGTTGTAATACATCATTACCATAATCTTTATATTAAATTGTGTACTTATACAAAGTGTAATGAAATGCATGTGCATGATGAAGAATTAATTTTATCAACAGCCAACAATGCACTAATCTACTGTTCAGTTTGCAAATTCATTAACTCACTTATTAGACATGTTTATTTATTTTTATTTTCTTAAAAGATTATAATTTCTCATAAACCTGACTATCATAGATATCTGTTCTAAAAAACTCAAATTTAGCAAAAAAAAAAATATGTTTCTTGACTGGTAAAACCTCTAGCAAGTACTGCTTAAAGATGTGGATTTTCTTGCAGTTTCTGATTATATGCATATTTACTTTTCTAATTCTGTCTTAATTTACAAATATGTAACTGTTTTCTCCATATCCTCAATGAAGAGGTAATTGAATCCTAAATTAAAATGTTGGAGATTGTGAAAATTACTTATTTGTGTTTGTTTTTTTGAAGTCATATAAACAAATTCAATGACCCATATTGTGTTAACATCTCTAAATTTTTATGATTATCTGGTTCTTCATTTGAAAAAGTATGCAGATAATTTTCACAATAAAATTAGTTCAGGATTATATTAAACTATAATAAATGAATGCATGTATCTATCTCTATCACTTATAACAACACTTGACTGGCTATAAATCATAGACATACACTTTTCATTACTATTATTGTATTATGGTAATTATTTGCCTAACTAATAACTCAAAATTCATGTTTCAGTACAAAAGAAATGCACTAATAATCAAAAGTACAAAAATAGAACTCTTGATTAAGAAATATATTAGATATATTTATGGTAATAATTTAATAATGATGGGAGTTCCTCTATATCCTAGAGCAGATCACTAAATTATCTATTAATTAATATAAAAACATTCTGAAAAGCCATGTTTAACTTTTGCAGTATAAATTAATTTACTCTAAAAATTAAAGTGTCAGTAGTTGTGTTCATTGATTGCCAAGAATACATGGATTTTATTTAATATGATTAGCATCTCTAACTGGAAGCTAAAATATGAAAGTTTCAGTATGTTGCTATAAGTACTACCTAGCTCAAACATATTCAAAGTAAGATAGGACTAAAATTCAGGAAGGTACAAGAGATTAATAGTAAAGTTATGGAAGTAAGTGGAAAAAGTGTCTGTTTGCTTGTTTGTTAAACTATGCCTTTATTTTCAAGTTTCTTTTATTGTATTTTTAAATTGTTATTTATATCATTCTTCATTTTGTGCATTTTTCATCTCAGTTGTAATCCCCCTGTGCTTCCCACCACCAATTCAACTTCTACCATCAGCACACTCCAATGCGCTCTTCCCATACCAGTTCTCATTCCATTCTCCCTTCCACCACTATAAAGTGTCTCTTGCTTATAGTTGTTCATTGTTTACATTTTTGCTCTACTGCCTTTGCTTGGCTCTCATCTTTGTTTCCTCCTGATACCTTATGCTCCTGCTATGAATGAAACCATCTGGTATTTTTCTTTTTCTTTTTATTTCTGGCTTACTTCCTGTTCCATCCATGCTGCTGCAAAAGGATTGAGTTTATCTTTTGTTTGCTTGCTGAGTAATATTCCATTGTGTGTATGTTCCACATCATTTTAACCCAGTCTTCTTTTTTTGGACATTTGGATTGATTCCATGTCTTCCCTATTGTAAATAGAGCAACAATAAACATGAAGGTGTAGGTGTCCTTTTGAACCAATGATTTTTTGTCCTAAGAGTGGGATTTCTGGGTCATATGGAAGTTCCATTTTTAGGAGTTTGAGAAAACTCCAAACAGCTTTCCATAGTGGTTGTAACAGAAGGAGCATACCTAAATATAATTAAAGCCATATATGACAACTCAGAGCCAATATCATCCTCAATGGAGAAAAGCTGAAAGTCTTTCCTTTGAGATCAGGAAAAAGACAAGGATGTCCACTATTACCACTGCTCTTCAACATAACAACGGGAGTCCTCACCAGAGCAATAAGACAGGAAAGGAAATCCATGGAGGGAAAGAAGAAGTAAAATTATCTTTATTTGCAGACTACATGATAATCTACATGGAAAACCCTAAGAATGCCATAGGAAAACTAATCAAAACAATTAACCAGTTTAGCAAGGTTGCAGCTTACAAAATCAACACAGAGAAGTCAGTAGCTTTCCTATACACAAACAACCAATCAGAAGAAATAGAAATTAAAAAAAAATCCCCTTTACAATAGAAACAACAACAACAAAATCAAATACTTAGGATTAAACTTAACAAAAAAAGTGAAGGACCCTATACAAAGAAAATTATAAAAACCTGATTAAAAAAATACAAGAAGACACAAGGAAATGGAAAGACATCCTCTGCAAATGGATCAGAAGAATTAACATCATTAAAATGGCCGTCCTACCAAAAGATTTAATATTATTCCAATAAAAATCTCAAAGACGTTCTTCAAAGAAATAGAACAAATATTGATGAGGTTTATATGGAACCACAAAAAAAAACGAAAAAAAAACCTCAAATAGCCAAAATTCTCTTGAGTAAAATGAAAGAGCCCAGAGGCAGCACAATAGACTTCAAGCTATACTACAAGCCATAATAATCAAAATTGGATGGTAGTGGAACAAGAGCAGACATACAGACCAAGGATCCAAATAGAATCCCAGATATAAACCCACAGGGTTTATAGACAGCTTAAAGGAGCAAATAATATGCAATGGAACAAACAGAGTTTGTTTAGCAAAATAGTGCTGGGAAAACTGGACTGCTATGTGCAAAAAGAAAAAGAAAAGAAACTGGACTACTATATTGCATCATGCAAAAACAAAACAAAACAAAACAAAACCAAAAACTTGAAATGGATTAAAGAACTAGATATAAGACCAAAACCATAAACTATCTAGAAGAAAAGGTAGGCAGAACTCTGAGTGACATATACCTCAATAATATATTTAAAGATACATCACCTAAAGCATTGATAGTGAAGGAAAAGATAAATAGCTAGGAATACATCAAGTTAAAGAGCTTCTTTTCAGCAGAAGACACTACAAAAACCAAAGAGACACCATACTGATTGGGAGAAAATGTTTGCACACAATAATAATGACAAAGTACTGATCACAAAGTTACACAAAGAGCTAATTAAACTCAACAAAAACAAAGCGAACAACCTCATCAAAAAATGCGCAGAAGAACAACAAAGACAGCTCTACAAAGGAGAAATGAAGATGGCCAAAGGTATATGAAAACATTTTCAATATTACTTGTAATAAAGAAAATGCAAATTAAAACCACAGTGAGACACCGTTTCACACCAGTGAGAATGGCACATATTAAAACAACTAGCAACTACAAATGTTGGTGAGGATGTGGAGAAAAAGGAACTCTCCTATACTGCTGGTGTGATCAAATAATGCCTGTTTTCTTTTTTTTAAGGATTTAATTATTTCTTTAAAAGATTTTTAGTTATTTAATTTTGCATACAGAACTGGGGTACAGGCCAGAGGTGCAGGGGCAGAGAGAGGATTCACCAGAGAGAGAGTGGGGAGCAGAACAGGCAGATAGGCAAAGTAAACAGCTGAGGGGAGCAGCAGGTGAATCAGGAGAGGTCTGCCATGCTATGAAGATCACCTCCTGGGCCAGGGATTGAACTCTCACTGAAGAGACTGCTGCTAGTTTGCATCCTTACCTGTTGCACCACCAGTGAGGTCCCTAAGGTTTTATTTATTTATTCACACAAGAACTGGGGTACAGGTACCTCAACAACTGTCAACTTAAATAAAGTAGAGAAACAAAAATATCTAAACACAAAATGGCCCAACCAGAAAATAGTGAGCAAGACAACAAATATTCCTGAAAAACAGATTATCTGAACACCAGCTAAAAATACTGAAATATATAATGGGACTCCAAATCAGGAAAGAAGAAGTAAAGTTTTCTTTTTGCTAATGATATTTAATATACATAGATATTACTAGAGGTTCTCTGAAAAACTAACTGAAACAATAAATCATTTCAGTAAAGTCGCCTTATAAAATCAAGTAAGGGCTCTCCCTGGTGTTGAAATAGGCTAAAGCATAGAACTATGAAGCTATCACAGCTATTGCTATTGCAGCATAAGTTTGATCCCCAGCCAGGAAGGTGACTCACATGGCACAGAAGACCTCTCCTTTCCTACCCACTGCTCCCCTCAGCAGTGTATTTCACTCAATCTGCCCGTTCTGCTCCCCACTGTCTCTGGTGAATCTCTTCACCCTCTGCATCTCTGATCTGTACCCCAGTTCTGTATGCATACATAAATGAATCTTATAAAAAATAATCAAGTAAATTATAAAATAAAATTTAATAAAGTTTTGTTATAAAATCAATACACAAAAGTCAATTGCCTTCCTATGTACAAATAATAGAACAAATAAAAAATTAAGAAAAAAAATTACTTTTACAATCACACTAAGAATATAATAAATGCCTAGAAGTAAACTGATCAAAGGAGGTGAAGGGTTTGTACAAAGACAACTATAAAACATTAAAAGGAATAGAAGATTTAAAAAAATGGAAAGATCAACATAGTCAAAATGAGCATATTACATAAATCATTATATAAATTCTGAGAAATCCCTATCAACATCTAAATTAATGGCATTGCTTAAAAAAAAAAGCACAATAATGAAGTACATGTGGAGCCAAGAAAACTCTAAGATAGTGAATCAATCCTGACCAAAGAAACAAACAAGCAAAAAACTGATGGTTTATACTTCGAGACTTCAAACTATACTTTATCTATAATAATTGAAACAGTAATTATGTTAATTAAAAAAGCAACGAACAATTATGGAACAAAAAGACACATGTATCAGTGGAATAGAATTAAGGCTGCCTACACCTACAAGGACAGCTATAATAAAATAAAGGAGCCAAGAACATATATTGGAGCAAGGACCTTTTCAATGCTTGGTGCTGGGAAAACTGGATAGCCATATG
>NW_004567113.1:1340500-1363170 GCF_000260355.1 Condylura cristata
TTTTTTTTATGGAAGATGACTAAACAGGCGTACATATAGAAGTATGAAACTGTATTGCACAAAAAAGAAAAATAACATGCAAACAACTGAAGGCCCTGTCTGGTGGCACAATGGGTTAGGACACAGCACTGAAAACTAGCAGCAGCTGCTTCAGAGTGAGTTTGATTTCTGACCTTGTAGGTGACTCACATGGCACAGCAGACCTCCCCTGTCTTGCCCACTGCTCCCTTCAGCAGTGTACTTCGTCGATCTGTCCGTTCTGCTCCCCACTCTTACTGGTGAGAATTCTCTCAACAACCAGGCACCCCTGGCCCTCACCCCAGTTTTGTATGCTTTAATAAATAAATAAATCTTAAAAAGATGTAGCTTTAAGATAAAGGAAGAAGAAATGAAAATTCCAGATTGTGTAAATCATTTCAAGATGAACACATATTGTATGCAATAGCTTTAATTTTCACAACAAATTAATAAATGTTTCTTTTAAATCTCACATTACTACTATCTTTTATTTGTCAAAACCAAAACTGTTTTATGATATCATAGTGATTATTCAATAGATGGAATGTGGTCAACTTGTTTGGCTTCAGGTAGGTGTAGTGGAAAGCAAAGAGAAAGGTCACTAGGAATATTTTAGGGTTTGAAAAAATAAAAACACATTCACCAAAGAATACAATTCAAAGTTTACATAAAAAACTGAACATGGATGAAAATTGCCTGCTTATCAAGATTACATTTTTTTCTAGCAGAAGGTCTAAGTGTGTATGTTAATTAATTGTATAAATTCTTAGTTTAACAACTACAGAGAGTATTAAAAAAAGCTATGATGAAAATATATTGTTTCAATCACTGTGTTGTTTGAGACTATATCAGTATTCCTGGTGTTTGGCCAGGGGCTAACCATATCCTCAGTATTTAAGCAATTGATCATCCATTATGGACACTACCGCCTCTGGGCCATGAGCCTATAAGAAGAATTTCCATTTGGATTACCTTTTCTGTCATCCCCAATCATACAGTGATTCCTTATGCCATTTCTTATACATTATATTTATTCACTTGTTGTGATTACCAAAATAGAATGTGACATCATTCATTAGGTAGTGAACCTCAAGTCACTTCAAATAACAACTGTGACTTTGGAATGAATACATACAGATGACTGGTTAAAATGACTTTCTAAAATCTGTCATCAGTAACCAGTTCAATCAAGCAAAATAGACTCTCAGAATCCCTAATTTAAGGACCTTAGTTTTATGTGAATATTTGATTGTTTTTACTAAGTCCTTTTATTCTGGTATCATTAGGGAAAAAATCTCTATATAGAGATGTATCCAATTGTGATGTATTCAATTAATTTCTGAGAGCTACTTGTAAGCATTCTGAGGTAAATTCATAGAACTCAGAAGTCCCTCACTAGAGCTTGACTTAATAAGCCACCTTTACATGTCTTTAAATGCATACACCAATGTATTTATGATCTAGAATAATGGTTGTCAGTATCAGTGTATTATTTTTATAAAGTTTAAAGTATATTAGACTATAAAATATCCTCAGTATAGCTGTGGTAATAATTGGTATGACAATCTATTTCCATTTACAAAAGTCCACTGATAAACTTAGTGCTATAAAATACAGTTTGGCTAAAATTGCATTATTGCCTTTTTGTATTTTAGGTGCTTACACTAAGATGCAATTTGTGTATGTAAATGAGATATTTAATTAAGAAGTTTAAGCTCACATTTATAGAGATCTTAAAAATCTAATAAAGCTCAATCACATTATACATATATACCTTTCTACAGTGTTACAACAAATGGTATGCAAATGCTCTCATTTTCTATAGCATAAGAGTACTTCCATCATAAACAAGTGATTTTGTCAAATTATTTTAAATCCAACTATAAGAACACACACTTAAATTGTTTTCTGGAATTTAAAATTATCTCTACTTTAATATTTTCCCAAGCACAGAAGATTGGTGAAGGTCTTATAATAATCCAAACACATATATGCCTGTTAATAGTATGTCTATTGATAACTTGTAAATGTGCCAGCCAGAAACACACACGCACACACACACACACAGAAATAAAAAATGTTTGTCATAAACTCATATTCTAATCTGAAGCAGGTGTGACATCGCTATTTCTTATTAGTTCAATTTCTAGGATTTCTTTTGAGGATCCATCATAGAATTCTAAGTGTTGTGTCATCTGGGATTTACACCACTTGTTCATTATCTTTATAACAAGTTAATTAAGTGACAATCCCAAAGTATCAGAGGACATAGAAAATAATAAATGACTGTTTTCTGACACACATACTGAAACCACATGGTGCAGCGTCACAAGGGTGGAGGTCTGTCTCATTGCCTAATGTCATATTCTTCTATATAGGGAATATTGTTATTGAGTAATCTGTTCTTTTATTTCCAAAGATTTTATGCCTTTCATTGGATAAAAAGCCTTGTGAGTACTGATATGATGCTTCGAAAGGAGATTCAATTAAAAGTCACATTCTCATGAAAGTTTACCAGTTTAAGTTAGGAATTGTCCCTTATATAACAAACTTGGTCAAATCCATTGCTAAAAAGTAAGCAAACAAAACACAGTTTAATATTCTGGTTGTTACATACCTCCTATGAATAGACAATAAATAAAATCTCCAAAATGTCACTTTTTCCCCTAACTCCTCATGTGTTTACACACAGAGACAAAAACACAAATTACCCAATGCTTTTAAAATATTCAGTTCCCTAGTTAAGTGTTTATTAATCTCATCTATTTTGTTGACTAATCATAAAGGAAGTAAAATGCATTGTATTTTCACTAAAAGAAAGACATGAGAGATAAGAGGCCTATGAATATTTATATTTACATTGGAAATTCCATATGTAATTTTCATATATAAACTACTATTATATGAAACTAACCCCTCCCCACATACACAATAAAAAATTCTACACTTTCTCAAACCTGGGAAGATTACAATAGCTAAGGGACCTTAATTTTCTAAATAAATAATTAAGATAAAATTTTTTTCAAAGATAGCAGTACCACTCTTTCTTTTCTTATTAAAGATGATGGTTACTTTTATTGTAATTAAACCATTGAAAATGGTGATAATAAAAAAGGGAGTTAAATAGTACTAACAAATATGTAAGTGTGTGAAATTGGATTGGAAAATTTGGAAATTATTATCTTGGTAATCCTGTTCAAGTTGCAAAAATATTAAACATTTAGATATATTGATCATAGATTTTCTCCATATTAAGTGTAGAGAGTTGCACTAGATTAACTCTTAGATAATTTTACTCTAAAATCCATTATTTGAAATTCTGGACAAAAATTAATGTCATGGTTTTGATTGTTTTTAATAAAATATACCTTATAAGAACAGCCATTTAAACAAAACTTTCATTTTACAGGACACTAACAATCACTGAATAAGGGCTTCCCCCAATATAACACTGAAAATTAGATTATTTTTAATAGATGACAAACTATTTGTGTCCATTTTGATTCATGGAAATTGAACAGAGTCTCTGGTGCAACATTATATAATGAACATTATAGGAATGGTTAATGATTAATAAATTCAAAATGTTAACTTTGTGTCCCCATCAGCATGGTAGTTTTAGATTATATACAAAGTTATTTTACCATAAATAATACAATAGTGCACTAAAATATTACTAATAAATGCTCTTATTGGTGAGAAAGTTGTTAAGCAAAGGTGTTTCATTATATTAGTCAAAATTTGGGATTGTCTACATAACAAATAACATTTATAACTCCACATCAATAATATACTCCACTTATTGCTACATGAGATGAAATTTGAGAAAAACAGTGGTGTTTATAAGGTGAGTGCTTGCTATAAAAGTGTGAGTTTATATGCATAATAACCTTACTGAAAGTGTGTCTTTTGAATATCCTTATCACAACATAAGCCTCATTAAAACAGAGGTTCTGTTGTCATATTTTTCTGTTCTGCTGTTGTATTCCACATATATGAAAAGTCTAGCACATAATATATACCTATGTATTTGTTAATAAATACATTAATATTTGCTGTTAATTTTCCTATATTCATAAATTTAGAAAGTTAATTAAAAGGAGTTTGAAATAAATGGGAAATATTTTCTACAGAAAAAAGTAATATCCCATGGTTCAAAATGTCATAGTCTAGGTAAACAATGCATCAAGATTACATAAAATACTTTTATTGATGTTTTAATTAATATAAATTATTTGGCTCATTAGTTATAAAAAGATAAAGGGGGGGGATGAAGTCAATATTCTTACTAGCATTTAATTCTTTCATATATCACACCTAGTTTAACTTCTATTTCCCCTTATCTCTATGGATTACTGATAGGTATCGACAGTTTAGCTTGAGGAAGTAGCATCACTGATGCCGTGTGACATTTAGTAAGCTAATAAACAGATGATGGGAGTCTTCTTAATTTCAATTTGTCATTACCTACTGTATATAAAATAAAACTCTCAGTAAAAGCTAGACAAAAATTTTACTAGATTATCATTGTGAGGATTTAAACCCAAGGAAAGAGTTTGACAGATTTTTACTCTGAAATTGTTCCAAAAACTAAAGAGTTTGAATCCAAATTTAAATTAAATTTATATAGATAGGACTAGTGAGTCAGTGATGTCCAAAAGTTATTATTATTGATGGGTGAGGGGAATCTGTATTTTATTTATATGTTTAGATCTTTCAGTATCCTGTTATTTTGACCTTGATACTATTTGTGATACACAGAGAATGATTGCTGGTGTTTAATAATTTCCCTGGTTTCTAAAGAAAGTAGTATAGATCCCTCCTGGTGGCACAACAGGTTAAAGCACAGCACTGTGAAGCTATCCACAGCCACCACAGCATGAGTTTGATCCAGGCCAGGGAACTGACTCACATGGTGCAGCAGACCTCTCCTGACCCTCCCGCTCCTTGCTCCAGCAGTGTCTATCTATCAATCTGCCTATTCTGCTTCCCACTCTGTCTCTGGTGAATCCTTGTACCTCCATCTTGTATTCCAGCTCTTATATGCATATATATGTATATGTGTGTGTGTGTGTGTGTGTGTGTATGTGTGAGCGTGTTTTAAAGTATTGTAGACAAAAAGTCAGATGCCTTTTGCTTACATCTTTTTTAGCTGATAGCTCCTTAATCAATAGTGGAAAGGATGAAGATTTGTTTATCTGTAGACACCAGATTCCTCTCCACAGTTGCTTCACTGAACAAGGCAGAACTTAATCTTTTAAGCCTTATTAGGTGACTTTGCTCTCTTGCCTACTGGACCAGGGTGTTAGGAATGTATAAAGTTTACACAAAATTCATTACATATAAAATTTTAAAAAATGATCACAGAGTGGCAAACATTTCTTTTGATAACTAATAAAATATGTCCTCTTTATCCAAACAGAAACTAATGGCTTCGACATGGAGTTGTTTTGGCATTTTATGAATAATGACATAACAGAAATTTGAGTTAAAACAATGAATTAATCTATGATTTCTGAATGCCAAAATATATTTTTGAAGCCTGTGATCAAAACTCTATTTTGATAAGTGGTTTATGTTTTTTTTTTTTTCAATCTAGAAAACACTAAATGCTCTAGAAAAAAAATGATCAGAAGAAAAGTAGAATAATTATGTGTTGGTAACTCTATTTGATGATTTTGTATATAATTACTATCCTTATGTCTACTAATATTATAATTTAATAAAATGATAAACCAACTTTTAGAACTACCATGTTTGCATTTTCAAAAATAAATAATGCTTCCATTATCTATTTCTGTCTATGGAGTGTGGAAGTAACATATATCCCACTTTCACAAAAAAAAGAAGACTCATAAGTTGAAATTTGGTTATTCCAAACTTACTGTAAAGAAATAAAACTTTAGATAGACTGAGGCATCTTCAAATTTGTATATGCATGTGTGTGTGTGTGTTTGAATTATAAAAAATTAGTTAACATGACTATGGAGGATGAGCAGTTTCAATATTCACACAGTAAAGTGGAGGCCAGTAAGGGAGAGTGTGGTGTAATCTAATCTGAAGTTTTGAAAATCATCAACACAAAGTAATTCATAGTTTGAGTTTTAGTGCAAAGGCATGGCTGAGGTCCTAGCTTAAAGTTAGCAAAACAAAAAACAAATTCTCCCTTCTTTCACATTTTTGTTCTTTTCACCATTTGTTCTTTTTGCTTTCTTCAGTGAATTGGGTGAGAACAAAGCCACCCAGTTTTTTTTTTTTAATTCAAATTTTAACCTTATCAAGAAACACACTCACAGATATCCTATAAAATGTCTAGCAAAATACTTAAGTGTTCTTTGCTCAGTCAGGTTGACACATACAACTAACCATTGAACTCAGTAAATAGTTGTCATATGGAGCCCAACATGATGAAGGTATCTCAGTCACTAAAGTTCACCAAGTTCAATCCCAGGCCAGGGTGGTGACACACATGGCATGGCAGGTTTTTCCTGATCTGCTCACTGTTCCCCTCAGAGTATTTTCCCTCAGTGTATTTCAGTACATCTGCTTGTTCTGCTCCCCACTCTGTATCTGGTGAATTCTTACACACACCCCCCAACACCTCTGGCCTATACCCCAGTTCTGTATACATAAATTATATATATATATAATATATATGTATATATATGTATATATAAATATGTATGTGTGTATATATATATTTATTTGTTTATGCTTATAGAACTGGGGTACAGGTAGGGGAAGTGAGAGGCTTCACGAGAGACAGAGCGGAGAGCAAAATAGGCAGGGCAATGAAGTATACTTGCTGAGGGGAGCAGCTGGCGAGACAGGAGAGGCCTGCTGCACCATGACGATCACCTCAGGTGTCCTCAGGTGCTTGAGTCAGGGATTGAACTCATGCTGAAGCATCTGTAGTGAGCTTGCACTGCTGCATCTTAACCCATTATGTCACCAAGGAGGGCCAAAAAGGAAAATAAATCTCAAAAAATACATATATTTACCAGATGAACAAAAGAAAATAACATCTAAAGGATACAAATAATTAGTATAAAAAGTGGGGAGGAACTTTTGGAGAGATGAAACACTACATGAAATCACATGGGCATTATAGATCTTCATTTTCTAAAGAAATAAGAACAAGGTACATAGAGCTGAGTGAACCAGATGACACATATTATGTGATGAATTCTGAGAGAGTACAAAAGGTCAAAATACTTAGTGTGCTTCTAGAGAGTTTTCCCCCCTGGTATTCATAGAATGATTTACAAACATCACCAGTGTCATTCTTTGGGATCTTATTAAAATAGACCTCCTCACATCAAAGATGCCTCCCAAATTTCTGCCATGTATATTTAGAATGAAGAGGTGCTAAGAGACATAAGAATGTGTTTAATGTGCTCAGGAAATAATGTGTTTGAAGTCATAAGACATCCATGTGAAGAAGTGCTATACACATATTACTTGCATATACATATTCTTAAATATGAACACAAAAATACAAGTGTGTGCATATGTGTTAAGGTGGATCTTGTGGTGCTAAGTCTGGAGTTAAATATTTGGAAGTGTGAGGAAAACAGAAGACTCAAATTTTAAGACCTTTACTTTTCATGGGGTCTTTGTTGATTTCTAGTTGTACTCCATGGAATAAATTCATTGAAGTCAGTACCTCATCCAGAAGGGTTGAGTGGTTATTGCTTAACTGGAAAATGGCCCAGAAAATATATTAAGAAAATAAATAAACAAATAGTGTCTAGCATCAATGAAAAGGAGTTAGATAATGATTTTGAGTGGGTGTATCCCTACATTTTTGAGTGTGAAAAATGAACTGATTCAGTTAGACTTAAATTACATACATTAAGTAATACATTGTATAAATAAAATATTAATAAACACTAGTGCAGCATATTTCTATTTCTGGTGAGAAAATTGCCAGTAGAGTAACATAACAAGGGATCGCGTTGGTGGAAATAAAGAATGGTATTTATTCAGGCAAAACTATACATCCAATGGAAACATTTAAATGCATTCTTACTGGTTGGAAACTTGCTTCTTATATGAGTTCTTATCATACAAAGATGGCTACTTCTATGCAAAATTATATCCCAACTTCCACTACTCTGTCCTCCACATTCTGCAGGATTAGTCAACAGACACGCTAAACTGGATCAGCAATAAGATTGGTCTCTGAACTAGTTTTGCCCGTTGCTATGAAATGACGAGCTAGATGTTGTTCTACAAGCATCCAGCGCAGGGAGCCCCCGGAAGGACAAGCAACTGACGAGGCAGCTAACAGGAAAGACAGCTTTGAGTGCAGAACAGTATGCTTATTAAACTAAAGAACAAACAACCCTTCTGTGTCTATCTATTAATTAAACTATTAATTTGATTAATTATTAATCAAATTTAAAACATATATTAAATAATTATTGGTTATTTGATGTTATAAACATTCAAGAATATTAATATAATTTAAAAATATGAAAAGCTTATATGACAACATTTTGATTTTCAATCCAGCAGTCAGCAACAGAGTTGTAAAATGTCAGTGCTTTATTCTCACATGGGGGAAACTGTTCAACTTGTTCATATATATTTCCTTCGGGTAAATTATTTTGTATATAGTAAAAAGGAAAGTGTTTTTTTTGTTGTTGTTGTTTTGTTTTTGTTTTTTCATAGCATATATATGTGTGTGTGTGTGTGTGTGTGTGTATATAGTATGTCATGACTTTAAAAAAATATTTATTTATGTATGCATACAGGACCCGGGTACAGGCCAGAGGTTCAGGGTTCACGAGATAATTCACCAGAGACAGAGTAGGCAGCAGAACAGGCTATTTGGTAAAGTACATTATTGAGGGGGACCAGCCGGCTAGACAGGAAAGGTCTGCTGTGCCCTGTGGATCACCTCTGGGGTGGGGATGAAACACTGTGAAGCTGCTGTGGCCAACTTGCGGTGCTGTGCTTTAACCCCCTGCACCACCAGGGAGGGCTGACAAAAATAGATCTAATTGTTACTAATTCACCAGTATGTAAAACATGATTCAATACCATGAAAAATTGCCATTGATGTTGGGGGTGGGGCACAGAGGTGGAGCAGACAGTTCAGATAAAACTATAGTCCCATTTGCAAAAATATCACGTAAGGCCCTCCCTGGTGGTGCAGCGGGTTGAAGCACAGCACTGAGAATCTAAAAGCCGCTTCCACATGAGTTGATTTCCGCCTGCCCTGCAGGTGACCACATGGTGTGGCAGACCTCTCCTGGCCCGCCTGCTGCTCCCCTCAGCAGTGTACTTCGTTGATCTGCCTGTTCTGTTCCCCACTCTGTCTCTGGTGAAGCCTCTCACCGCCCCTGAGCCTCTGGTCTGTACCCTAGTTCTGTGTGCACAAATAAAAAAAATCTTAAAAAAAAAAAAATCACTTAAACATTCTGTCCCTGATCTATTTTACAACATAATTATCTATACAATCAATTTTAAGGTTTGATTTGTTCATCTAATATTTTGTTTTGAAGGAATGTTGAGTTACAATACTGTCAAGGGTGTGGAGGATGAGAGATAAGTGTGGAGCAGAACAGGCAAATATAGTGAAATACACTGCAGAGGGCGCACTGGTAAGTCAGGAGAGTTCTGCCACACCATGTGTTCAACTCCCTGGCTGAGGATTGAACTCCTGCTGCAATGGCTGCAGACAGCTTCACAGAATATTGCTTTGACCTGTTTTGCCACCAGAGACAGCCCTCTCATAGTAGTTTTGATCTGCATTCACCTGATGAAAAGTGATGATTATAAAATGTTTTCATATCTCTATTGGACATCAAAAATATCTTTATGGAGAAGTGCCTATTTGGCTCTTCTGCACAAAGTTACATCATTGGGTTGTTTGCTTTATTTTTCCTGAGTTGTATAAGCTCTGTTAATCTTTGCCATCAGACCCATGCCAGATGTATGATGTGCAAATATTTTCTCCAATTCAGTAGGATTTTTCTTTATTTCAGTTACTATAGCTTTCACAGTACAGAAGCTTTTCAGATTAATATAGTCCTATTTGAAAAAAAAATCACTTAAACATTCTGTCGCTGATCTATTTTACAACATAATTATCTGTAAAATCAATTTTAAGGTTTGATATCTAAAATTTTGTTTTGAAGGAATGTTGAGCTACAATACAGCATTTTATTCTGAAGTAGATTCGCACTTTATCAAATTAAATTTACCACACTCAACACCATGGTATCCACAGTCCTCCATCGTTACTTATTTTTGCCTTTCCCATCTTAACTTGCCACCACTCCTGTTATCCTCCAGTGTTCTCACTCTTACAGTTACATTTACAGGGTTTGTTTTTGTATACTTTATTTTGTTTCTGTATATTTCATATAGGTAGCATAAACTAGCATATATCCTTCTATTAATTCATTTTGCTTATCAAAATCCTCACTACTATCTATGTTGTCACAATCAACAAGAGGGTTTTTTTTTTTTTTTACTAATACAGTGGTATAAGATTGTATTTTCTTAATCTCCTCACTTGTCTTTACATTTAGTACATTATTTGGGTAATGCAAATAACATTGCTGTGAACATCACAGTGTGTATACCCCTTCAAAATAGTCATCTTGTTTTCTTCAAGTTATTAATAGCTGGATTGCATGTTTTATCTACTTATACTTGGAAAAATATTATATGTGTTCCAGAGGGGCTGTACCTACATCCTCACCAGGACTTATGCTTCTGGTCTTTTTGGTATTGGCTATCTTCAGAGCTATCTGGTGGTATATCATTGTGGTTTTGATTTGTGTTTTCTTGATGATAAATTATGATGAGCAGTTAACCATGTTCCTATTGGCCAGTAAATGTCTTCTCTGGAGAAGTTGCTATCTAGTTATTCTGCTCTTTTTTTTTTTTTTCTTTTGGTTTTATGGTTGTTCTTGGTTTTGTGTTCCTTGTAGATAGTGTATATAGTACCTTCTCAGATTTACGATGAGAAAACTTATTTTCCCTTTAATACAGTTTTTCATTTGAATTTGTATCTTTTGCTGAAAAATATTTTGACTTTGATGCAGCCTCAGTTATTTTTGCTTTGGTTTGCATTGTTTTTGGAGTCAATCCCAGAACAGATCTTTAAATTGACATCATGAAATCGATGTCCCTTCTTTTCTTCTTTGTATTTTATGTTTTTAGACTTTTACATCCAATATTTTGATCCACTTTAAATTATTTTTATATGATGTACATAGTAGTCTAGTTTAATCATTTTTATATGACTGTCCAGTTTTCTCAATATCATTTGTTAAAGAGACTTTTCTTACTCCAAGTAAACTCTGGGCTTCTCTATCATAAATTAACTGTTCATAGAAATGAATAGTTTCTAGGATTTCAATTCTACTACCTCAGTTATATTATTTACCTCTTTTACTAACAATGCTTTTTAATTGATATATTTAATGTTCTATTAATAGAATACAATCATTCACATAATATATTCATATAATAAGATAATGAAATGAATGCTAGTTAATGTTATATTATAATTGACATTATAACAATATAATATTTAATGTTATATGTAACAAATACATTCTTTACCCTCTATACATGCAAGATTGGTTTCCAACCATTACCTTTAAGCCAACATTTATCCTAGGGTCTCCCATGGGTACCTTAGAGGCAACAGAAAGTTGGGTTTATTTTCTGATCCAAAATGCCACTCTGCACCTTTCAGTGGTAAGTTCAGTCCATTTGCGTTGTGATGGTTAACACTGTGCAAGTGTCTGATACTAAAATGTTGTATATGCGGGGGCACTGCCAAGGGCTCCTGTGACACCCATCCACCAGGCTGTTGCTCTTGGTGGTCAGGACACTGGTGTTCTCTTACCTGGATGTGGATGGCCCTGAATCCTCCCTTGGCCTCTGTGGCTGACAGGCAGCGGTCAAGGCTTCCATAGCTCCCATGGACCAGAATGATGCTATTAGCAGGCTGGGTTTGTGGGTACTTTTAGCTGGATTGATAAAGCTTCTTGCCCTCTACAGTAAGGTACCTGCTACAGGGCACAGCATCACTTGGCTAGGTCTGGTAAAGCACTATCCAATGAACCCCAAAATCATGAATCCATAAGGCTCCTATTGTGCCCTATTTTGCTGACAGGTGTGGCCGACTGAGTAGGGTATAGTTTGCAGCCTAAGGTCCCTGGTGCAGGACATAGAAACTTAAATCTCTTATTGTGATGTGATCTGCTTGGAGGTATGCACTGGTTAAGTGGTGTAGCCAGTGCTTAATATTTCATGACTGTGGCACAAGAATATAAAAAAATGAAAGAGAAAAGGGGGGGGGGAAGGGGGCTGCTGATTCAGAGTTCTGTCAGCTCAAGAGGAGGTGGCAGTTGGTGTTGTGGCCCAGTTCCCTGGATGGTTTCAGGAAGATGAGTAATATAATGTTCCCTGTGCACCTGGGGCTTAGTCTTCTTAAATTGCATTTCAGATAAAAAAGAAAGAAAATAGCTGAGTTTTGTCCCATTCCTAAGGATCCAGAGGATGGTGCAGAAGTCTGGCTTGCTCGTTTGGGGTTATCAAAGATTTCTGGCATTAACGTGGGAGAATGAGAGCTCTGGATTGGAACACAGTCTGCTGTGAGATGTTGGCTGATGAGGTGTGATGGGTTTCCTGGTTTGGCCAGTTGCTGGTGGAGAATGGACTCCTTTCTTCTTCTTTAGTGCTTGAATGTACTAGAGAATTCCTGGTGTTGTATGGCCAATTTGAAGCAATTGAGGTTTGCATAGAGTTCATATCCATCTTTTTTATGTTATTTTTGGAGAGAGATTGATCCCAGCCCCTCTATTCCACCACGTTATGGGTGGAGTTTATGAATTTCACTTCCAACTCATAAGAAATAACAAACAATATTGTTTATTAGCAACCACTACACAAATCAAACATGTATAAGATATACAAGTCTATGAGGATAAATAAACGATGGAGACAACTTAGCAACACCATATTTTTTAAGATAGGTAACTGAATCACTAAAAATCTAACTGTTATGTATTTTCTGTTAAGAATTATATTATTAATGACATTTGAGAAAATTTTAACTATTAAAATAGCGATCTGACTCATGCTAAACTTCAGCTTTTTTAGCAATGTATTTATTTGTATGTATGTCCTGACTTGATAGTTGCACTTCTATTATTTTATTTTCTTTTCTGTCCTTTCATTTGGCCACTTATGAGATCACTCTCTCCTTTTGTCACATCATTTATGACATCTGCCTGAGGTGCAATGTTAAATCATCCAGAAAATAGATGTGATGATACTTCCCAATTGTAAGTTTATTGTGTGAAATGAAGGCACCTGCACAAATATTGATACAGATCAGTTTTGACATTACCCAATTTAAACATGGACTTGTATTGGAGAGATTCTATTCCATTTATTTTGGTATCTTCATGTACTGAAGTTGCAGTAAACTATACCTTTTGTGTTGATTAGCTTAAAAATAATAAAAAAAAGTTTAATTCTTATTGTAAGAAATTATTCTATCTTTTGCATCATAATTTTTAAACTAAAACACTAATGATTTCACATGTTTTATGTGCTATAAAATCAGAATTGCTTATTTACAAAGCTAAAATTCTATGGAACTGTTTCGTTTGGGGTTGTATACTCTTATGAAAGACAGCACTATTTGACTAGAATATGAAGTCATATTACTAAAACAAATAAACCCCTCTTTATTTATTGAGGGAAATATATAATTAAAAAATGTGGCTTTAAGGATGGTTGTACATAGGGGTTTATCATAGAATTATCTTCATTTTATTAGAAAAATCACTAACCATTTTACAGAAAAAGCAGACCATCTATGCAAATTCAAATGTAAACGGTAACAATTATGAATGTTTTTCTCCATTACACTACATTTGTAGTCTCAGCTTGCTTGTTTTGATAATGGGTAAATTGAGTGAAAAATGCAAATGAGTGTTTCTGATGTGAAACGTCTAAAATACCTTGTCAATATTGCAATAACCATACATGAACACATTGACTTTTTTTTTTTTTTTAAGATTTATTTATTTATTCATACAGAACTGGGGTACAGGCCAGAGATGCGGAGGGTGAGAGGATTCACCAGAGACAGAGTGGGGAGCAGAACAGGCAGATCGACGAAGTACACTGCTGAGGGGAGCAGCGGGCGGGTCAGGAGAGGTCTGCCACGCCATGTGGTCACCTCTGGGGCAGGCGGAAATCAACTCATGTGGAAGCGGCTTTTAGATTCTCAGTGCAGTGCTTCAACCCGCTGCACCACCAGGGAGGGCCACACATTGACTTTTTATAGAATTTCTAACATCTACTTTAAAATTAGCATATAGCAATCTGTATTTTATAGTAACAGCTATCAAGTATTTTCTATGTACATATAGTTGATTTCTGTTTTGTCTCATAACCTAGTACATAAAATATTGAACAAACTGGTATCTAAGAATATTTAAATGACTACTTAATTTTATGTTATCTAGCATAACATGAAATGTGTCAAATTCAACCAGAACTCTAGGTAAAACTTCATTTAAATAAAGGGATATATATTTTTTTAATATTTATTTATTTATGCATACAGACCTGAGGTACAGGCCAGAGGTGCAGGGGTGGTGAGAAGATGCACCAGACCCAGAGCCAGAGCTGGGAGCAGAACAGGCGACTGACAAGCACACTGCTGAGGGAATCAGTGAGCCAGTCAGGAGAGGTCTGCCGCACCATGTGGGATCACTTCCCTGGCGGGTGGGGATTGAAATTACGCTGAAGTGCTGTGCTTTAACCTGCTGGGCCACCAGGGAGGGCCCTAAATAAAGTAATCTTTTATAGTCAAGTAACTTTACATCAGTAGAGTCTTAAGTTAATTGAAAACACACTTTATCATTAATATATGTTGTATTTAATTGATGTGATGCTGATTTATACATTCAGAGTAATAATTGAAGCACAATGTGGCAAATAAATTACTGTGTGGAGTTTATTTAACTCAATAATGGAGATAGTGTTACAAACATTCTTGTTACTTGGATATATTTTATGTTCTTAATGAAAATATTAAAAACATTGAAGGAGGTATAACCATCCTTTTTATTCCCCTTACCCTTTCTGCAATTACCCCATAATCATAACCTCTGGTAATGTCAATTCAGGTATCAGTGCCCAGTAATTTATTTGTATTTTACTTGGACACTTTGTCTCTTTTTAAACATGTAAACTCATACAATGTTTGTTTTTATCTATCTGAATAATTTGCTTTTATATAATCCCCCTAAGTCTCTTCCATTTCACTGCTAATGTCAGGATGCAACATGTACTTATAGCTAAATAATATTACATTATATATAAATGTCAAATATTTATCAATTTCTCTATCTGTGGACATTTAGGTCAGTTCCATTTGTAAGCTCTTGTATATAATATTACAACAAACATTGTAGAACATAAAATTTCATACTTGCTGATTTCATATTAACTGTAATGCTATCCAGTAAAGACATTGTTGAATCCTAAGGCATCTCTATTTTTAGTTTTTGGTTTGTTTGTTTGTTTTTTTTAAATAAGAATAGTCCAGATTGATTTCCAAAATATATCAGTTTACTTTCTTACTAATAATGCAAACATTCCTTTTTCTCCACGTCCTTCTCAATACTTTTTTAGGACTCTTTGAGACCCAAGCTATTCTCATGTGCATGGTACAATATCTTACTGTATTTTTTTTAAAGATTTATTTATTTATGCATATAGAACTGGGGTACAGGCCAGAGGTGCAGGAGCGGCGAGAGGCTTCACCAGAGACAGAGTGGGGAGCAGAGCAGAACAGGCAGATCGAGGAAGTACACTGTTGAGGGGAGCAGCGGGTGGGTCAGGAGAGGTCTGTCACGCCATGTGGTCTCCCCTGGGGCAGGCGGGAATCGAACTCATGTGGAAGGGGCTTTAGCTTCTCAGTGCTGTGCTTTAAACTGCTGCGCCACCAGGGAGGGCCATTACTGTGGTTTTGATTAGGATTTCCTAATGATGGACATTATCTCAGCTGTCTGTTGGACATTTGTATAACCTCTTTCGAAAATGTCTATTTCAAACTTCTACTTTTATTTGATGATTTTTTAATTTTTTTTGAAAGATTTATTTATTTATTCATACAGAACTGGGGTACAGGCCAGAGATGCGAAGGGTGAGAGGATTCACCAGGGACAGAGTGGGGAGCAGAGCAGGCAGATCGACGAACTACACTGCTGAGGGGAGCAGCGGGCAGGTCAGGAGAGGTCTGCTCCTCTGGGGCAGGCGGGGATCGAACTCATGAGTAAGTGTCTTAAGCTTCTTAGTGCTGTGCTTTAACCCGCTGCACCACCCAGGAGGGCCCTGTTGATATTTTTTTATTGGGATAACTTCCTTGTCTACCTTAAATATTATGCTATTAACCATTGTGTGGTATATAAATATCTTCTCCCATTCAGCAGATAATTTAATCTGCTTACATATTAATTTTTTGCTGTATAAAAATTTATTTCATGTAAACTCAGTTACTTTTTTTTAAATTTATCATGCCATAGAGATTGAATTACCAGAGATGTGTCCATCATTGATGTAATATGTCACTCTTGATTTTTTCTCTGTATTTTATTATTTCAGATCTAAAAATCCAAATTTTTGTACATTTTGGAATTATTTGTATGTGTATGGAGAGAAGTGATTCATTTCCTTCAATACATGTGGCTGCCCAATTTTCCTAAAAACATTTATTGAAGAGACTCTTCTAACTATATGGTATGATCTTGGATCCCTTATCATAAATTAGGTGTCAACATGTGCATGGATTTATTTCTGGGTGAGAGATTCTGTTTCATTTATCTAAGTGTCTCTTCTATTTATTTATTTTTAAAAGCACTTATTTTATTTATTTATGCATACAAGAACTGCCGTGTAAGGATGACAAGATTTATCAGAGACAGAGTGGAGAAAACAACAGGTGGATTGACTAAAACACACTGCTGAAGGAAACACCAGGTGAGAATGGAGAGATCTGCTGCTCCATGAGGGTTAGTTCCCTGACAGAGGATCTTCATGCTGCAGTGGTTGGTGAAAGCTTGCTGTTGCAGAGACTTTAAACCCTGCACCACCTGGGACACCTTCCAAGTATCTCTTTTAATTCCAATATTATAATTATTGTCATCATATTGTTTAAGATATGGTATCATGAAACCTACAATTTTACTCTTTTTGGTCACAAAATTTTACTCTTACTCTTTTATCATGTTTTTTTTTTTTTTTTTAAGATTGATTTATTTGTGCATACAGAACTGGGGTACATACTAGATGTGCAGGGGCAGTGAGAGGATTCACCAGAGACAGTGGGGAGCAGAACAGGTAGACTATGAAGTGCACTGCCCAGGAGAGCAGCAGGCAGGTCAGGAGAGGTCTGCTGTGCCATGTGGGTCACCTCCGGGGTGGGTGAAAATCGAAGTCATGCTGAAGTGGCTTTAGCTTCTTAGTGACTGCTTTAACCCGCTGCGCCACCAGGGAGGACACTACTTGATTTATTTATTTTTAATTATCATTAGAAATTTAATGGAGATTGCATTAAATATACACATTGCTTTTGCTAAAGTGGCCATTTTAATTATATCAATTCTCTACATTCATGAAGATAGAATTTTTCATTTCATTAATGTTTTGTTCTGTATGTCTTAGTGTCTCATAGTTGTAATACAGATATTTCACTTCCTTGAGTAATTTTATTACTATATGTTACATAACTACAAAAGAGATTGTTTTCTTAATTCCATTTGTGTTTCACTCACTTTTTTCATGTAAGTATTTCATATATTTGCAATATGTTTACATACTAAGTATGTAGTCTGCCACTTCAGTTTATCCATTTATTGTTTCTAGTAATTTGTAAGAAAGGTTTCATGGTTTCCTATGTATATTTTCATATTGATAAATAATGATACTTTCTCTTCCTATCCATTCTTGTTAGCTTTTATTTCTTGTTGATATCTGTTCTAGCTAAAATCTCTAATTGTAAATTAAACAAAAATGATAATGATCACTCTTGCTTTGTGTTGATCTTCAGGAAAAAAAAAAGATATCCAGGTTCATACCAATAAATATGTTATTTAATATAGGTTTGTAATGTCTTATTACATGCAATATGTTCATTCTATATTCACTATGTTAGAAGTTTTTATTACCTTCAATATGTTTTCTACATAGTCAGTTTCTTCCCCTGCATTTATTGTTATTATATGATTTTATCCTTCATTTTATTTGTATGTCATTTTTTTGTATAAGTTTCACTATCTTCCTTTTTTTTTTTTTGAGATTTATTTACTTATGCATACAGAACTGGGGTACAGGCCAGAGGTGCAGGTGCAGTCAGAAGATTCACCAGAGACAGAGTGAGAAGCAGAGTCACAAATAAATGAAGTAAACCGATGAGGGGAATAGCAGGCCAGACAGGAAAGGTCTGGTGCACCATGTGAGTCACCTCTGGGGCCTGGGATCTAGCTCATACTAAAGTGGCTGTGCCCAGCCTGCAGCGCTGTGTCCTAACCTGTTTTGCCACCAGGGAGGGCCGTCTTCTTAACCTTTTATTTTGAATAAATTTTGTTATGATTGTCCTATTTTGTTGCGTTAGGTGAAATTTGTTTTTTTGAGAATTTTCTTGTTATATAAATTTATTTCAGTATAATCTTTCATGTAATAACTTTTGCTGCATCCCACAGATGCTGCTATTAAGTTTTCATGTTTTCCAGTTACATTTTACAGTCTGTTTAAATTTTCAGTATGACTGAGTGGCTTTTTATACTTATGCTGAATCTCTAAGGTATTTCCAGTAATTTTATAATTTATTTTGAGTTTAATAGTTCTATAATGAAAGTACTTGATACATATTAAACATGTATTATTTTATATATTATATTTTAAAATACAAGCATATCATTATATTTTATATTATATATATTATAGCACTTTATTTGTGACACGATATATGTTCCATGCACACTTGAGGAGAAATAATAATCTGAATTTGGGTGGAATGTTCTGTAGACAGCTATAGGCCCATCTGACATAGCTCATCATTTTATTTATTGAGGAGACATGTATATAATATAATTGAGAGCTATAGCTATAAAACTATAATTTATTGGTGCCATATGTAAAGTCACCCACCACCAAGGCATCAATATGCCTCCACCATAGTCAATTATCATTAACTGTGCTCAACCTTCTCAACAAATAGTATTTTTGCATTTGTTTTTCTTTTTCTTCTTGTTTATGTGGTTTAGCATAGTTCTATCAATATTGTTGCAAACGCGAGATAACATTTTAGAGCTGAGTGTTAATATATAGAGAGAAGAGTACCTCCCTCTAAAATTGTTACAATTAATTATTTATTGTTGTTGATGTTGAGTTGTATGAATTAGAGTATTGTATACTAGCCCCTCCTTGTATGTAATATATATATGCAAATATTTCTCCCATTCACAAAGTATCTTTCACATAACTGATAGTTTATTTCACTAAGCATATGCTTTTAGTTTGATGGAGACCCAACTACTAGTTTTGTTTTTGTTTTTGTTTCCATTCCTGTTGGAATACATTCTGTGAAGACATCCCTCAAGTCAATGTCATCAACTGTGTTGCCTTTTTAAATTTATTCTATGTATTCTATGTCTTAAAGTTTTATATACAAGACTGATTCATTTAATTTATTATTTTGTATATAGTGTAAGGGGCTGATCTATTTTCATTCTTTTGCATATTGTCCACAGCCCATTTCTCTAACATGTTTTATTAAATATATTATCTTTTATCTGTTTATATTCTAGGTTCCATGTAATACAGGAACAGACCCTTTAACTATGGATTTATGTCAAACTACCAATTTTTCCCATGATCACTGCATCAATTTTATTCCAGATCATACGATATTGGTTACTATAACTTATGGTATACTATGAAATCTAGTACTATCATACCACCATTCTTCATTCTGTAAGTATTGACTTGAAAATCTGAGGTTTTTTGTAATTCTATATAAACTTCAGTATTGTTTATTTTATGAAATACACCATTGAGACTGATAGGGTTTGCATTGAATATATATATCACTTAGAGTAAAATGCCCATTTCAACAATGTCCAGTTCATAAATAGGAATATCTTCATTTTCTTTTTCATTTTCTTTTTTTTTAAGATTTATTTATTTATTCATACAGAACTGGGGTACAGGCCAGAGATGTGGAGGGTGAAAGGATTCACCAGACACAGAGCGGGGAACAGAACAGGCAGATCGACGAAGTACACTGCTGAGGGGAGCAGCGGGCGGGTCAGGAGAGGTCTGCCTCGCCATGTGGTCACCTCTGGGGCAGGCGGGAATTGAACTCATGCAGAAGTGGCTATAGCTTCTTAGTGAAGTGCTTTAACCCACTGCGCCACCAGGGAGGGCCCAATATCTTCATTTTCTTTATGTCTTCTTCCATTTCTTTTAACTATATCTATTTTTTTTGTCATTATATGGCCCTTCACTATTTTTTGCTGTTTTTTTCTAGTTTTGATGCTATTTTTTCCAAGTTTTTATTTCTTAGTTTAATTTTGATGTGCTAGCTTGTGAGAATGTTTTCTTCTCTTGTGCTTATTGATTATTATATAAATGAACTGATTTTTGTAAACTGCATTTGTAATGCACAACTTACTGTATTGACTTATGACTTATTATTTTTAATATATATATGTGTGTGTGTATATATATATGTGTGTGTGTGTATGTATATGTACATATATATGTGTGTGTGTGTGTGTGTGTGTGCATATAGAACTGGGGTGCAAGCCAGAGATGCAGAGGCAGTGAGAAGAATCACCAGAGTCAGAGTGGGGGGCAGAACAGGCCAATCTATAAAGTAACTGCTGAGAAGATCAGTGGGTGAGTCAGGAGAGGTTTACCACACCATGTGGATCACCTCTGGGGCCAGGTATAAAATTCAGAATGAAAGAGCTGCAGTCAGCTTGCAGTGCAGCATTCTAACCAGTTGTGCCACCAGGGAGGGCAGTTTTTAGTGTATTTTTAGCAGAGCTAGGATTTTCATGAATATTATGTATAATGTCACATACAAGTAGTGCATTTTTACTTATTTCTTCCGAATTTGGAATATGAGAATTTTCCTCATTGCTTTAACTAGGATTTCCAATGCTATTTAAAATTCAGTAGTTGTTAAAGTGGAAGCTTTATTAAATATCTCCACTTAGATAAAATCTTTCAGTTTTTTACCATTGTGTATAAAATATGGCCTTTTTTTTGTTGAGGTATGTACTTTTTAACCACTTTTGGAGGGCTATAATCTTAAAGAGTTATTGATCTGATTCATCTAATAATCTGATGATATAATTTTTATCTTTCTGCTTTTTAATGTGGCATATAACACTTATTGATTTTTGAATGCTGAAATATTCTTGTGTCCCTGGAATTAATAAAATTTATTCTTGATGTATAATTCTTTAATGTGCTGTTAAATTACATTAGTAAGGTCTTGTGGAGGACATTTGCTATCTATATTTAATATGGATATCAGTCTATAATTTCTTCATTTTTGAATTATTACTCTGGATAATATGATTTTATTTTTGAGATGTCTTTTGTTACTTCTTTCATTTCTGATTCTGTTTATTGGAGTTAATTTTTTTCTTCATTATGTATTTATCTAGATATTTTTAAATTTTAGTTTTGTTTTTTTTTTAAAGAACATTTATTTTTATTGGTGTTTGAATTTTTAAATTCTATTTCACTCATTGCTCTATTTTTTATTATGTTTTTTTCCTCCCACTGTATTTTGGCTATGTTTTTCATCCCTTTCCCAGCTTATTGATGCATTAGTTAAGTTATTATTATTATTATTTTAGTTATTTGAGATTTCTCAATGTTGGCCTATATTGCTATATACTTCCTTCTTAGTACTGCTTTTATTAGGTCCCGTAGGTTCTGGTAACTTGTGTTTTCATTGTCATTCTCCATGTATTTATTTTTAATTTCTTCTTTGATTTCATTATCATCCCAGTAGTTTAGCTAAGTAGTTTGTTACTTAGTTACCACATATTAGAGTTCTCCATGGTCCCTGTCTTCTTTTGTGATAGATATTTAGCTTGATACTACATGATCATCAGGGTGATAATTTACATAAGTTCAGTCTTCATTAATTTATTTACATTTGTATTTTTACACAACATACTATCTATCCTGGAAAATGTTCCAGGTACACTAAAGAGGTATGTGTATTTTTCACTCAATTTATTATCATCATCTTCATCATTAATTACTATGCAGTGCTGTGAGCTGTAGATATCTATTAAACTCATTGGGTCTAATTCCTCATTTAAGGTTTTGATTTCCTTGTAGATTAAATGTCTATGAGCTCTCCATGGTAACATAGTTTCTTAATATCTTCTACAAATATTGTGTTGTTTCCAAAATTTGTTTTTAGACTGTTCACTGTCATTTTATGCTCCTTTTTGGAGTACAAATATATTGATATATGGTATGTTTTACTGACATTCTTTGAATTATTATACAATGCCATCCTTGTATCTTGCTATATTTTTTAAACTAGTACTGATTTTCTTTTCTTT
>NW_004567113.1:1363561-1366542 GCF_000260355.1 Condylura cristata
CTTTTTTTTTTTTTTTTTTTTGGAGGTGTTAAGTGTGGCTCCCTGACTCATGCTCCACTTACTTGTAGGATATTGTAGAGCCATTTCCAAGAGTCTATGTTTATCTTTGGAGCTCACATGGGCTTCTTGGAGACAACAGAAATGGCTTTCTTTTTCTTATCTGGCCTACTATTCTGTGCTTAGTCATTTAATTCCAGGGTGATTCTTCACATTATCATATAGTGGTTTCTGGAGCACAATTTTTTCCTTGTGATGTCATATACCTTCAAGTTCTCCAGGTGCTATATGTTGTTTTATCCATCTGCTCATTTTACTGATATAGATTGTCTATCTTATTTGTGTATCTGCAGCAATAATTTAGAGGTTAGCAATACTACTTTCCAGCCAGTCTTTTTTGTTTTGTTTTGTTTTGTTTTTGTTTGTAAGAATTTATTTTCCCAGGTTTATATGATTTTCTATATTTAGTGAACTATTCTTAATTTACATTCTTATATATTTTTTTCTTAATATAGGATTTCTCCCTACAGTTAAAGGAACCATCTTGTGTTGATTGTGAGATGCAAACTGGTCCAGTACTTATGGAAAGAAGTGTGGAGTTTCCTCCAAAGATAAAATATGGAATGCCATATTAACCCAAAATGTCATTTATAGATAGCTACCTAAAGATTTATATCACTTTAGATGCTTGGAATTTTGGACTTTCATAAATCTGAAGATTTGACATTTCAGTTGTTGAGTCAGAGATTGGGGGACAAGTTGGAGGAATCCTGTCACTTGTGGGTGTTGGGAGTGCTGTCTCATGTTTGGGCACAATGTATATCTATTCTCTTTAGCTTCAGATCTGACTTACGGAGCCTATGGTCTATGAGAGCTCCAGCTCCTCCACTCACATCCCTCCTCAGTCATGTGAATGTGTATCTGTACTCTTCAGCTCTTCCATCCTCTTGTCCACTGGCCAAAAGGTACTGCTGGAGTTTCTCTGGCAGTCTCCTGTCTCAATAGCAACCTCCAGATTTTTCTTCACTCATTCTTTGCTAAGTGAAGAATCAGCACTTTCACTATCAATTCTGAGTTGTTGTTGTTGTTCTCTGATGTGCAAAATCCTTTCCAGTTATATCTCAGCCATGAAACCCCAGATTGCAGCATGCCTTTCATAATTTAAGGCAATGATATCCTCATTTATTCTGTCTTCTTATAATCTCCACAGTTGTAATTGAAGTGCTAAAATTCATACAATTGCTCTGTTCTTAAACACTGCTTTATAGCTTTCTTAATGTTCAAGAATTAGGTGCATACATTTTTTTAAATATTTATTTATTTATTCATACAGAACTGGGATACAAGCCAGAAATGCAGAGGGTGAGAGGATTCACCAGAGACAGAGTGGGGAGCAGAACAGGCAGGTCAACGAAGTACACTGCTGAGGGGAGCAGCGGGTTGGTCAGAAGAGGTCTGCCACCCCATGTGGTCTCCCCCGGGGCAGGCGGGAATCGAACTCATGCTGAAGTGGCTTTAGCTTCTTAGTGCTGTGCTTTAACTCACTGCACCACCAGGGAGGGCCCACGTACATACATTATTGCCATTGCTATACCATTAACTTTTATTTTTTAATATAGTTATCACATTATCCTTAATTTTTGTACAATGTATGATTTACCTGTGAAATTCCCACCTCCAATTCACCCATGCATCAAAACCATAGTTAGTTGTGCTCTTCCCATTCCTGTCTTGGTCCTTCTCCCACCTCCTTCCCTATAGAATGTCTCTAATCTATAGTTGCCTGATGATTTTGATTTTTACTTTATTATAGTTTTTTTCCCCCTAATTTCTTAATTGGTTCCTCTACATTCCTCCTATAAGTAGCACCATTCAATATTTTTCTTTTTCTTTCTGGCTTATATTGCTGAGTTTGATCCATTCCAGCTCCATATATGTATCCTCTTTAATTGCTGAGTAATATTTCATTGTGAACATATATTATATCTTCTTGATCCAGTTACCTAACTTTGGGTATTTGGGTTGCTTCCATAGCTTACCAATTGTAAATTGTGCTGCAGTAAACATAAGGATGCAGGTGTCCTTTTGAATTAATGTTTTTGTGCACTTTAGGTAGATTCTTTTGAATGAAATTATTGGATTATACAGAAGCTCCATTTTTATTGATTTAGGACCCTCCACACAGCTTTCCATAGTGTTAGGAGCAGTTTCCATTCCCATCAGCTGTGTAGGAGAGTTCATTTTTCTCCATATCCTCGCCAACATTTGTCCTAGTTTTATTTTATCATTATTTTTTAATATGTGCCACTCTCACTGGTATAAGGTGGTTTCTCATCGTGGTTTTGAGTTGCATTTCCCTGACTAAAGTGATGTTGAATATTTTTCATATGACCACTGTTCATTTGCATTTCTTCATGGTAATCTCTAATTACCCTCTGGATTTGTGCTTTGTCATAAATTATCCTCTTTCATTTAGGATGCTATTAATTTGTTTTCATTCTCTTTTTTCTGTGAGTTTGTTGGAGTTTTGTGTATTTTGTTTATATTTTCAAAGAACCATCTTTTAGTTTGAGTTGTTTTTATTTCTATTTCATTCTAGTCTGCTTTAATTTTGATTTCATTTCTTCTTTTGGATTTATTATTGCTGGTCTTAGTTTTCATTGATGGGAGATTAAGTTGCTTTGAGTGCTTTCTTGTTTCTTTAGATAATCCTGTTGCTCTACACTTTCCTCTTCATTCTGTTCTTTCTCTGTATCATACATTGTGGGAATTTGCATCACCATTATCAGTTGGTATCAATTGGCTCAAAGTTTTTTTTTCCTTTTTTCTTCATTATGATAGTGGTTTTTAAGGATTTTCTTAGTTTCTTTTATGATTTGATTGCTAGTTTTATATTATTTTGTTCAAGAAATAGTTGGTACAATTTTAGTCTTCTTTCTTTTTTTAAAGATTTATTTATTTATACATGCACAACTGGGGTACAC
>NW_004567113.1:1366857-1368151 GCF_000260355.1 Condylura cristata
CAGGGGTGGTGACAGGATTCACAAGAAACAGAGTGGTATCAGAACAGGCAGATGGATGAAGTATGCTGCTGAGGGGAGCAGCTGGTGAGACAGATGTCAGCTTCCCATGTGGATCACCTCTGGGGCCTGAGATTGAACTTGTGCTGAAGCAGCTGAGGCAAACTTACGGTACTGTACTTTTAACCTGTTGCACCACAAGGGAGGGCCAATTTCAGCCTTCTTATATATGTTGTTGTCTGTTTCATGTCACACTATGTGGTCTATCCACAGAATGATCTTTGTGTACTTGAGAAAGACATGTATTTTCACTATTTTTGGAAGTGTTGCATCTTATAGGTGTCTGTTATTCCCACATGTCTTACATCTTTGTTCAGAAGTATTGTGACATTTTTTTTAAATTTTCTTTTTTTTTTTTTTAATTTTCTGTTTTGCTACATCAGTCAAAGAGTAGGGTATTGATTCCTACTACCACATGCATATTTTCTACAATGTATTGTTTAATATATTTTGGGTACTTCCTCATTTGGCTAGTATATATTGACAAGTGTTATGTTTCCTATTGTATTGTCCCTGTATACTTTATATTTTGTCTATCCTTATGTCTAGACTCTTTTCTTGAGTTGGGAGTATATTTGATATGCCATTGAGTATGGCTGGCGTTGGCTTCTTGTGGGTGCCATTTGCTAATGTTCTATCTATCATCTATCATTTATCTATATCATCTATAGAGAGATATTCCCAACACTTTACTTTCAATATATGTAATTTTCTTTCACTTTGGTTTGTTTGATGAAAGCAGCAGAAATTTGGATTCAATCAAAATTCAAATCAATGTTTTGGTTTCAGTCTGTTAGCATTTAGGGTAAATATCGATAGGTCAAAGTTTGTTACTGCTGTTTTGATCATCATTTTGTGGTTCCATTTAATTTCTTGTTCAGATAATTTCATTCATTTGTTATCTTAAATCCTAAGGTTCCTTATAATTTTCATGGAGTAGTGTTTAGTTGTTGGAATTTGTTCTATTTGCTCGTATTGGAAGGAAATCTTTGCAAGACAGAATATTCTTGGTAGACAATGATTTTTTATTTTGTTTTGTTTTGTTTTTTATCTAGGAATCTTCTTGAAATATCACTCCATTCTTTTCTTGCCCATGATATTTCTTTGAGAAGTTTGATATCAGCCCAATCAGTTTTCATTTATAGATTGTAAGTTTCTCCCCATGTGAACTTTATTATTTTTAGTTTGTCTTGGGCTTTTGGAAGCTTTGCCGCTATGTGTCATGCTGTAACCTTCC
>NW_004567113.1:1368423-1371419 GCF_000260355.1 Condylura cristata
TCTTTATAATTGTATCTTTAAGATTCATTGTTTCATCTTGTCTAATCTATTTGCATGTCTTTGGCCTCACTGTTTCACATAATCCATTGATCTTTTTATATCCTACATTTCTTTTACTGTAATTTTATATTTCAGTCTTCATCTTCTGTTTCTTAAGTACCTCTTGTAGCATTATTTTCCTTTTTATGTATCTTCTTTTATATCTCTGATCTGATTTTAGCTTCTTTGATTGCTTCCAAGTTTTGCAATTTTTAAATCTTTATGTAACTAGCAGGAAAAATCTATGTCAGTATTATTGGATTCTGGAGATTGATTTTCATCCTGTGCTTTGCCACTTGTATTTTTCTTTTCTTGTTGTTTGCTTTTGGATTTCTTCTAGGCCTGGGTCTACTGGACTGTTGGCCTAGTAGGAGAGCCCCTGTGTGGTGCCAATTTAAGCCCAAGTCCACCAGATTTCAGTGGTTGTCACTCTTGTCAAGGTTGGTGGTCCTGCTGGTTGGGTAGTGGGAGATTCATGTTTCCACTTAGGCAGGTCTACTGGACTGCTGGTACAGGTGGGAAGGATTTCTCATTAATATCAACTTCTAGCTTTTTTTTATCTAATGCCTATACTTGTCTTTAGAAGTGTGTTTAACACTGTAAATATCACATCTGTGGTTCATTTAGTCATTCTACATACAATTGGTAAATTAAGACATTTTATTTCTTTCCTAACAGCATCTGTCAAAAACTATAGCACATGGGTCAATTTGTAGACATTTTAATATTTTTGGTGCTTAATTATATTTTGCCTTCATTTTTGCATTTGTTTTACTGACTCATGTTTTGCATGGGTTTCCATTCCATTGCCTTATATCTATCTTCTTATTTTGACTTTATAGTACATTTTATATTTAATAATTTATACTTGTGACATATTGATTGGTCTGATATCAGACTTACTGTATTTGTTTGCATTGTCATTCTCCTGTCCTTCTACATGGAATGACTATGTTGTCTGCTACTCCTAAACAAATGTTCTGCTAGTGCACAATAATACCTTCTATATTTCTTTAATGTTAAGTTTAGTTGTGACACTTTTTTTCTCTGTAAGATACTTATTTTTCAGTTCTGAGTGATGATCTAATTGAATAACATATTCTCAATTGACAATCATTTTATTTGAGGGCTTTTAATAATTGCCTTCCATACACTTCTGGCCTGGGGCATTTTCATTGAAAAGTTGGCAGATCATCTTATCAGTGTCCCCTTGTACTCTGTGATTTTAATATAATTTCCTAGCCCAAATTTCTTTTTAACATGTTAATTATAATGTGTCTTGGGGTGTATCTATTTATGAAGGTTTTTTTTTTTTTTTATTTAATGGAGAGTTAGATCAAGATACCTGCATTTATTCCCTGGTTAGGTAGATTCTCAACTATGGTTTCTGTAATTTAATTCTGTAAGTTAAATTTATATCCCTTTCTCTTTTTGTGGCACCTCTATGATGGGTATCCTATTTCTCTTTACATTGTCCCAAAGAATTCTTACAACTACTTATGATTTTCTTTTCTTTATTATTTGTTATATATATATTTTCCTTTTTGTGCACTGTGTGTTTTCAGCCAGTGTTTTAAGTTTACTAATTATGTCCTTTACTTCTACATGTTTATCATTGAGACCCTTTACCTTATTTTTCAGTTCAGTTATGGAATTATTTGAATTAATTATTTTAAGTTGAACCTTTGCTACTTTTCTCTGTATTTTCTATAATGCTTTTTTTTAATCAGTTGTTTTCCTTATCTTTACAATTATAGGTATAATGCTTTAATGTCTTCAGGTAAAAACATAATATATGTTGGATTGAGATTTTCTTGTGGTTTTTGTTTGTTTGTTTTATAGTTAAAATATTGTACCTGTTTCATAATTTTTAGTTTTTATATATTGAGATAAATATTTACATTTATATATCTTGATATATTGCATATGCATTAGTATTAAAAGTTGTATGATACAATGCTTGTTTGTGCAATACCATAATGCATCTGTTTATTTTATAAACTAATGCCTATGGAGAATATAGCTCTGATGCCAACATTTGGTATGGAAAGAAGGACCTGGAACAACAGAGAGGCAACAGGCTGCTACCAATTATTACCAGGTGTCCTTTTGAACTGATGTTTTTGTGTGTCGTGACAATTTTCTTTGAGAACATGATGAATATTAATCCATCCTCCAGGAACACTTATATTTATCTACATAGTATTTGTCTGTAAATGTGTAAGCAAGGTGAGTCCAGTGTCTTCATTCTTTCACATCTTGGTAGATTCCCAAAGATATATTTTAAATTTATCATAATGTATGACCAAAGAAGCTGGTGATATACAGGATATCACATTCCAGATGTTTTACATCAGACTATTAAATCTTTTAGACCTGAAAAAGGAATGAGAGGCAACTAAAGAAGATAATAAAGATTCCTCTTACAAAACACACACACACACTCATATGGCTTATTCATAATGAACTTTAAAAAAGCCCCACTTTCTTTTATATTTATATACAATACATTTATATATAATATATTTATATTCATATAAATATACAATACATTTATATATAATATATTTATATTCATATAAATATAAAAGAAAGTGGGTGGCTTTTGGAGTTTATGTATAGGTCTTAGGCTAAGTTTAAGAAATCAAATTTATCTTAAATTACAATCCTTTCCTTCTTTTCATATTCAGCAGTAACATAAAACACCTGACAATTATTGAATCCCTCCTGCTATTTCAAAGAACCAAAGGAAAGAGACATGACATTGTGTCTTGTTGTTTCATTTAAGTGAGCTTATTTTAAGTTCCTAAGAATAAAGATAGCATGACAAGGATAACCAATTGCTTTTAAATGTTATTTATTTAGTGTCTGATTTTTCTTCTCAGAAAATTTCTCCTTGCAACTTTTAAGCTGCTGAATATTTGGACAAATACAATTTTGCTAAAGAGGAAAAAAAA
>NW_004567113.1:1371729-1373610 GCF_000260355.1 Condylura cristata
CAGCACGAGTTTGATCCCTGGGCAGGGAGGAGACCCTCAAAGCACATCAAACCTCTCCTGTCTCACCTGTTGCTCCCCTCAGCAGTGTACATTGTTGATCTGACTGGTTTGCTCCTCACTCTGTCCCTGGTGAATCCTCTCACCACCTCTGCACCTTTGGCCTGCACCTCAGTTCTGTATGTGTAAATAAATGAATCTTAAAAAAAAAAAATCTCTAGAGTGTGGGCATGCTTGTGGACTTTTATTTAAAAGATACAAAACACTAATTAAAAAAGATATATGCACATTGTGTTTATTGCAACACTATTTGCAATAGCTATGTAAACCTAAGTTTCTATTAGAAATGAGTGGACAGAGAAGGTGAGGTATGCATTTACAATGGAAAATTCGCTATTCAGCTACAAAAAAATAAAATATTGCTAATTGCAACAATAGCAAAAGGAGATGGATAGCCAAAGGAGATTATGTTTATTGAAATTAATCTCATGGAGAAAGAAAAATACTGTATGACTTCACTTATAAGTGAAAAGAAAGAAATGCAACAAAGGAACAAGGAAAGTAAAACAAAACATTAGACCTTAAGGCAGATTGCTGGTCACCAAAAGAGAATGGAATGCAGTGGATTCTGTATGATCGAGTTGATTGCCAGATGATGGAAAATAACTAACATTTTAGTGGGGAGCATAATATAAATATATATTTATACTGCTGTAAATAAAATATATATAATTTTATATATCAATAATATTTCAATAAAATTAAAAATGACAAACTGTATTGAACATATCCAAAACAAAGATATATCTAAAGATTTTTCTGAACTATATTTTGTTTTTCTAGGTGGCATCTTATAAGTCCAGAAGTCTTTCAAGGAAAATGTGTACCTTTAACAATGATACTTGAGCTATACACAGTATATAGCCTAGTGTTGGATGTTAATATCGTGTATTATTTATCTTTAAGAAAAAGTTAGGTCAACCAAACCCCTTCCCTATTTATAAAATGTTAATATCCCTTCATATATAAAATTTTGAAACTACAAGGATAAGATTATATGTGGATGAAGGTTAAGAAGAAAATACAAAATAAGTACCTGCTTTTTTTTTTTTTAATATTTAAAGAACAGATTTAATAGAAAAGGGACAGACAGTAAAAGACACTTGCATAGACACAAACATGCAGGAATGGCTGCCACAAAGGGGCAAGTTTGTTAAGAGAGGCCCATATGAAGAGAGCTGCCTCCACTGAGGTGAGTCAGTAAAGCGAAACCCAGACATTGGGCAGGTCACAGGCAGGCAGGAAGCTGCTGCCCTGTTGAATGAGAGAGTGGGTGGAAAGAAACCCTTGTGTAATCACAGGTGGGTAGGACTGCTACAAATATATGTTTTTTTTTTTTTTAAGCTATAATGAACATTGTTTTTTCCTATGTCCTTTTAAACATCACAACATTCTTTATATACATATGCATATAAGAATGGGGTGTAGGCTAGAACTGCTGAGGTGGAGAGATGAGAGAATTTACCAGAGACAGAATGGGAAGCAGAACAAGTGGATTTACTGAGATACACTGTTGAGGGGAACACTGAGAGAGACAGGAGAGGTTCACTGCACCATGTAAGTTAGCTCTCTGTCTGGGGATCAAACTCATGCTTCAGTGACTTGTGATAGGTTAATATCAGTGTGCAACCAGGGAGGCCCACAGCTCAACATTCTTGACTTTATTTTACACATTATAATCACTCAGGGAACTTAAAAGTATCATTAATCACTTAAATGAAGGCCTTTGAATTGAGGATATTTTGAAAACAGTCAAGATAATTATAATGTATATAGAGATCCAGAAATGTTTTTTTAATTATTTATTTTCTTTCTTTTTTTCCC
>NW_004567113.1:1374226-1375672 GCF_000260355.1 Condylura cristata
TTTAGAAGCCCAGACTCAGTACTGAAGGCATGAGATGGTCACCTCAATAGAAAGTATATCACACTCAGATTTCTGGTGTCTCCAAAGAGAATGATGCTTGCCTATCCTGTTCAGAGCCTTGCCTATATCAGGGACTTTCAACATTGAATATCCCTGTGATATTTTGGCAACTTCCTGCCTCCCAGCCACCAGAGGTACAGTTTGTGCCATTGTTCCTGGGAGGGATGAGGTTTTAATAACTCACCCACTGGACTCAGTACCTTGCTTACACATTCACCAATCAGATCAAGGCTTTGGAAAAAGCTCAAGCACCATGCTAGATCCTTCAAATCCCTGCAGTTTTACCCAAAAATAAATAAAAACCCAGTCAGTTGGCATAAAATGACTCATACACAAGTACAGTGACTACAGCAGAGTAAAGCAAAGGCAAGCAAACAATGGGGAGAAGGAATCAAAAAATCCTTAAGGAAGTCATAAGGAGAATAATATATTAAGGAATGAAAATCAAACTCCAGAATCCAACAGTATTGAAAATTCTGCAGAAGAACCATCCCCTCTGATGAGGACCTTAAAAAGGCTATTGTTAAGAGCCTAACACTCATAAATATACAAAAAGACAAAGAAAAGGAAACTGCTATGACAAACATAATCAGAAAATAGAAGAAAAAGTTTGAAACATTAAATAAGAAAACAGAGAAACTATTTTATCAAATGAACAATGGAAGAATTAATATATATATGGAAAGGCCATGACAATGGAATAGATAATATGGAAAAAAGAATCAATACTCTTAATATACTAATATAGATTTTAAAAGAAGCAAGAAAGAAACATTAAAAGGAAAATGAATGAAGCACACTTCAAGAATTATTCAACATCATTAAGAAAGGAAATATAAGAGTAATAGGAATCCCAAAAGGAAAAGAGAGAGACAAGGGAGTTGAGAACTAATTAAGGAAATAATTGAAAAGAACTCCCCAAACTTAAAAGCAGAAATAAAAATAGAAATACATGAAGCTAAAAGGATGCCAACCTATCATAATGAAAGGAAAACTACAGCAAGGCATATTGTAGTAAAGCTTCTAAATGTACAAAAATTTGAGGAAAAAATAAGCAACTTTATTATAAAGGAAGGAGTAATATGTAAGGAAAACCAGAGAAGGACAAACATCAGCCTTCTCTGAAGAAGGGTTACAGGCAAGAAGGGAACAAGTAACACATTCAAAAAAACTCCAAGGCAAATAAATGCCAGCCAAGAATACACCATCCCGTAAAGATCTCCTTCATATACATACGAAAAATAAGGAGCTTGTCAAACAAACAAAATCTCCAGAAAGTCATTACTACTAAACCCAAACTCCAAGAAATGTTATAAGAATCTTCAAATGCTGGGCCCTCCCTGGTGGCACAGCGGGTTAAAGCACAGCACTAAGAAGCTGAAGCCA
>NW_004567113.1:1376632-1379378 GCF_000260355.1 Condylura cristata
CCACCCTAAATTTTACGGACTAAACTCAGCTTTAAAAATAAACAGAGTAGAAGACTAGGTAAGAAAACAGAATCCAACCTTTCTATTTTCTGGATCCATGAAGCATACCTAAACATATGGATAAACAGATCAAAAGTAAAGGGTGAAAAGAAACTACATGTGTAAATGGCACCCAAAAGAAGGCAGGACAGCCATATATATAGCCATTTTTATATGAAGTAAAATGGTGACAAGTCACTGATAGACACTAAAAAGAGAAAGTGGAGAATACAATATGACGACATATTGAGAGAGCACCAAAATGCACATATATCTACAATTATGTCTGAAAACAGACATTAATGAAAATACTTATTTGGAAGAGATGTAAACACCCACTTTCAAAATGTATAGCTCAATGAGTTAAAAAAAAAAACAAGTACAGAATAACCTTAACTAAAGAACTAAACCTATTTTTCTCAAGTGTATGGATCATACTCAGGATCAAACACATACTGGGTGACAAGACAAACATTCACATGAATATGAAGACTGAAATCACATCACTATCTTCTCTATCATATAAGCATCAAACTAGAAATCAACTATTGAAAGAAAGTAAGAAGCTCCCCATTTCATGGAAACTGAACAACAGACTAATAAAGAACATTTGGGTCAATAATAAAATCAAGAAAATTCAAAATCACCTTGTGACAAATGACAATGAGAATGCAAATTTTCAGAATGCGTGGGACATTGCAAATACAGTATTTATGGAAACTATGTAGTAATATAGCCCCATATAAGGATTAAGAAAGAGACCAAACAACCAAAATTACTATATCATTGAATTGTAAAAATTAAACACACAAAAAATGTTCAAAGAAAGGAAATTATTAAAAAAAAGCAGAAATTAACAAAATACAGGGGAAAAAAGACAATACAAAACTCAATGAAAACAAAAGTTGGGTCTTTGAAAAAAATATAAATTGAATAAGAAAACTTCTAGGAAGACTGATAAAGAAAGAAAGGAAGAAAACTCAAATGGGATCATAAGCTAAAAAGAGGAATTTCAGCAGGCACAGCAGAAATCCAGAGGATATTTTGAGATTACTGTTACTATTTTTATGCAAACAAATTCAGTAAACTAGATGAGTTCATAGATTCATACAACCAGCCAAGGATGAACAAAAAGGAAATAGAAAATGTGAACAAACCATTTAAAAGCAAGGGAATTGAAAAATAATCAAAACCTTCTAAACAATAGAATCCCTAGACTAGTTTTACAAATAAGTCCTACCAAAACTTCATACTAATACCAAAGTAAAACAAAGACAACTGCACAAAAGAAAACTATAGATTGATCTTCCTAGTGTTCATAATGAACACTGATAATAAGTATGTTAATAAAACCTTAGTAAACTAAATCCAACAATGTACTGAAAGGACTATACAGGCCCTCTCTGGAGGTACAACAGGTTTAAGCAAAACACTATGAAGCTATCACAGCCATTGCAGCATGAGTCCAATCCCCAGGCAAAGGGGTCACCCACATGGTGTGTCAGATTTCTTCTGACCCTCTGCTCCCCTCAGCAGTGCATTTCAGTCAAACTGCCTGTTTCACTGCCCACTCTGTCTCTGGTGAATCCTCTCCCGCCCCACACCTCTGACCTTTACCACAGTTCTGTATGTATAAATAAATCTTTAGGAAAAAAAAAAAAAAGGATTACTTACCACAGCACCACAGCCAAGGGGGTTTACTCCAGGGACACAAGATTGGTACAACAGCTGGATAATGTAATGCACTACTTCACCATTTCAATAAATAAATAAATAAATCAAATAAATAAATAGAAAATTTTATAATCATATTAATATATATGGAGAATATTTTTGGTAATGTAAAAATTCCACTCATGATGAAGGCCCTTGAAAAACTCAGGATAAAATGGACATATCTTAACATAATAAAAACCATATATGACAAACCCACACCTAATATCAGTCTTAATGATGGAAATCTTAAAAATTTTCCCACTGACAAGAAAAGGACAAGGATGATCTGCTTTTAAAGTTATTACTAGAAATCCTAACTACAACAATTAGGAAATTAAAGTCATAAAGTGAGTCCAAAATAATCAAAGAAGTAAATTTATTATTACTTGTGATCATATAATAATATATATGTAGATAAATCTAAAAACATCCACGAAAACTAACTGAAACAATATTAACAAATAACAGAGTGCAAAGTCATATACAAACATTAGCCTTCTTCCATCCGATCTGAAGAATTTAAGAAAACCATACCATTTACAGGTACATCAAAATATTGAATACCTTTGAATAAACCTTACCAAGGAGGTGAAAAACACATAGAGGGACTACTGCAAAAATACTGTGAAAAATAGATGACACAGAGTAATAGAAAATCATTCCATGCTCCTGGATTTGAGAGTAACATTATTAAAATGGCCATCCGACCAAAATCAACTGAATGTTTCAATTGAAATTCCAATAACAATGATATTCTTCAAAGAATGGAACAAATATTGTTGAAATTCATATAAAATCACAAAAAAATGAGTAAAATTTCTCTTGAATAAAAGGGGGGAAGTTGCAGTATTGCATTCCCGGACTTCACCATACTGCAAAACCATTAGAATAAGTATAACATGGTATTGGAACAAAAATAAACACACAAACTGATGGAATCAAAGTGAAAGTCCAAGAATAAAACCATGCATATATTCCAAATGATCTACAA
>NW_004567113.1:1379638-1381537 GCF_000260355.1 Condylura cristata
AATTTTTCTAAACACCAGAAAAAGGGAAGCCTGTTTCAATAAATTTGAAAAACTGAACTGCTACATTCAAAGAAATGAAACAATACTACTATATCTTATGTCATACACAAAAGCCAACTCAAAGAGGATAAATGACTTGAATGTAAGACCTTGTTGTACAGCACTACAAGCTAGCTGCAGCCGCTTCAGTACCCACAGGGCACAGCAGACCTCTCCTGTCTTGACCACTGCTCCCTGCAACAATGTACTTTGTCAGTCTGCTTGGTCTGTTCCCCTCTCTTTCTCCAGTGAATCCTCTCACTGCCCCTGCACCTCTGGCCTTTACTTCCCTCCACCCCAGTTCTGTATGCATAAATAAATAAATCTTAAAAAGAAATTAAACAGCTGGGTTTACATCAAACTGTAAAGCTTCTGTGTAGTAATAGAAATGAGAAGATATCCTACTGAATGAGAGAAAGTATTTGTACATAATAAAACTAGTAAAGGACTGATATCAAATTTTTACAATAAGTATATACAACTGAGAAATCACAAAGCAAGCACTGCAGTAATAAACTGGGAAGAAGAACTAAAAAATGCACTTCTTCAAAGAAATATTCAAATGGTCCACAAGCATAGGAGAACATGTTCACCATTATTATCATGAAAATACAAATCAAAACCATAATGAAATACCACTTTTCACCAGTGAGAATGGCCTGTATTAAATAAAACAAACAAATAAAAACTGGAAACAGTAAATGCTGGCTAGGATGTCTCAAAAATGGAGAAGAATCTGCTCAGTGCCAATGGTAATATAACCTGAGCAGCCATTATGGATATATGTGTGTTTCCTGAAATCATTAAAAATGTTTCCACCATATAATCTAATAATTCCACTCCTAGGAATCTATCCAAATTACACAAAAAAAGATTTGAAAAGAAACCTGACCTCCAATGTTTAATGCAGTACTATTTATGATAGCTAAATTATGAAAACATACCAAATGCTCCAAAACATATGAATATCAACAATGGAGTACCACTGAGTGATCAAAAAAGAAAAATTCGTAGCAGCATGAATAGGCATGGTTGGTAATGTGCTAAGAAAAACATAGTCAGAAGGAAATTATAATTTTGGATAGTTTCAATTATATGCAGAATATAGAAAAATATGTATACAATTATAAAATTATATTGTATAAAAATATATGCAAAATATAGAAATGTTGAACTAATGGTCAAGGAAAAGATAAAACTAGCAAGCTGATCACAGACCCTAGGCATATAACAAAGAAGGTGGAGGAAAGGGTCAACACAGTGGAGGGAAGAATACCAGGAGCTGTAGTGATTGTTCATGGTTCTATATGGTTGGAGAACTGTGGGGACTGTGGGGACTGAGAGGAGAAACCACTTACTTTACAAAAATGAACAACTATGGAAGAAAACAAACAAACAAACAAAAAAAAAACATAAAAAGAGTGTAGAACATGAAAATCATCTTATTTGCTATTTTAATATGTCCTTTATTTGGATTCCAGGTTTTATATGCTCATATTCACAATAATACTGTCAATGGAGTTATTACAACTAGACAATTTTTGGAATGATTTTAAAGAAAATTGCACTTTTACAGCATGGATTTCTCCCTTTTCAAAACTAAATAAATAGATGCTATTAGTCAAGTTTAAACTTTTTTCAAGTCCTTCGTAGTCTTGTTCAATGTGAGTTAAATTAACTTGTTCTCTTAACAACATTTTTCTTTGAAGAATGGTATTGTTCAAAATTACCTTATCTGTAAATCCTAGCTTTCTTATCAAACCTTCATATTATAGCAGCCTTTGATCAAAATCACTTATAGGTCTCTCACCCACATCTGCTTTAGCCAGTCCAGGGTCAGGAAACAAGCACGGTTTCTTC
>NW_004567113.1:1383157-1384501 GCF_000260355.1 Condylura cristata
TGACAGGTTTCTCTCATGAATATTTCTTCTCTTTTTCTGATTTTTCCAAGTCTTTAATTTTATTTAGTTAATGCAATATTTAATTCTTTATTTGATAGGGCTAATTTTTCCATGTCTATGTAGCTGGATTCTAGAAATATATTTTCTTGATTATATGCAGTGTTCCCCTGAGAACCTGTATTTTTTCTTTCTCCCTATTTCTTTGGTTTCCTCTGTTGTTAATAGGACTCCTATTTCATGTGGGTCTTCCTTTCCTACTGTTCTGGGCAGTTGTCAGTTCATGGATTCAGTAGCTGAGTTCTCCACTGTAGCATATCTGGGTGGTCAACATAGTTGTCCAGGTAGTTACAGTCATTGGTTAGATGGTTATATCCTACTGGGCATGCCTATAGCAGATTGTGGTGTGCCACATGATCACCAGGGTGGCTAGGGCCACTGAATTGATGGGAAGATCTCAATGGGATCCCCTGGATCACATTCAGGTATTATTGTTCTTGAAACCATTTTCTTTTTTCAAATAAATCATTCTATAACCACTAATACTATAAATTTTAGGCTAGATTGGGTGTGTTATTTGAATTAAAGTTTTACAACCCCTTTGTTACTGGTTGTAAGATGGTAGTAGAAAATGAGTAAAATGTAATTTACTAAGTTGTATTATGAAAAAAAAATAATAGTATGACTTATCAGGTATTTATATCCAAGTAACTTTACCAGTCTCCTAGCATTTTCTTTCAAAATCATTAACTCTAGTAAAAGCTAGAGTCATTTTACAAACATTTACAAGTCTCTGCTTTGTAATGGGGCACTTAGAGTGATGTGAAAAGGAAATGGGAGATGGAGGTGATTTTTGAAGATAAATCAAAATGATATTAAAGCCTGAGCTTTCAAATTTAAGGAATAGGTTAAAATAATATTTAACCTTTTTTTTCTTATTGATCTACAAAATTAAATAAGTTAACTTTTATAGCTCTTTCATTTACTTGGATAGGCCTAGAATTATTAAATAAAAGTAACATCATGTACTTTTAAAATTGAATGATTTTTTAAAAAATTAAATAACTATAAAATCTAAATTTGATTAAAGTATACAAATTTAGCAAGTGTATAATTTAAATATTTTCTGCTCTTTTGTAAGTGACTGAGAATTGAAGAACACCAGTCCTTGGAAGCAAACCAAGAGTTTGAAATGATAGGTAAACTTTCTTGAAAAGAGATAAGAACTCTTGGCTGAGTTACTTAGAACACAAAACTCCAGGTTGTGTGCTTAAGTGAGTTATGTAGCAATTGACAAGATAACTACAGGAGCACTTTGATGTGCCAGCACACAGTATAGACTTCTGT
>NW_004567113.1:1384846-1393409 GCF_000260355.1 Condylura cristata
GCTGCTCCCCTCAGCAGTGTGTTTCGTCGATCTGCCTGTTCTGCTCCCCGCTCTGTACCTGGTGAATCCTCTCACCCTCCGCATCTCTGCCTGTACCCCAGTTCTGTATGAATAAATAAATAAATCTTAAAAAAATAAGTCAGCTTTGTGAGAGCACAGGAACTATTATACAAATATGAAAGTACTAAAGAAATAATGGATGAATTCATTCGAGGAATGCATTACATGAATGTACTTGAGGATGAATTTATATGCATAGAGGGCAGGGAAATCTGCATATGTAACCTAAGGTAGAATATTATATAAAGAAAACAAAAAAAAAAAAGAAATGAAGGCTGAGGACTTAACCCTGGAGTATGCCAATATTTGATGTATATGTAAAGGCAATATACCTAGCAATACACAATAAAAGTTTTGGGGTAAGAATAACTTCTGGAAAATAAAGAAACTAAAAATGTAAGAATAGAGTAAATCAATAATGGAACTGATCACCCCATCAAACATTACTAAGATTTGCTTAAAAAAGAAGCAGTTAAACAAGTGAGAGTAGATTTAAAAGCTGGATGATTTGGTTATTAGGAATATTTGTTTTAAGATGAATAATTAAACATTTTTATAACATTAATCTTTACTATTATAATTATTAAGTAACAATCATTGACTGGAAGTGAAAAGCATCACTAGAACCGAGAGAGGAAAATGCAAGAATATTAAGACTAGTTATTGATAATTCTTTAAACAAAATAGGTATAGACTGTGGTATAAAATTCTCCTAAGGAATAACAGGTAAATTTTACTATAATTGGGAGGGGGAGGGAAATTTTACCTTGTATGCACAGTTAACTAACATTAAAGTAAACTGAAAAGAAAAAGACCCTAGAAATGATGCATATTCAAGTTAGACACAAATTTATTAATAATCTGTGAGAACTAAGAAAAATAACCAGATACATAAGGTAGCTATTATAGGGACTTAAGAAATAAGGGGGTATACACTTAGGGAAGCAAATGTAGACAACTATGATAGATAATATTTTCATGTGAAGATTATAATGATCACAACAACACAACTTGGCTGAGTTTAGTCTTTGAGAAAACAGTGAAATATTTTGGAAAATAAATTTTATTTAAAGTAGTAGAGGGAAAATTGATGTTCAGATTACCAGATTAAATTAGTGTGTGTGTAAAAATGGCAAAATAAGGAACACATGTATTTTTAATCAAAAGAAGTATAAAAATTATATCTAGAAAGAAATTCAGTGGTGCATATTTGTTGATCATAATGGAAAAGAAGGAGAGAGGGAGAAATTGGAAAAAAAAAAACAACAACATAATAGGCTAGCAAAGATAGACATGCCAAAATTGGAAAAAGTAATTAGCATCTGGGGACAAGGAGGGTCATATTTTTCTGAGAGGTGAGATGGCAGAGATAATGAAACACAAATTTAGTTCATATATGCAGTTGAAAAATGGGGAGTATGTTTCAAAAACTACAATTGAGAGAAAGGAACCAGATTTGAAAATAATGACAAGGAAGTATATAGCCAAAGTAACAAATAATTATTTGAATTATCCCAAAATAAGTACGGATTGCCAAATATCCCCTTCTTAAAAGTCTATCCTTGATTTCCAGTTGGTTTTAAATATACAAAACAGCCAGCAACTGTGTAATAATATAATTTAATTAGAGAAAACAAATATTGTGATTTGATATAGAATCCATAAACTGCAAAGAATGACACAATGAGAAAAACCTTGATTTCCCATATGAGAATGAACCCTCTAAAGTGTTATCTTGGTATATGAGAAAATTCAAAGAACTATGTATTTGTAAGTAAAAAGAAAAACAAATCCATAGAAACAGATTATTTTAGAGGTAATTATGACTCTTGCAAGGAAGTCATTATCCCCAAATGTGGGACAATGAATTTGTAGAGGGAACCAAGTATACTCTTCTACATGGGAGATGTGATACCAGAAATAATTTCTTCAGAAGATTATAAATGAATGTGCACATATAAAAATTCTCTCCATTTAAAGTTATAGATCACTTTCAAGTTTACTCTTGGTTCTTTATTTGAACTCTGCATCAACAGAAAAGCACACATGCATTGCAGCACAGAGACGTTGTAATTACTCCACTTTCCTAAGTAATCATTTTCTGATGGGTTTATTGTCACCTCTGCCTTATCAGGGCATGGCAGTGTTATGGACCCTGTGATAAATTACCCTTTAGAGAGTGATGAGACAGTGCCACTTTAACAAGTGCAATAAAACACTTTTTATATTGGGCAAGTTCAGTATATTTTCCATTTATCATGCACCCTCAATGATTTTACACAGATTTTACACCGTTGATTAGCTCATTAGTGGGGTTAATTGGATACATTAACTGGCAGAATTACAGCTTGACTATGAACCAGAGGCTGCGGTATTATAAATGACATAACCAGAGACATGCATGGCCAGCCTGAAGGAAGTTCTTCTCTTTGATTAACTTTCATTAGATTTTAATTTCCCTCCCTTCCTACTCTATAATTGGATCCACAATCTAGCATGGATTGGATACGTAAATACAAGATACTATTACATGTTTTCAATACTTTTCTCTCCTAACACAAGTTTCCTGAAAAATAAAAATTCAACAAAAAGCAATTTAAGAAAGTGATTAAATTTGTGTATATGAAAGCAAGAATTTATTGTTGTCTAAAATTTCAATGTTATCTTCTTATGAAAACATAGTTTTGCTGACTTTTTGATAATACATATTTTGATATGTCATGGGTTGCATATCAATAACACATGGAAAACATTTTAAAATTTCCACAGGTGGTTTCTGCTCTAAACCTATAAAATAAATATTACAGCATTGGGTCTGTGTTCTAATTCAACTGTGATGGTTGTGGAGGCTGATGGGTCACTAGTACTCACCTTTTCCACTTGGGATACCTCCTTGCTCTCTCTACTGCTTCCTACTGTGTATCACTCCTAGTATGTACTATCTGTTTTTCCTTCTGGAGTTACTTTTATTATGCAACAATTTAGCTGAGAGTATGTGGAGGAGGGTTTCTTCACTCTGTCACTCCTGAAGATTCTTCTTATACTTATTTTTCATACTTAGGTGACAACACTTTTTTTTTATAGTATTAATAACTTTTAAGCCATGTGACTGAGAAGTATGAGGGGGCTCACATACTTGCGGGGGCAAATCCAATTTCTATTTTTTTCAAATATTTATTTATTTATATATACAGAACTTGGAAACAGGCCAGAGGTGCAGGGGCAGTGGGAAGACTCACCAGGAGCAGAGCGGTGAGAAGAATAAGGAGATCAATGAAGTGTACTGATGAGGGGAGCAGTGGGCGAGACAGGAGAGGTCTGCTGTGCCCTGTGGATCACCTCAAGATCCGGGGATGAAACTTGCAATGAAGCAGCTGAAGCCAACTTACAGTGCTACATCTTAATCCTTTGCTCAACCAGGGAGGGACCCTAATTTCTGTACGTTAAGAGTCTGTCAAAACTCTATCCCATGTTGTTAGTATGTCTTGCTTATCTTATTTTACCTTTTCTTATAGCTATTTGTTTGTGAACTTTATCTTGCTTTTTAGGTAATCTAGTTTTGGAGGACAGAAGTGATATTTAACAAACTATAATATAAACACACACTCATTGTATGCCTCATAATACACACAAAAATCCATTGAGGACATAGAGTGAACCCAGTAAAAAACAGAAGGGAACACTGATTGTCCCTTTATCCAAAGTTCATATAGTGCACATAGTTCAAGTCAGCGGCAATGTGAAGAGAAGTATCTCACTTTTCTCGAAAAACACACAGCTAGACTACAGCAGTACAAAGCCAACAAATTCTGGATGATAGAAGGATAATTACATCACATACCAGGATTAACATCTAGATGAGGAACACTCCAGCAAGCAATGGAGAGTTTAATGAACGGCCATGGGGAGGGTAGGATCCAGGTCTCATTCTCATCAGTGGAAATTTTCCAAGAGGTTTCCAGAAAGCCTTGGAGATGGCCATCAAGAAACCCTAAGGAGTTAAGCCCCTGAACAACCCAGCATGAACTTAGATGGTTCCTGACAGAATCCCAGATGTCACAGGCCACTGTCAGATGATGGAGACCCCATAACAGGATCTAGAATTACTTCAAAGCATAATAAGTCCCAGTAAGCAATAGATTAGGCCCTTCTGTGAAATGTGGTTTTGACAAGTTTGGGCAGAGTTTGTTTTCCTCATGTCAGAGCACTCAAAAGAAGCAAATTGGAAGTATATGATTCAGAGATTCATATCCATGAATAATAGAGAAAATTAGAGACTTCATTTCTGGGTCAGTTGTGAGGGGATACATGTTATATCCAACTGAGATGGGTAAAGAGTACTTGGGGGTCATAATCTGGAGCAGGAGTGTGGTTCTGAGAAGAGAAAAGAATGTGCAGTCACATTCCATTGAAAAAAGTGACAAACTTGTGAAGGAACTAGTGAAAATTATATAGGTTGGATATTCAACAAAGATAATCGCAGAAGAATGGGTTCCTAATACTGGGATTATTGACAGCAACATGAGATGAACCTAGAGAACAGAGACTCCCTAGGCTTTTATACCAAACATTCCATTATGGAGGAACATAAACATGAGCCAGCATACCTCATCCACCCCAATATCTGGAAATTTCCAGGTCTGTCCCACAAAACACTGGATGAACAATTACAAAAAAGACCTAAGTACACCCAGAAGCCAGTGAATGACAAATTATGTAGATGCGTACATAACACAAACACACACATGCTGCACATTTGTGGAATTAATAAAATAGTTTGACTATCTAAGTTAATGCTAAAGATATAAACAAGAAAATAGGGACACCTCAAATAAGAAAATAGCTAAACAAAAGTATAATACATGGGAATATGGAAATATAACATCAGAATGTGAGAACAATTTTCAAAAGCACAAACAAAAAGATGGAGATTACATCTTCCTGTTAAATAAGATACTTCAGAACAAAATAATAGGGTTAAAAATATAAGAGAATTTAGAAAAAAAAACTAATTGTATAAATGCAATAATAAAATAAAGAAAAACAATTTATGAGCTCAGAAAGAAATAAAAAGTGAACAGAGTGAAGATCTTAAAGATTTAAATAGAAAATAACAGAACCTTAGGAGATAAAGAGCTCAATAAATAAGATAAAGAAATCTAGAGATGAAAATAGGTCAAATAGAAGATAGTATCAGTGACCTCAAAGAGATAAGTATACAAAGTATTCTGGGCCCTCCTTGGTGGCTCAGTAGGTTAAAGTGCAGCACTGTGAAAGATAGCTGTGTGAATTTGATCCCTGGCCAGAGAGGTGATACACATGGTGCAAGAAATCTCTCCTGTCTCATCTACTGCTCCCTTCAGGAGTGTACTTAATAAATCCTCCTGTTCTGCTCCCACTCTGTCTCTGGTGAATTCTCTCACTGCCTCTGCACCTATGACCTGTACCCAAGTTCTGTATGCATAAATAAATAAATCTTAAAAAATAAAATATCCTGAATAAAGAATAATGGAAAATAAGATGTAAAAAAAACAAAACAAAAAATAAAAACACAATTGCCTTTCAAGAAATACATAACACTACTTAGAAGGCCAACATAAGATTAATGAATATTCTGAAAGGAGATGAAATGAAGAGGGGGACAGAAAGCCTATTCAAGAAATTATTGGAGGAAAATTCTTATACTTAGGGAAATAATTAAATACAACTGACCATGGCCTAAAAGAACACCTGGTTAGCTAATTGCAATGAGACCAACAACATGAGGCAGAGTTGTGAAAGTAGAAATGGTTCAAGGAAAGAGACTACTGAAGATAATTATGGGGGAAAAGTTGGTAAATTTATAAAGGCACTTCCCACAGGATTACATCAGTCTTTTCAGCTGAAACTCCACAAACAAGAGGAAACAAAATGATCTGTCAACATATGTAATTATTAAAAACTTCCAACAAAAAAATATTATCCACTGTAATTTCTTTAAGACAGAAGGGAGAAATGAAGGCTTTCCCATAAAAAAACAAAAGCTGAAGGAATTTGCACACACTAGACTTACTTAAGAATTTTTCAAAGGAGCAATCTTATCTAAATCAAAGGGAAGAATATCATCAAGGAAATAACTAATGACGAAGGACTAGAAATAAAAAGAAGCTGACAGTTGCATATGCACATGTATCAATGGTCACTCTAAAAACAAATGCATTGTGCTCACAAATAAAAAGGCACACAATGACTGGTTATATCAGAAAACAAAACTCAACTTTGTTTTGCCTCCAGAAAACCCATAATATTGGCTCAAAGAAACTGGGTAGAAAACAACCCTCTAAATATGAGGGTCCCTAAAAGTCAGGACAGCCATAATTATATCATGTAAAATAAACTTCCAGTTTATAAAAATGGCAAAAGGAGGCAGGAATGGATGTTATATAATGAAATAAAATAAAATATAGCACAGTGTAGTGTAGTATATTATAGCATTGTATCATATATTATATCTTATACCATACAATTAATATAATATAATACAATATGCTATTATATAGTATAATATATAATATTGACCCATTAGGCTGACTTAAAAACTCATCAAGTATATATAAAAGTGAAAAATCATCAAAATAGAAAGCACCAAAATATAAAAGCAACAATCATTAATTATTTAAAATAGAAAATGCCAAAATTATAACAATAGTATACCACAACAATATCATAATTGCAGTATTATATTGGGCAAAAGGAGAAACTCAACAAAAGTCACTTTAAATGAAAAATTGGATAAGATTTTTTTATATCCTTTATCTAGTACCTAATTTTCTTCTTTAGTATAATTTGAGTGCCTACATAAAATTAAACTAAAGTAAACATTATTCTGAAGTGAATGTGGAATACTCTTCATGATAAATAATATATTGGCTCACTACACGTGTCAAAAAGTCATAAGATTAAAATAAAGTACCTTTGCTAATGCAATGTCATCCAACTAGAAATAAAAACCAAAAAGAGCAGAAACAACCTCTAAGTTGTGGATATTGAAGAACACACTTTGAGGAAAACAAAGAACAAATAAAAAAAAAGAAGAAAGAAACTTGGTAAACGGTTTCATTCATAGCAGGAATGTAAGGAATCAGGAAAAAAGAAAAAGCAATTGTAAAAAAGTTAAACCAAAAATCAACAAACAACTATAAACCAAGATATTCTATGGAGGAAAAGAGGGAGACAGGATCAAAACTGGGGTGGGAAGAGTGAACTGGAATATATGATAATGGCACATGGGTGAATTGGAGGCAGGAAATCCACAGGGATTACAACTGAGATGAAAAAATGCACAAAATTATATTTACCTGGAAGAAGGGATAGCATGATCATGGAAAAATGTATAAAATGAAGAACTATGAATTATATACACCCACACACACATATATGCACATAAAATGAAGAATTATGTGACACACACACATATGCACACATACACACAGATATATACATATAACCATATGTATATCACATATATGTATAACATACATATATTATGTATATTTCATATATAATAAAATGGGGTATACTTGGAGACAAATTAAAATGAAGACGTTGCATAACATAATGCATATGACACAACAAAATCAGTTTTAAGAGGTGACTATATAATAATCAGACTATCAAGTCAATTACTAATCTTCATGCAACAGAAAAAAGAATAAACAGAAATTAGTCAAGGGAACAAAAAATGAATAGAAAAAAGACAGATTCAAAGAGCAATATGGTTCATTGAAACAATAAAAAATTGACAGAACTTTAGCTAAACTCACAAAGGAGATAAGGCAGAATACTCTAATAAGTAAAATAAAAAAATGAAGGAGAGGAGTTTATTACAGTCATCTCAGGAATACAGAGGGATATAAGAGAATATTATCAACATGTTTATACAAACAAAATAGACAAAATCTTAGTAGAAAGCATCCCATAATACACACACACACACACATGTGTGTGCACACACACACACACACAACAATACATACATATATGCATGCGTATATATACACATGTATGCATATATATGCATATGTGTGACAATAATGTATCCATTATAAATGAGTACACCTATGAATGTATTGATTTTTACAAATTGTATACATATACATATTTAACACAATCACTATCAGTGTTTCAAAGGTATTCTTGAAAGAATCACAAAAGATAGTGAATAGCCAAAGCCATTTTGAGACAAAAGAAAGAAAAATGGAAGTTTACTGTTGTTAGCCCTCAAACTATACTGAAATTATAGAAATCAAAACTAACTGTGTGGATGGGCCCTCCTTGGGGGCACTACAGGTTACATTGCAGCACAAAGAATCTTGTCACAGCCAAATCAGCACAAGTTCAATTTAGGCCAGGGATGTAACCCAGTGTGTCATAGCAGACCTCTCCTGTCTTGTCCTCTGCTCCACTCAGCACTATACTATCTGCCTGTTCTGCTCCTGACTATGTCTCTGGTGAATCCTCTCAC
>NW_004567113.1:1396099-1422459 GCF_000260355.1 Condylura cristata
ATAGGTAATCCCATAAATAGCCAGAGGCTTAAAGTTATCCTGTTGCATTTTACATGTCACAGAAACTCAATGAATACACACACACACACACACACACACACACACACATTTCTATTTACCTATTATATAGAATACTCTCCTCAGTTGTGTTCAATGTACTCATCTTTCCATCCCAGGCCACACACCTGAATCTCAGTCTGCTTGCTGATGCTCTGGTGCTAAAAACTGTCACTAGGCCTCTATTGCTTAACCCAGAATCTTTCCCACACTCATTTCTAACTATGCCTATGACATGTCTCCTGACGAGATAAGCTAATGAGTACTGAGATAAATAATTGCTTGAACTAGAGATACTTGCTTCAATAAGATACTGTTGAGATTAGTGTCAATGTGGTATTTAAGTCATCACCTGATTAAGTACAATTTGAAGGAAAGTCAGTCAATAATCAGTTAGAATAATGAGCATACCATTTTGAAACTCAATATGTTCATTTATGAATACTCATTTCATTCATTGACGAAACAGCCTATAAAAACATAAGTTTGAAATGAACAGAAATAGAGCAGAATTAGCATTGCTTGCTAATGTTCATAAAAATATGAATGGGCTATGATGGCACAGTGAGTTAAATCACTGAATTATGAAGCTCTCCAAAGCCACCACAGCATGCGTTTGATCCCTGGTCAGGGAGCTGACCCGAATGCCGTGGAAGACCTCTTCTGATCTGCCCGCTACTTCCCTCAGCAGCGTACTGTGTCAGTCCGCCTGTTCTTATCGCCACTCTGTCTCTGGTGAATCCTTTCACCCACCACACCTCTGGACTGTACCCTAGTTCTGTAAGCATAAATAAATAAATCTTTAAAAAACTATATGAATGGATACAAACCTACAGATACCATTAGGAATCAAGCTCACTAACTGATATCTTGCACTTGAAACATTTTTACTCCAGAGTTAATGTGCCTTTTGGCCAACTCTATTGACTAGTATAAAAAACCATGTACATGCCACAAATTCTATAAGTATATGTTGAAATGATAAATGTATCTTTCCTAGGTAGAATGTTTTAGCAAAGCAGACATTAAAAAGTAATACAGAAAATTAAGTATGTATAATACATGAAGAGTTGTAGCTGAAGATGGAATATAATTGTGGTTAACTAAATTATAATGCATTCAAAATGAAATACCTGTGAATTTCTTCTTCCTGGTATTCTATTTAGTGTTCTCCTGAAAAACAGAACCAATCAGATATGAAAGGAGATTTATCATGAGGAATTATATCATGTGATTATAAAAGTTGGGAAGTTCCATGATCTGATGATTCCAAGCTCAAGACTCAAGGAAGCCAGTAGTACCATCCCATCTCAGTTCTGAGGCCTGAGAACAAGCACAGTCAATAATGCACATACTAGTCAAGGGAAAAAAATTAAATGAGATGTCACGGTTAGGCAATGAGGGCAGAAGAGATGGATGGATTTTTTCTTCCCCGGCCATTTTGTTTTATTCAGACATTCAACAAATTGTATGCATTTCTACTTTGGGAAGATCAACTTATTTTACTGAGTCCACAGATTCAAATACATATCTCTTCTAGAAATATCCTCACACACAGAAATAATAATCAGATATCTTGACATCTCTGGATACAGTTAAATTGACATATAAAATTAATGATCACATCTGGTATAAATATTTTTGTTATCTTGTATATGGTAACTGATTAAGTAATTTAGAGTGTGGCTTAGTTTTAGTATAGAATTTAGGTAACTACAGTATAGGATACATTTAGTCAATTTTTAATCCTATAATTTAAAGTATAGGATACATATATAATTTAGGTAATAACAGTATAGGATACAGTTATTAAGAATAAAGAGATAGGTGCTTATGTGTGTGTTTATACTACATCACACAAATATTAGACCATAGGATGAAAGATAGATTCCATGTTGCTTATCAACTGACTTATTGAAGTGCTTCCCAGGAAGAGTGCATAAAAATGATTACAGTCTTACCTATGGGTTCAGTAGAAAACTTTCAAGACCATACTTCAATATCTGCACTGGTTTGAAGCTGTGTAAGGAGTGTTAGGTTACATGTACTATATTATGATTTCTATAATCCACTGAAACTGCATGTTAGATAACTATAGTAAAACAATAGGTATTATTATTATTTATTTTTTAATAAGCAAAATATTAAGTTGCTTTCATTTGTAAATATAAGAGATCTTATCTTTAGTCTCAAATTTATTACATATGCAGAAGTTCAAATTGAGTAAAAAACAATCACCTCATTCTATGATTTATTGTATAATTTAATAGATTTTGTTAGCTATACATAGTGCCATCCTAAAAATAGCTGAGGTTAATATAGCGTTAGTGAATGCTGGTATTGAACAGTGCTAGCAACATGCATATTAGTCAATAATGTGTGCATGTATGTGTGTGTGTTTGTATGTACATATGCACACTTACTTTCCTGCTGTCCTTTGAAATGCAGTCATTGGCATCCACCTTAGCTGCATAGTATCTCAGGGAGTTTTGAAATCACCTAGCTATTTTCTGTATTTTTCACAACAGTGTTTTCTTCCAAAATTGTCAGTGCCCTTTTGTCTTTTATTGCTGATTCTTGGCTGCCTGAGGTCAGAGTGCTTTTTGAAGATTGCTAGTGAATGAACCATTTTGTTTTTATTCCCAGGATAACATCTATGGGAAAAAAATCGCAGGCAGCTATGTTCAGTTATGCAAGCAAATGCTACTTTATTTTTGTCTACAGCAAGTCATTTCGGTTACAATTATGCAGTATGTGTTAAGATGGTATTGGGTGTTTCCTACCTTTTCAGGAAGATGGGGTTCTGTTGAGCTTAATTATATTAGGGGAAAATAAAGAAGTTAGCGATTAGTGTTTTTTTAGTACACTTCATATAAATGAGAAACACGTCATATTTACACAAATCCTCAAAATATAATGGCACATATTCAGCATTTCACTGAATTTTATCTTCCCACAGATTGAGAACTACATAATCTCATTTCAAATCGAATTGCAATCTCATCTTAATTCTTCTTTAGAAATGTCAAAATATGCTAAATTTGATCTCTTCTTTGCCATATGCACTATTCTCTGGGCTGAATATTTTGCAATCAGTTTTAAATTTTTGCTTCCCACTACTATTTGCCATATTCTGTTCACCAGTATTTGACTCCACTATACTCCTAATAATTATTTACTCGTTAGTTATATTTTCCCAATAGAAAATTCCAGTGGGAGGTTAATGGGTATAAAGAGAGAGTAATTATTGTTTTAAACCTTTCCCCCTCCCCCACCTCTTTCTGTTAGCTTGTGGTTATCCATGACTGGTTGCTGTACTGTTCAAGTTGACAGTAAATCCTGTGGTTGAAAATATTGCCACATCCAATAGTAGAATAAGCTCTTTTGGATCACTGTTTGATTGTTTCTTGTATGTTCTTGTTGGAACAGTGCCAGAAAAACCACCTGTTCAATCCTAGCCGATATCAACAAAGAATGAGTGGAAAACAAATGAGAAAGTAGGAAGTGTAGCTATAGAAATGAAAGATATATTATGAGGACACAAGTGGAAATTTTAGAAATGAAACCTTTAATAATCACTAGAAAGCTGGATAAATAATGCAGAGCATCTGTATTATTTCTTATAAGTACTTATAAATAAATCTATATAAATCATACAAATTATAAACACTAGAAATATAAGTTTAATTTGATATACCTATTAGAGAGGAAAAACAATTACACTTAGAATCTATCAATACTAGGGATAAAAATAGTGATTTATTGAAACTAAATCATGCCTGTAGGGTTATAATTGATATACAAAAACACTTATATATACTATATAATCAATACAAGACACTAATGAAGATATACAATAATTAATGCAATGAGTATATCTGTCATCTCCAAAATTTCCTTCATATCCCTTTGCTATTGATGTAGTCCCAGTTGTTTATTTCCTCCTTTGATTTCTTTGTTTCTGTAAACAAGTCCTCAAAGAGGTAAAGTTGGTATCATAGAGTGTTTTTTTCTATGTTCCCTTATATATATTACATGATTTTGTCCCTTAAATCTAAAATTTTTATTCTTTCGAGTTAAGATTTTGTGTATGATGTAAGATAGTAGTTCAGTTTCTTTGTTTTGCATATAAACGTTGTTTTTCATATCATTTATTGGAGATAGTTTCCTTGTTCCAATAGATATTCCTTGCTCCTTATCATAGCGGATCATACATGTGTGGTTTTACGTCCAGCTTTTCGGTTTTATTCCAATAGTCTGTATCTGCTCTTCCCCTACCATCCCCTTCCGATGTTTTTCTTTTCTTTTCTTTTCTTTTTATTTTGATGCCTTCATTTTATTCTGAAGTCTGGACGTGTAGTACCCCCATTCTTCCCCGTATAACCAGGAGACGTTTGCTATTTCAGGGTCTTTTGTAATTCCATATGAAGTAATTCCAGCAATATTTATTCTGTATCTTTGAATTTGAGTTTTTTTTTTTTAATTAGAGTTGTGTTGAATTTGTGAACTTCTTTATGTAGAATGGACATTTTGATAATGATAATTCTTCTAATTCATGAGCAGAATATCTTCACATTTTTTGTATTCTGTTTTCTTTTTATGGTTTATTTATGTATGCATACAAGATCTGGAGTAAAGGCCAGAAGTGCAGAAAATGAGAAGATTCACCAGAGACAGAGTAGGGTGCAGAACAAGCAGATCTACTGAAATACACTGCTGAGGGGAGCAGCGGATGAGTCAGGAGAGGTCTGCCATGCCATGTGGGTCACCCCCCAAGCCGCAGATCCAAACTGTACTGCAGCTGCTCCAGATAGCTTCATAGTGCTGTGCTTTAACCCATTGCCTTCTGAGAGGGCCCAGTCTTCTACTTTTTGAATATATTTTACAGTTTTCCTTGTGTAGTCTTATACATCCTGTGTTAGGTTTATTCCCAGGTGTATTTTTTTTTTTTGGTACAATTGTCAATGTCATGGTTTACTTGATTAATTCTCCTTCAGACTGATTATTTGTAGATAGGGAGCCACTTATTTTTGTGTTTTGATGTTGTAACATGCTACTTTACTAAGCTGGTATGCATTTTTAATTACTTTGCACATAATTTTTAGAATTCTTTATATATAAGATATATCTTTATATATATATATGATATCATATCTGTAAATAATAGATTTATTAATTTTCTTTTCAATCTATTCCTTTTATGACTTTCTCTTGCTTAAATATTTCAATTAGGATTTCCAGTGTTAAGTTGAAAAACATGTGAGCATGCATATACTTGTCTTGTTTCCCATCTATTGGAAAAACTAAGATTTTCACCATTGTGGTTGATGTTAGCTGTGGGTTTGTCATATATGCAGTTTTTTTTTTAATTATATTAAAATGATTCTTTTAATTCAAGTTTTTCCAGGGTCATCATAAATGGATGTTGAACTCTTCAAATGTTTTCAGCATCTATTGATATGATCATATGGTTTAGATTTTCTGTTTCTTTTTTTTTTGATGTCATAAATTATTTTTATTGATTTTTGAATGTTGAGCCATCAATGGGTCTCTTGAAAAAAATCTCACTTGGTTATGGCATATAATCTTTTTTATTCATTGTTATATTAAGCTTACTAAAATTTTTTATTGTGGACTTTCGTATCTGTGTTCTTTAGGAAGATTGAACTATAGTTTTCTTTGCATTGTCTTCATTTATGGTATCAGTGTGATGTTGCCTTGTAAAATGTATTGGCATGAACTCCTTCATCTAAATGCTTTTGAAAGAGTTTAGCAGGTTAGGCATTAATTTATCCCATTAATTTGGGTAATTAGTAGAATTCACTTGTGAAACCATCTGGTCCCAAGCTTTTGTTTCTTAGGAGGGTTTTGAATACTGTTTCAATTTCCTAACTTGGAATTGGCTTGTTCAAATTTCCTGTTTCTTTTTTGTTTAGCCTTAGATGATTATCTAAGTCTAAGACTCATTCATCTCATCTAGACTGTTGAACATGTTTGCATAGATATATATGTGGTTACTAATCTCTTTACAATCTAGTTTTCTGCCCTGTCAATTGCAATTTCTCCTCTTTCTTTCATGATCTTATTGACTTTTCATTCTCTTTTCTCTGTAAGCCTGGTTAAAGATTTGTCTCTTCCCCCCCCAAAGATTCGGCTTTTTGTTTCATTTATTTTTTGAGCCGTCTTTGTTTATGTTTTAGTTATTTCTGCTTTAATTTCTATTATTTCATTTCATTTCATAGTTTATTCTTTTCCTTTTGTTCTTTTTCTAGTTTATTTATGGTAGATTTGGGCGTTTTCTGGGTTCATTCTTGTCTCTTCATGTGGGTCTGTTTGCTATATATTATCTCCTGAATACAGCTTTTGTCATATCTCTTAAATTCTGGAAGTTGTGTTCTTATTATAATTTGTCTCATTTTTTTATTTGTTTAATTCTGCATTAATCAGTGGTCATTAAGTATATGTTGTTCAATCTCCTTGTAATTGGGTAGCTCCATTCTTTCTTTTTTTTTTTTGTTTTTGATTTCTACTTTGATACTTTTGTGGTCAGAGAAGATACCTGCTATGATTTTGATCATCATGCACTTGTTGATGTTTGACTTATGACTCAGTATGTGGTCCATCTAAAAGATTGATCCTTGTGCACTTGAAAGTAATGTGTACCAGGATTTTTGATTGTACAGTGTCCTATAAATTTCTGTTAAGATATTTTTTCTTATCTATCTATCTATCTATCTATCTATCTATCTATCTATCTATCTATTATCTATTTTTTTGGGGGTGTGTCATACTGACACATCCATTGGTGGGAAGAGTGGGGTATGGAAATCCCATATTGTCTATGCATTTTCTCTAATATCTTCTTTCAGGGAAGATAATGATCACTTAATGCATTTTGATGCTCCCACATGTGTTAACATTTTGATGAGTGGTATGTCTCACTGGTGTACTGCCCCTTTATCATTATATAGTATCCACCCATATGTCATATCACCTTTTTTAGCTGGCGTTCTATTTTATCACATAGAATTATGAATGTCCCTACCCTTCCTGTCCCTCTCATTGCTGCCCTAAGCAGTGTATTTTGGTCCATCTGCCAGTTCTGCTCCTCACTCTAACTCTGGTGAATCCTCCCACCCTCCATACGTCTAGTCTGTACCCCAGTTCTTGTATACATAAATAAATGAAACAAAAAAATGACAGTCTCACTATTTTTTGTGTGCTGTTTGTTTTGTAGAATTTTTCCAACCCTTTACTTTCAATCTATTATTATCTTTAGAATTCACGTGTTTCCTGGAAGCAACTGGATGTTGTGTTCTGTTTTTGAATACAACATGTTTTTTATACCATGAGTTTTCATTGGTGAGTTTAGTCCATTAATATTTAGGATGATTATCAATACATGGGAGTCTGTTACTGCCATTTTGTTCATCATGTTGTAGTTCTATTTAATTTCTTGTTCAGTTCTTTGATTTCACCATTCTTTTGACTTAGGTAATTTTATATATATATATTCACAAACTAAATTAGCACATCTGTGTTATTTGAGAAAAATGAAATTAGTTACATAAAATATGTTTTGAGAAATTTTGATGAATATCTCTTTTAAACATTTATTTGCAGACAATATCCATTTTTAATTTTTTGCTACTTTAATATTTGCTAGTTTTATTATTTAAGTCTATATATTACATTATAGTAAGAAAATAACCTCAAATAATGTTTTTATAATGCATTTAGATTTTTTGTTATCCAAATACAAGTTATATTATATTTGTAAATATCCCATGTATAAGAGAAAGATGTGTGTTTCTGTTTGTTAATACACAAACCCTCTGTCTGGCTTTCTGTTCAATTTTTTATGTAATGTTTTCTTTATGCTTCTCATTGTAGTGACTGTAGAGATGAGGAAGGAAGTACATGGGGAAATAAAATGACTTCATCAAGTGTTTCATAAAGTCAAGTGATCTCCTTACACACTTTGATATAGTCTGTAAATGTGATTTTCATTCTGTTTGAATTGACGTTCTTCTATTTTTGTAGTGAATTTGATATTCAAATTCATAGCATTTTTCTCTCTTTTTCTATTTCAGATCAATACTTATTAAAAAAAACTAATTCTGGCTTCTTTTATTGTCAGTCTCTTAAGAAATATCCGGAAGACTTCATGCTTTTAGAAAGGGAAAGGGGGCGCAATTAGTTTAACAGGGGCTGGCTCCTTAAAGGCATAATGTTTTAAACATCTGTGAATCAACCTTCGTAAAACACATTACCATTTTTAAGCAGAAATATCCCAAAGACCACTTAAAGAAGATCAATATGGACTTTCTTTCCAAAGGCCTCATATGTTTTTTAAAAATATTTTCTTCTTTGATATATATTTGGCAAGGAATAATCATGCTATTATATGCCCACTTTATAAAATCCATTTAAAAACTACTAATGTGAGAAAAATCAATCTGAACTCACAGTTCACTTTAACTACCATTACAGTAAAAGGCTTGTCATCCTATAACATAGGTGCCTGTGTTTAAGATACATGAAAAAAAAAATGTACTACATCCATAAAATATATAGCTGGTGTAAAAGTATTGATTTTTCAAATAAAAAAATAAGAAGTAGGAAGTACATTATTGAGTGGATATAATTTCTAAAAATTACCTGAGTGAAAATTCATGAAAAATGTTACATTTCTGGGACATAGTAATTTCATTCATATAGATAAATATTCTGAGCAACAAGACACTTGGAAAGCAGAGCTTGTAGGAATAGGAGCTGAAAGTCTCCTATTATAAAAGCTCCTGTGGTTCAGTGAAAGGATTTCCTGAACCATCACTCCCATAAGCCAAAAAAAAAAAAAAATTGATGTAAAAATATGACATATGAAATAGTGTGTATTTGGTCCCATTATTCTTGAGATTTAGCAAAGCTTTGACTAGTAGACTGCAAATTAATTTTTAGCTTTCCCTATCCTGTGTGGAGTTAATTTGCATACCCTTTGAATTTGGGGAGGTCTTTTGACATGCTTGAAGCCATGGAATGTAAAGGCAATGAGAATGAGCAACTTCCTATTCTGAATGTCATAAATTCTCTTTGCTATCATATGAACACATGCAGAATAATCTGGCAGGAAGCATGGCCAAATGTCATCTCCATTTGGGTGACCAGTGGGTGAAGACTTAAATATTGTCAGAAGTGCCCTGGAGGGGGTTACTAGTGAAAATAAAGAGCCCCAGGAAAAAATATTAAAATTGGGATGGAGCTTCTGTTAAGTCATATAAGGTACTGCAAGATGGACCAGGCTGGGGAGGTGGCTGTGGCAGTGAGGTGAAGAGGTTCGGTGCAGTAAGGAAATGGCAGTCAGCGGTACCAACAGCTCTGTGTGGGTTTCATGGGCGAGGTCCATATAGTAGAGGCCCTCCTGCCTGTCTGTGCAGTTGTTTTGGAGCAGATTTTGTAGGACTGATGGAAGAAACAGGAGACCTGGAGTTCATGCATCTTGTTGTATTGTGGCCTGGCATAGGAGATGGAGACCCAGACCCAGCCTCCTGCTGAGATGAATTAGAGTGGTTACCTTTCAGGTAGCTCCACTGCTATTGTTTCAAGAGTGACTTGTCTGGTGCTATGCTGGAGCATTCCAGCAGCTCATGGACCATCTCCTGTTGTATCTTCTGCTGTGTTTGTGCGTCAGAACCCAGCCAATTGTCCAGCAGCTGCATGTCCACAATGGCAGGAAGATGTCATCTTAGACACATGCTTTTTAAAGATTTATTTATTTGTGCATACAGAACTGGGGTACAGGCCAGAGGCTCAGGGGCGGTGAGAGGCTTCACCAGAGACAGAGTGGGGAACAGAACAGGCAGATCGATGAAGTACACTGCTGAGGGGAGCAGCGGGCGGGCTAGGAAAGGTCTGCCACACCATGTGGTAACCACCAGGGCACGCGGGAATTGAACTCATGCGGAAGCGGCTTTAGATTCTCAGTGCTGTGCTTTAACCCGTTGCGCCACCAGGGAGGGCCGACACATGGCTTTTTATTCAGAAGAGGAGCTCTGCATCCTCAGTGGCAGGAAGATGCCATTTGAACTGCCTTTATGCAGAACTGAGTAATACTGGACACAGCTTTGGCTAAAGTAAATGGCCATATTGGCCTCAAGAACACGTTGTTTTTCCATACTTTGTTAAATAAATCCCTTTGCTGTTGATTACTAAGATTGCATAGGATTGCAATTGTGCATGCAGATGAAGAACTCAGACTGTGACCAGTGAACTATTTGGTCAGTGTTGTTGGTTAGTTTAGTCCCTGTTGCTGCCCTGTATCACTCCTCCCAGGTACAGGAGTAAAACTGTCCTGAGGAATTTATTGCAAATATATGAGTGAACCCAGCTAGACAATGAAAAACTGCCCAGCTGGGACCAACATAACAGACTAAATACAGACTTTTATTTCAAATATTTATTTATTTATGCTTACAAGAGCTGAAACAGAGGCTAGAAGTGTGGAGGGTGAGAGGATTCATAAAACAACATGGGAAACAGAACAGGTGGATTAATTGAAACACCCAGCTGAAGGCAGCAGTGGGTGGGGCAGAAGAGGTCTGCTGCAGCAAGTGGGTCACTTCGCAGGCCAGAGACAGAACTCATGTTGCAGTGGCTCTGGATAGGTCCATAGTGCTGAGAATTAACCCCTTGCTTTACCAGAGAGGTCTTAACATCAGACTTTTGATTTATATATATAAATTCATTTTATCCTGTGATCAGAATTAGGTACATTTTATGTGAATAAACATAGACCAAGAGAAGTTGCATGCTTGCCTAATTTATAAGAGTAGCAAAGCAACCTTCCAGATTCAGTATTCTATATTAATAATGACAAAATAAAATTTCACTGTAGTCTATAACTAGTCAGATAGGTAAATAAAAGTTGATTTTTTAAACTCCAGTTCTAAATTGTTAATGCAAAAAATTACAAAAAAATATTTATTTATGCACACAGAACTGGGGTGCAGGAGTAGTGAGAGGATTCATCAGAGGCAGAGTGGGGAGCAGAACAGGCCAATGGATGAAGTACACTGCTGAGGGGAGCAGCAGGTGGGTTAGGAGAGGTCTGCCCACCATGTAGATCACCTCCAGGGCAGGGCTTGAACTCATGCTGAAGTGGTTTTAGCTTCTTAGTGATATGCTTTAACCCACTGTGCCACCAGAGAGGGCCTTAATGCAAAATTTTTAAACAAATTCTGGAAATAAAAAGACATGAAAATGTTACCATAACATCACACCCAACTCTAGATTTTGTGCATTGTGAAACTACTGATTTATATATTTCTTTTTGTATGTAAACTTTACTAAAATTAGAATTATATTTTGCTATAATTGTATTTCATTTTCCATATTAAGCAGTTTACATAGTTGAACACCAATGATGGAATTTAATTTTGCTACATTTCCATACACTAATAACAACTTTCAGTTCTTCTGGATAAAACATGGAGAGTGTTAGCAAAATAAAATTCCTATTAGGGTATTAGATAATAGTCAGCTATCTAAACAAGAGGCTTAAGAAAGCTATGGAATTCAGAAGCATACCTCCTTTGACAATGTGGAGGTCTCCTTAAAACCCAGGAAAGGGCCTCAGCAAGCTCGGTGCAAATTGGAATGGAAGGGTCAGGGGGCTGAAGCAGTAATAGGACACATTATGCCTTAAGGAATTAGAATATGAGAAGGATTGAAATCAAATCCCAATAAAAATAAATAAATAATAAAACTAAATCAATAAAAGGAAAATAAATGCAAGTTAAAAATATCATTCAGAAGGGCAATGAAACCAAAAGCTGATTGGAAAAAAAAAAAATGCGAACCTATAGTTAGAGATGGTAAATAAAAAAAAAAAAAACAAAACAAAGCAAACAAACAAACAAAAAGTGGAAATCCTAATAGAATCATAGAGTCACAAATAAAAGAGACATTATTACAAATTCAACAGAAATAAAAATGATGGAAAATTTTGGGAAAAAAATGAAAATTCTTACAGTATATACAAACTTCAAATGTTGAATCATGAAAAAAAGAAAATCTTAGCAGAACAAAAGCAAGAAATTGAAATAGTAATTGTATTTTCTCAAACACTAAACCCCAGAGTCAAGTGGATTTAATGAATACTAACAGAACTTCAAGTATGTAATATCTATTATTCTTAAATATTTTTAAAACACTAAGTAAGACCAGGACATAGTAAAAAAGGAAACTACAGATTAACATCTTTGATAAACATATATACTAAAATTGCTAAGAAAATTAAAATACATTCAGTGCTCATGGATTGGAAAAAATAATATTGGTAAATTTTTTTCAGATTTCCCAAAGCAATATACAGACTAATCATGAACCCTACCAAAGATGCAATGGAATTTCAAAGAAATAGAGCAAACATAATTAAACTTTAGATGGAACTACAAAAATCAAATAACCAAAGCAATCTGGACACAAAAGGATAATAAAAGTCATACTTTCTGAATTCAAACTACACTACAAAGTTATTATAATCAAATCAGTACTGCATTGGTATGAAAATAGAGACAGATAAATAATGAAATAGAATTGAGAGCTCACTAGTAAATCCATATTTGTATTGACAGTTAACTGATGACATACTAGTCAAGAACATACTACAGAGAATGGGAAGTCTTTTCAAGAAATGATGCTGGGAAAAGTGGACAGTCACGTACAGAAAAAAATGAAACTAGCCCACTCTATCACATCACACACACACACACATACACACACACATAATGGTTAAAATACTTAGATATAAAACTGAAAAAATATCACATACATATAAGAACACACAGTCATCTACTCATGGATTTGATGTTAGCGATGCCTTTGGAAGTTCAAGGCTAGCAGTAAAGAAAAATCAAAGAAAAAAACCCAAATAAATAAATAAACAAACAAATAAATAAAAGGGACCTCCCTAGTGAAGCAAGGTGTTAAGTATCAATACTATGAAGTTCTATGAAGTTGTTGGCAAACACTGTAGCACAAGTTAGATCCTAGGCAAGGTAGCTAAACCAAGCAGTGCAGCACTCCTATCTCACCCACTGCTACCCTCAGCAGTGTATTTCAGTAGATCCACCTGTTCTGCTCCCCACTCTCTCTGATGAATCCTCTCACCTCTGTTCTTCTAGCCTACAGTGAAGTTCTTGTATGCATAAATAAATTAAAAATAAATAATAGAAAAAACAAGATTATGAGAAAAACGGCAAGTATGAGAAAAATGGCAAGTACAGAGCCCTAAATATAAATAATAACCCAAAATCAATGATAATCTTAAATGTAAATGAAATAAACTCATCAATAAAAAGACAAGGCACAGGGCACCCGTGGTGGCTTAGAGGTTGAAGACATAGTGCTATCGCTGTCAAGCTATTGTCAGCCAATGCAGCATGAGTTTGATTCCTGGCCAGCCAGGGAAGTGACCCACTGGGTGTAGCAGACCTATTCTGTCAAGCCTGCTGCTCCTTCAGCAGTGTCTTTCAATAGATCTGCCTGTTCGGCTCCCCATCTTCTCTGATGAATTTTTTAGCCGCCCCCCATACCTCTGGCCTATACCCAGTTCTTGCATATAAATCTTTAATAAAAAGAAACAGAATAGTAAGCTTGATTGGAATATGTCTGCTGCTCCAGGTAACATAGCTAACTATAAAATATTAATATAGATGGAAAGTAAAATGTTCAAAAACAATTATACAAATAAATGGCCCCAAAAGAAGATAGGTGCAACCATATTTATATCAAATAAACTGGACTTCAAACTGAAAGTAAATAATAATAGACATAGATGGTCATTACAATATGATCATGGGAAAAATATATCAGGAAGTTATAATACTCATCAATATACACTCGCCAAATGAAAGGACACCAATATATATTAGACAATTATTATAAGCTTTGAAAACAGACTTTAGAGAAAATGAATATGTAGCAGGAGACTGCAATATCCAACTCTCACCAACAGATAGATCAATGAGACAAATAACAAGGACACTATAGTCCTAAATATAGACTGAGACAGCATGGACCTAACAGATAATCTATAGGGCACTTCACACACACACACAAACATCAGAATACACATTCTCCTAGGGAATTATACTAATTAAAGTAAGTCAGAAAAAAGAAAGACAAATACCAGATGACTTCATTCACATGTGAAATACAGAGGGAAATCAAAACAAAACAAAACACAACTAAACACATAGGAAATGATGAAAGCAAACCAAAATAAACTGTAGAGATAAATGACTTTGGAATTGAGGTTACTAGAGGGGAATGGATGGTGGGAGCAGACAGTAGATGGCACAGTGGTCTATGATAAAGGACTATGGATGCTGCATGGTGGGGTTAGTGGTACCATTAATCTTACAAGCTGTGAACCTATCCTCTTAAATCATGAAACAAGTTAATGATACCTCAGTAAAAGCGAGGAAAAATAAAACACACACACACAGTAATGTATTTGAATATAAATTATAAGGGTGATACATATCAAATGTATTTCTTATACAAAGTTAGATTTAATACTACTTTGATATAACTAGTCTAGGGAAATAAAATTCATATAGATGTGTTAAAGGAAATAGTAAAATAAAATTCCTGTTAGAACACATTGTGCTTCCTTTGACTAACTTACCAAATCCTGGATTTGATGATAAACAATTTTTCATTGATGAATGGCTAAACAAGCTTTCGCACATCCATGCCAAAGAACAGTATTATACACACTAAATGCTCAGTTCATACCAAGCTTTATTCAACATGAAAATAAAACAATATATTGATACACACATTTTACAAACAAACAAACAAAATAATGTCAAAATGGTATATACTATATAATTTATCTATATAATACATCTGAAATGATTAAAATTTAAAAATGGAGAGCATATTAGCAGTTATCTGGGTTAAGAGATTAATATGTTGTATGTGGTTGTGATTATACAAAGAGCACAAGAGATCCTTGTGGTGATGGGAATGTACTGTTATAATTACTGTTGTGATCTATACATAAATACAAGCAGGTAATAAAATGCCACAGAGCTGAATATGTGCATATTCACAGCTATGTAATTCTAGAGGAACATGAATAAGACTGGTGGCTTATATATACATGGCAATATCCTGGCTGTGTTATTTTTCTCAGTTTTTTTAGACTATACATATCATATATGTATATGTTATATACACACACACACATATTATTAGGAGCCACTTACTTGAGCAGGTACTGTTCATTATGACTTTAAAAAGAAACTAATCAAACTTGTGACACACTAGAGATAGAAATATGTGTTCAAATCTCTTGGTGAAGATCACCTTTTTTGCCATGACAGAGAGAGGAGGTGATAAAAAAAAGAATGAGAAGGGTAACACTGAATGACTGTGCATTTTTTTTAAGATTTATTAATTTATACATACACAATGGATTATAGGCCAGAGGTGCAGGGGCATTGAAAGGATTCACCAGAGGCAGAAAAAGGGAGCAGAACAGGTAGATCAATGAAGTACACTGCTGAGGGGAGCAGTGAGCCAGACAGGAGACTTACTGCTCTAAGTGGATCACCTCCCTGGCTGGGGATAGAACTCACACTGAAGTGGCTGTGTCTGTGTCTACCGTCTTTGTGCTGCACTTCAACTCATTGTGCCACCATCGACAGCCCGACTGCGCGACTTAGAACTTTTAAAATATTTTTTATTATTTGTGGAGAATTAATAAAACTTAAAATTAATTTTACCTTAAGTAACTGTGTATGTGAGGTATCTATGTATGAAAGAACCCATAAGGGCCAGGAGTAGTCAGATAAAATATTACAGGTTTCATGAAAAGGTTTCATCTTTTGAACTTGAGGTGTCTCTAATAACCTCCAGCACATTTTCCCATTACTTTCTTTTTGAATATCTGTTAAAGTCCTATCATTAATTATCTATTATATTTAATAGGGACTTTATGTACATAGATACTAATAATATAATAATATTAATAATATTAACTATCCCCCCCACCACACATACCAAACAAAACTAATGTATGTATCTTTTGTTTCCTCAGAACCTGATACATTATCTCATGCATGGTAGTGTAACAGGATATTTTGGGGCAGCTAATGTCTCAATATTTTCAAGAAATTCTACAATATATGGGTATATGTTTCCATATACCCTGGATACTAAAGCAAGATTCTAGACACTTGTGCAACAAACATTAAGAGGTTATTGTTAGACGTTGCCAAGAGAAACCCATCTCTCCCTTATGTGTTTATTGCTATTGGAGATACTATACAGGACAGAGAGTAAGAACGTTTAGTAAATGAATTACTGTTGATATCACAAGGCATATGTCCTCACTGCCTGATGGGGAACAATAATAGAGTGCTGCTCTATCACCTCAATCAGTGATTTGGGACTTCAAGGTAATTGTTTGAATAGCATAGTCTTCATCTTCTGAAGCAGAAGGGATTTTGGAATCTGATATCTGATTCCTCTAGTTATATCAAAAGGTAAAATACTTTTATTATATGCATATCTGAAACATCAAAGCAAAGCCAGAACAAATCGTATAGAAAATGCATGTCTCATGAAATCAGATAAACACATAGTTGAGATCAGATGAGATTGCTGAAAGTACTTGGTCTAGAAACAGCATAAAAGCAGTAGTCATAGAAGTGATAAAATTTCCCATTATAAACATTAATTAATACCTGCAGTCCAAAGACCAAAGGAGTTACAGGTGCAAATCTCATTGAGAGAAATTCTGAGGAATGCATATACATTCCATAATGTAAATTTCAAAAAACAGTTGCTCTCTCACCCTGAGGACACAGAAATCAAATTATAATTTATCTTAATCTAGTGAGGTATTATCTTAGCTCTTTTGTAGTCACAGTACCTCAACGAAAGCCAGAGTCTGCAAGGAGCAGGAAAGTGGTTTTCTAATTATGTGCCTAGTCCTACAGAGCTGGTACCACCACGAGGGAGCTCATGAGAAATCAAATACACAGACTGCACCATACCTACAAAATGAGAAACTCTCAGTGTGAGGAACAGCAATTCAAGCAGCATTCTGTTTGATTCTGATTCCTGCTGACATCGTAAAATCATAGAGTTAGAGAAATGAAGAGGAGAGTGTCATGCTGTTCCCTGCTTGTCCATGGCAGGCCTGAGCCATACAAAGAAAGCAACTCGCAAACAGAACTATTGGATAAGATGTAACTTTTATTTGTGTTTTTAATTTATTTTTAAATATTTATACATACAGAACTGGGGTACAAACCAGAGATTCAGGGGTGGTGAGAGGCTTCACCAGAGACAGAGTGTGGAGCAGAACAGGCAGATCAGCAAATTACACTGCTGAGGGGAGCAGCAGGCGGGTCAGGAGAGGCCTGCCACACCATGTGGGTCACCTCCGGGGCCTGGGATCGAACTCTCACTAACGTGGCTGGGGCTAGCTTGCAGTGCTGCATCCTTACTGTTGTGCCACCAGGGAAGGCCCAGGATGTAACTTTTAGCTAACTGAAATTGATAATTTATCTTGAATCATGAAGAAACCAAATAGTTGATAGATTGTACTTTAAAGAAGTGGGGAGAATAATACTAGGCAGTGTGTTTGATTTAAAACAAAACAAAAAAAAAAGAGAAGGAGGAAGGGTGAACACATTATTCAAACATTGCCTGCAGAGAGCTCAGCTTCTCCAACAAACTTGACACCAAAGTATCAGATAAACATGTCAATAAATTTGAGCAAATGCACTAGTCTGAAGCTCAAGTAAAAAGCCAGAGGGAGACTGATTTTGTTGTTCACTGAATGAAGCTATAGCTCAAGCCATGAGACATGCGAAGTAGAGAGGTCAGCAAACCAAAAACAGAACTTTAGATATGACAATATTTAAATAGGATATGGAAGAATATTTCATAATGCAAGTAGAAAAATAATTGTTAGAGATGTCAAAGCGAGAAACTGCTAAAGAGAAATTGAGGGAAACATCAAAAAATTGTAAGTGAATTGAGTGGTTTTAGTTTCCATAGAGACCAAATGGTACATAGAAAATGTGTATTGATTTCACTCTCCAAGAATCTCAGCAAACAGAGATAAGTCAGTATTTAGGTGTTAGAAATGAGAGGTGAAGAAAGTTTTTTAATAAAGTGAGATTAAATCTGTGCATACTGAGAAGTTGTAAATAAAGAACCTAAAAAGACATGGAAGATCTCATTATTTAGGAACACGTTGTAGAGGCAAATCATACTCTAAGTTTATGAAAGAAGGGAAAGATAATGAACAAAAAAGAACAATATATTCTATTAGTTAAAACACCTGGTTTAAAATACAGTTCATAATGGTAAATTCATAATGGCATTTATGGGTTGCTATCCTCTGAATTGTAATATTTAGGTAGTAAGTGTTTCGAGAAATGTTTAGAAAAATCTTAACAAAAAAGTATTGGTTGTATTATAAATGGTTTAATGTGACAAAATATTAGTATATAATTCCTTGTTATAATATGCAGTGTACTTCAAATAACACTTTTTTGGACAATATATATTTTTTACCCCACCAATCTTATGTTTAATATTTTACTAGAAACACCATGATACTATTCAGATCAGCATAGCCTAATTTTTAAATGTGAATTTTGACATTTATATATAAAATCACCAAATATATATATTTATATGTGGTTATGTGTGTGTATGAAATATTTTTATTTCCTATATTCAATATATAAACACATGCATATATCTATGAATATATATGTGTGTGTGTGTGTGTGTGTGTGTGTATGGTTATAGTAAGACCAATGACTGTTTATTAGGGAATCAAAAACTATAAGAGATTATTTATAATGGTTCAGATATTTTTTATCAATTATTTAGTTTTATTTGTTGTTGCTTGCTTTCTCCATTTGACTATGGTAATACTTGTTTATGATTATAATTTTCAGGTATATGAATCTATATTTTGATTTTCTATATACTACATTATGTTCGCCATCAAAAATCTATGTTTATTACAATTGATACATTTTATCTACCTCTTACACTCCTTTGCTATAAATCATCATTCTGTTTTTCAGGATCTAAAGTCTTGCTTTAGTTTTATGTTCAATTTGCTTTGTATATTTATCTTCCACATCTAAGAACAACATATTCTATTTTTCTTTCTCCATCATATCATTTCAATTTGCATCATCCCGTCAAGGTTCAACCATGTCCTAAGTACTAAAAATAAGTATTTTTCAGTTGTGTAGTATTCCATTTTGTATATATACCACTTCTTTGTCCTCTTGTTCATCAGAGGACGCTTAGGCTGTATCCAAGTCTTAACTATATGTGCACACATGTGTGTGTATACATATATGCCCTTATATCACTTACACATGCATATGGATATATCCATACACATGTATACATTTACATATGCACATATGCATATTTAACTGTTTATATATAAATAGCATATATTAGCTATAAAATATGTGTGTGTGTGTAATTTTGCAATGAACATTGGGTGAATTTATCTTCTTAAATTAGTTTCACATTTTTTGTTAAATACCCAGTAGTGGAATATTTGTGTCATATTGTACTTTTATTCTTAAATTTTTCTTGACACTCCATCCTGTTTTCCACAGTGACTGCACAAGTGCACAATTCTGCCAACAATGTACAGATTCCATTTTCTCCAAATCCTCCCAACACTTGTCATTTCTTGTCTTTTTGTCTTATCTTTTTTTATAATAGCCATTTTAACAAATGTCAGGTGCTATCTCATTGTGGTTTTTATTTACACTTCCTTAATGGTAAGTGACTGTGAACATCTCTTCATGTGTAATAATTTAAATATTGGTTATTTAAGCCAAGAACTTATGCCAAATACTATTAGCTATGGTTAACACTGCAGAAACAAAAATAACAAAATTAGGACACACATACCCTTACTTCATGGAAATCCAAAAGTTCAAGGGCCAAGAGGAGTGTGCAGACCTTTGAAGAAGGAATTATCACATAGTGAGATGTTTGTTAGAATAAAGTAACTGCTTGTTTTGCAAGTATATACAACACTTGGCTGAGTGTATGAGAAGGAAATTAGAGAGATAACCACATTAATAATATGCATATTTATTCAGAAAGCGTGTTTATGTGGATAGACAAAGATGCATATACCATGTTGTCACATGGGCCATTCCTGAGGTAGGTAAATAAGTTGCAAATATATTGCAATACTCTTAATAAAAGTGATGATATTAATCATATTCATAGTTATGCATATAAAGTAAAATATAAGTTATGAAGATGAAGTTATGAGAATGAAGTAAAAATATTCCACGTGTGATCAAAAGGCTCTGTGTCTGAAAGGGTTACTTGAAAGTCTAGGTGAGTCAAAGGAGACCCTTAAATGCATCTCTAACCAATGATACTATTGATATATTCAAGAAAGATAAAAGTTTATCTCTTCTCCTCTCTCATTAGGATTGGATCTATCATTATAAGATACCACTACTAGGGGACAGTCCTCAAATATCTGACATAATGGTAATTCCCTGGTGGTGCAAAGATAAAGTGCAGCATTATATGCTGTCTGCAAGCACTTCATCACAAGTTCAACCCCTGGCCAGGAGGGTGACCTACATGGTGCACCACACCTCTCCTGTCTTGCCCAATGCTCCCCTCAGCAGTGCATTTCAGTGTATCTGCCTGCTCTGCTCTCCATTCTCTCTCTGGTGAACCCTCTCTCCTTCTACATCTCTGGCCTGTATCCAGTTTGTATATGCATAAATAAATAGATTTACAAAAAAGAAATATATGATATAGTCTGAGAAATGAGACCCTCAAGTATCATGATTAACTTAATGGATTGCCTAGTGCATGAAAGAAGAAAGAAAGAAAAAGAAAGGAAGGAAGGAAGGAAGGAAGGAAGGAAGGAAGGAAGGTAGGAAGGAAGGAAGGAAGGAAGGAAGGGAAGGAAGGAAGGAAGTTAGGAGATGGTACAGATCCTCTACAAGATAAATATAACCCCTTTCTATAATGTTTTCTTTTGAGATTAAGATGTAGATGGTTCAATAGGATAGCATGCTCTGGTTACAAGAAACCCATCCCATATAACTCCCTCACCCCCCATTCATACTATGAATCTGTCTACACAGAAACTTGACTCTTCCATATGGAATCCATTTCATAAATTCGTTACTGATGATATAGTTCTGTATATAATATAGAGTTCCCTTTCTTATACAATGCTGTGGTGTAATGCAGGTGACACAATTCTGGTTTGATTCACATAAGAGAACAGTAATTCTTCATAGATGCCATGGTTTTGTGGTTTTCTTTCAAAATTGAACTTTTTTTAAAAAAAGATTTATTTATTTATGCATACAGACCTGGGGTACAAGCCAGAGGTGCAGGGGTGGTGAGAGGCTTCACCAGAGACAGAGTGGGGAGCAGAAAAGGCAGATCAGCAAATTACACTAGTGAAGGAAGCAGCGGGAGGTTCAGGAGAAGTCTGCTGTGTCATGTGGGTCACCTCTGGGGTAGGCGGGTATCGAACTTATGCTAACGTGGCTTTAGCTTCCTAGTGCTTTGCTTTAACCCATTGCGCCACCAGGGAGGGCCTTCAAAATTGAACTTCCATTTAATGAGATGGAGGAAAATATCAGCAGTTTGTTTTTTAAATCAAATACATTGTATAAACAATTCAAAAATTTAAGGAGCTTGAGTAATAACAAGGTGCATACTTGGGAATGGAGTTCAGAAAAGCACTAAGTCAAGGAGTTAAGTGTAGTATGATGTGTTTGAGTGTAACAAGGAGATGAAACCCAAACCTGTTAGAGGCAGTGATCCCTGGAGGGGGTGCTAGTGAGGATTGATACCCCAGGCAAAATATGAAGAGAATGTTGGTGAGGGTGAAGACTCAGATACAAAATATAAAGGATTTCAGAAGTAGCCCCCCCGATTCAGGTTTTGGGATTTAAGTGTTTTCAGAACCACAGGGATTCCTGGGTCAGCTATATTTGTTTCCACAACACTGATCTTCCAGAGGACTTTTGTGTGTGTCTAAAGGATATGGGGAGGCTTTTAGCAGCCAAGCTCAGAGGAGAAAAATTCAGAGGCTTTCCAAGTAGACTAGGAACTGAAACACTTGCTTGTTTTACTGTTGTTACAGTCTTGAAGGGAATCAGAGACCTGGAACCAGGCATCTTGCTGAGCTGTCTGAAGTGGGTCATTTGCCAGATCATTTGGCTGCTGCAGTTGCTGTAAAGAGTGTCACTTGTGTGATGCTGTTCTGAAACATTTCAACAGCTATGGTGAACATCTCCTGTTGTGCCTCCTACTCTCTTCCTGAATTGGATCCCGGCCTATAGTCTAGCTGTCATCTACTCCAGGTCCACAGTGGTGGTAAAATGCCATCTTGGGAACATTTGTGGTCAGGATTTTAAATGCTAGACACAACTTCAGATGGGGTAAGTGGCCATTTTTGGCCTCAGTAAATCTATGTTTTTCATGGTTTGTTAAATAAACACCATTAATACAATTATCTGAACCTGAGTATTCTTTTTTTTTTTTTAATATTTATTTGTTTAGGCATACAGAACTGGGATACAAACCAGAGATGCAGGAGTGGTGAGAAGTTTCACCAAGGACAGAGTGGGGAACAGAACAGGCATACTGATGAAATACATTACTGAGGGGAGAAGCAGATGGCTCAGGAGAGGTCTGCCATGCCATGTGAATCACCTCCCCAGCCTGAGATCGAACTCACACTGAAATGGTTGTAGCTAGCTTGCAGAATTGCATCCTAACCTGTTGTGCCACCAGGGAGGGCCCCGAGTAGTCTTTTAATTGCACTGATGGTTGAAGACCTCAGAATGTTACCAGTAAATTATTTGGAGAGTGGCCTTGGTCACTTCACTACCCCTTGCCCCTTCAAGACTCATAGATAAACACTTAATTGCCCAGGATGGTGATGAAGACTTGAATGGAAAGAAGGTAAGGAAACCTAGGTAGTGAATGTATGAATGAATGGAAAATGATAAAAGCTATCCATGAAAGCATTAGGAAGTACAGTTGGTTGCAAAAACAAATGGCATAAGCTTCAAAAACTATCAGCTGAGTTTTACAGAGTAATTAGTAATAATGTTTTGAAAAATAAAATAAGGAACCAAGATTCCTCATTGGAATAAGGAAACTACAATAAGGGAATTTTAATTGACATCCACATGGCATTACAGTATAAAATAATATTTTCTTACTGTATATTCTTCAGGGAAATCTATATCCATAAGCTCATAAGTTTAAAGAGAGAAGAGGAGACTATAGTGAGCTTAGTCATAGCAGAACTGTTTGTGAGCAAGAAAAGAAGGAAATAGAGCATTGCAAAAGCATATTGTAGAACAGACAAAGTAACCTATGGCAAAAATATCACATCTTGGATTTCAAGGATGTGAAGAATAGGACAAGCTGCTTTTCAAGATGTGTGTGAAAATAGAACATTATATAGATTTGATTGCAAAAAAAATATTAAAATTGTAAAAACTCTGTTATTAAAGAAAATATTCCAAAAATGTTTTTGAGATTTATGTATTTCAATAAGGTTATAATGTGACTAAATTTATGGAAAATAATGAATCTACAACTTTGTGACAGATTTTCATATATAAATTTTTTTCTAGCATTTCATGGTCATTAATTGTTACTATTCCTACATAATATTTATTTTTATGTAGTTTAGGAGCTCATACTTTTGGCTTAGATATTTTGACCTTAGATATTCTATTACAACTAAAAATTAGTTATGTAATGCCTTTTTCTTGAAAGCATGTCTAAAATTGTTAATGCTTTAATTAATGCTATTACTTTCCTACATTTTCCTACATTTTCCTACATATAGCCATGCTGTAATAAAATGTTCATGTATAAATACATATGAATAGTTTTTTTTATATTCATGACAAGATATATAAGCTGCATCAAACTGTTTTAAAATATCATGAAAAATTATATTTAGATGTAACTCATGACTAAGCTAGTGAATCAAAAAGGTAATTATTGTAACTCATAAAATATAAGAAACACAAATGCAGTCCTTATAAGGCCAGGGACAATGCAATTCCAGGGACTGCATCAATGAAAATAAAAATCATTGAGACTTTAAAGAACTACATTGTTTTAACCCATGCCCTATTAATTCTTGAGAAACAGTTGTCCTCTTCTAAGTTATATCGTCTAAATAGCAGCCTTAATGTGGTTTGTAGATTAACCAGAATCAAATTGAACAGGAGATGGTATTCGATACAATTGAGCCTGCACTAATAATCAGCACACACACACACACACAAACCTACAAAATTTGTCCACAAAATTGACTCACTGTCATTTTAAACTCATGAACTTATTGAAGCAATATAGAAAGGACTACCTAAAACACATAAAGGTCAATGCCATGCGGCTTTTTTCTTCATATCCAGTATATTTAGGGAGTGTTAAATGCTTATGGAGAACTCTGTTTTAAAATTAAAATATTGTTCAAAATTATGTGCAGTGAAAATGAAGAGGACAGGCCCTCCCTGGTAGCACAATGGGTTAGGACATAGTGCTGCAAGCTAGCCACAGAAACTTCAGTGTGAGTTCCATGCCCAGCCCCGGAGGTGATCCACATGGCATGGCAGACCTCTCCTGTCTCACCTGATGCTCCCCTCAGTAGTGTACTTTGTTGATCTTCCTGTTCTGCTCCCACTCTGTCTCTGATGAATCCTCTCACCACTTTGTACCTCTGACCTGTACTTCAGTTCTGTATGCATAAATAAAGAAATCTTCTTAAAAAGAAAGAAAATGAAGAGGAAAGACTGAAATTCTTGTCCAAACCTCCAGTTCCAAGTCTTCCAACAGTATAATTTTCTAGTTCACTTGTCACAATGAATGTGTTAGTGATATTGACTACTTTTAAGGAAAGTGAAACAAAGGATGTAATAATTGAAAATTTTACCTCATCAAAAGATTTTTTTCTTTTGTCCTTCAAACTTCTTATTGAGGAGACTACAATAGTCCCAATGTATCTTATTGCTGTTGTCTGCATATTTTTAGAATCAACTGCAATTTTGGCAAAAAGATAATGCTAAGCAATATAAATCAAAAAGAGAAAGACAAACACCGGATAGTCTCACTTTTATGTGGGTACAGAGAAACATAACAGGTTAGTCAAAAACAAACTAACAATAAACTGTTAACATATCAGTGCAAAGTGAAGACAACCAGAGGGAAGAAGGATTGTGAGATGCGAGTCATTGAGCGAAGAGACCCAATCTAACATTTCAGAGGAATGCTGAGGCACTGCTTGCAGGCATTATATGTAAGTATACATTAATTACCCCCATAGTAGGTACAGCAATGTAAATAATAATTTGGAATAATAAATTGGTATAATAACTTTGAAAACATAAATTAAAAGAAAATATTAGGGATCTTGTCATTCTTTATATAACTGAACTTAGAGGTTCCCTGTAGTTGATATTTGCTGCTGATATTTGGTTAGGAATTGTTATGCATGCATGAATATATGTTACTAGATACATAGTGACTTTCTACTGCAGCATGGTATAGGTTCCTTCCTAGGCTACCCACACAAACCTCCACTGAAAATGTCAAATTTACCTAAAATTTAACAATCCTTAGTTTTATAATCATTTGAGTGAACGTCCTTGTTACTATATAAGACTGAAGATTCAGTGACTGTACCAAGAAGAGGTGTACTGTCTCCATCAGAGCTCACTGATAAACAGGACTCTGTTATTAAAACCTCTGTTAATTTTTCTTGATGAAATCCATCCTTAACTTTTTGACTGTTATCTACCAACTTGTGGTACCCTTAATTTGAATCTATATTACCTTCTAAACAATAATAAGATGAACATAGTATGAAATGATCATTTGTTTCCATAGGATAAGTGCAATAGGCACTTGTTGTCTATTCTGCACAAACTCATTCAAAAAATCAAGAAAAAAAGGGAAACTACCAAATACATTCTACAAAGCCACATCCCACTAAAATAAAAACCTTAGAAAGACAACATACAAAAAATAAAATTTCAGACCAATCTCCCTTGCCGCGCCAGCACGACAGCAGAGATGGTCTGAGCGAAGGACGTCAGGATTAAAATACACTCTCCTTGGTCAGCAAGCAAAGGCACACTTTATTTTTCTCTCCTTCCCTATTTATCCCCTCCAGCCTGGAGCCTGGGGCTGGGGGTAGGCGGAAG
>NW_004567113.1:1426604-1461864 GCF_000260355.1 Condylura cristata
AAAAAAAAAAGACTGATGTGATTTATATGGAACTGTAACAAGGTGGACCTAGGAATTTTTTTTTTTTCACATGTACTAATGGACTATTTTCCAGTTATTACAGTCATATTGGTCATTCGTAGACAATGTTGGTGACTGACTGCTCCTTCTTTTGCATACATTGAAAATCTTAAGAAGTCTGTCTCTTAAGACTGCACCCTAAAACCTGTACCACCATAGATATAATCATAATAAAAATCAAAAGGGAGGATTGTAATAGGGTGGACCCCAGGAAAAGGGGAAGTTCCATGTTCCTGCCCTACTTAAAAGGAGGGTGGAGTTGAACAAAGAAGAGAGGAAGTATGGAGAAGAAAGAAACAGGATGTAGAGCCAGAAGGAGACCCGAGGAAGCCACATGGAGTAGAGAGAGATGTGAAGAAACCATGTTTGTTTCTCTGCCCTAGACTGGTTGAAACAGATGTGGGTGAGAGAACCATGGCCAGGTTCACTATGGCAGAATTTATCTTCATTTTGATCTTGCTCTTTTCCTCCCAGTTTGGCTGGCCATATCTGACCGTTTTCTATGGGTTCCTGCCAGAGGGTGCTTTAGGCTTGTGGCAGGCTTTCAAGCCTTGCTTTGGATCAATGCTTTTTACCCATGAGGGGATGGGTAACTTCAGGGGTTTGATTTAGAAATTATATTATTTGTCTTTTCTGTATTGTATAGGCACTCTATTAAAGTTCCTCTCCATTAAAACTCTTATGTCTTGTCTTGATGCTGCCGATAGAAGAACCTACTTAGAACAGGCAGGTTTGGGGGATCAGGGGTGACCCTCTCAACTTGCCCTGTAACGAATTCGCAAAAACCTTGAATAGCCAAAACTCTTTTGACTAAAGTGATAGAGAACGGAGACATTGCAGTTCAAGGATTCAAGCTCCAACACAAAGCCATAACAAGAAAATCTGCATGGTACTTGAACCAGTGGATTTAAATAGAAAACCGAGACATAAGCCCACAGGTTTATGAACAACTAATCTTTGACAAAGGAGCAAAGATTATACAGTGAAACAAAAAAGTTTGTTCAACAAATGGTACTGGGAAAACTGGGCTGCTACATGCAAAAAAAAAAAAATAAATAAATCTAGATCAATACCTTGCACCACGGGGGGGGGGGAGGGGATAAAAGCAGCTCAAAGACCTAGACATAAGACATAAAACCAATAAAACCATAAAATATCTGGAAGCAAGGGTGGCTGAATGGGTGAAATAAAATGCAATATATACCTCAATAACATTATTTTTAAATAATATGTTTATTTTACACCATTTACATCATTTTGTGCCTTTTTTTCATCTCAGTTGTAATCCCTGTGGGCTTCTTACCACCAAATCACCTGTGTGCCATTGCCATAGTTCAGTGCATTTCCCTCCCGCCCAAATTTTTGATCCCATTCCCCACTCCACTCCCTTAAATTGTCTCTGGTATATTGTTTTTCATTATTATTATTCCCCACCCCCCCCCCACGGTTCTTTATGCTCCTGCTATGAGTGAAAACATCCAATATTTTTTTTTTTCCTGGCTTATTTCACTAAGCATGATCCTTTCCAGCTCCATCCACATTGCTGCAAAAGACATGAGTTTATCTTTCTTGATTACAGAGTAATATTCCATTGTGTATATGTATCACATCTTTCTAATCCAGTCATCTGCTTTGGAGAATTTTGGTTGATTCCATGTCTTTCCTATTGTGAATAAAGCATCCATAAACATAAGGGAGCAGGTGTCTTTTGAATCAGTTTTTTTGTGTCTTTTGGGTAGATATGTATGAGTGGGATTGCTCATCATATGGAAGCTCCATTTTTAGCAGTTTGAGAAACCTCTAAATAGCCTTTCATAGTGTTTTACTAGTTTGAATTCATTCCCACCAGCAGTGCAGGAGAGTTCCTTTTTTCTCCACATCCTCACAAACATTTGTTGCTGCTAGTTTGAAGATGTGTTATTATTGTGTGAGAAAAATTGTTCCCAATCAGTGGGATGTCTGCTATTTTTTGTAATGTCTCTTTCACTGTGCAGAAGCACTTTAATTTGATGTTACACCTCAGTAACATCTTTAAAGATACAGCATCCAAAGTAACCATAGTGAAGGAAAGTATATTGCTTTTGGTAGGATGGCCATTTTAATGATGTTAATTCTTCGGATCCATGAGCTGTGACTACATCAAGTTAAAGCGTTTCTGTACAGCAAATAGACATTACATAAAACAGACACCCCACTGACTGGATGAACATTTTCTCACACAATACTAATGTAGAGGATTGATCACAAAGATATACAAAGAGCTGATTAAATTCAACAAAAATAAAGTGAATGATCCCATCAAAAATATAGGCAAAAGAGATAAAAGCCATTTCTCCAAAGAAGAAATGCAGACGTCTGACAAGCATATGAGAAAAAAAAAAAGTTCAACATTGTTATAATAAGAGAGATTCAAATTAAAAGCACAATGAGATACCATCTCACACCAATGAGAATGAAACATTTTAAAACAACCAATAGCAACAAATGTTGGTGAGGATGTGATGAAAAAGGAACTCTCCTACACTGTTGGTGGGAATGCAAACTAGTATAACTACTATTGAAAGCTGTTTGGAGGTTTCTCAAACTCCTAAAACTGGAGATCAATGTGACCCAATATTCCCACTCCAAAGTACCTACCCAAAAGACACAAAATGTCGATTCAATAGGACACCTGCACCCCATGTTTATTACTGTTCTATTTACAATAGAGAAGACATGGAATCAATACATATGTCCAAAAGTAGATGACTAGATTAAAAAGATGTGTTACATATACAAAATGGAATATTACTCAGCAATCAAAAAAGACAAGTCCATGCCTTTTGCAGAAACATAAATGGAACAGAAGGGATCTAGATTAGTGAACTAATCTAGAAAGAAAAAAGAAAAATAATGGATGATTTCACTCATTGCATGGAGACAGGGGATTGGGGTAAAAGCAATTGTAATAAAGTGTAATAAAGAAAAAATGAAAAACAACAAACTATATACTAGAGAGATGTCACAGGGTTGGAGAAGGGATTGGGATTTAAAAAAATGGGATGGGAAAGGTGTAAGGGACTATGCTGATGACACACATGGGTGAATTGGTGCTGGGAAGTCCATGGGAGTTTCAACGAGATGGAACAATGAACAAAATGAAGAATGATGTAAATTTAAATAAATTTAAAAATTAAAAAAAAATAAGTACATCTGTTTTCAGAAGATAATTGACAGCAAATTTAATTCAGAAGGAATTTGGGATTCTCCATTGCTCTTAGTTTATGTCTAGATGCCAGACTTAATAAAATTTAACAACTTCCATAGTTTCCATATTTTCAAAAATAGATGCAAACAGTAAACTTTCTTTTTTTTGTCATATAAATTTATTCAGATAAAAATTTCAATTTTATTATTTTTAAAATTTAACTATTAATCAATTTGAAAACGTTTTTCCTTTTGTAAACCATTCCCATTTCTTTTGTATTGTTCTATTTTAAGTTTCTTGGGCGCCCATAAAATTACTAGATGCTGGCTTTTTATGAGATCACAAAGTAATTTGATTCACAGTTGATCCTGATAGATATGGGCAGATTACTTCTCATCCAGAATATGAATATAAACACAATTTCACTTACCAAATTTTAGTTTTACAACTACTTTGAGGATCTTCTTCATATAGCTCCTCTCTACAGTATTTTTTTTATTTCACATATATTTTTTTATTATAAACAACAAAATTTAACTAATTAAAAACAAATCAAACACAGGAAGGTAAAATAGAATTTATTTAAATAATTGTGTAACTCAGAAAATAAAAATCATTTTATGATATGTTTTCAAAAATAATAAAAAAATTAGAACTGGATACAGAAACATGAAAATCTTTAATGACCATGAAATAAGTATTTCATTGGAGTTGTGAGAAAAAATTTGGAATATGTTGAATGCAAAATGGAAGATATGACAAGAAAACACAAAGAATAAGAACTTCTGTGACATTTGTCATAAAGGAGGTCAGGTGAAGCTGAACATCAAAATTACAATCAAGGGAAAGTTATAATTAGTTTTTTTCTTTAGTTTCATTTTTAGTTGAAAAATACTGTAAGATATATCTGTGAACCTGAAGAAAGTGAGGCAATAAAATGGGGAAAAAGTGCTCCAGATAGACAATGGTTTCAAAACTAAAATTCTTCCAACAATAGATAAATCATTAAATAATATTTTTGTGTTTAAGGAAATGCAGAATGGAAACATGTATGAGTGGGCCATTAGATTTGCTGGACTCTTTGATGTGGGCATCAGAACATCTCCAGGATGATCCAGAGCCAGAGAAGTGTATCACCTTCTGTAGGCATCCAGACTTAGACTTAGTGGAAGATAAAAGTGGTAATTCTAATATTATAACTTCAGTTATCCTGGTTGTTCTTTTATAATTAAAATGAAAACATGTTTCATGATATTCTTTCTAAAATGCATAACTTATGACAAAAAGAATTTCCATGTAGATTTTGTATTATGATTACTACCCTGTTATTAAACTTATAATATTTTTGTTTGCACAATGATATAAAATTTGAAGACTCCAGTATAAAGCTACAAACTTAAATTGAACTAAAGCATAATACTTTTTTTATCCTAGAATAAAAATCTAAGAAATTTAAAATGTAGGGTTAAATTTCTTTTTTATCCTTCATATTACCTTTCCTTTTCTCTATTTATTCTTTATGCTGTGTATTTACGCATCTTGCCTGAATCTATAAATTAATCATGCATGTGCAATTCAAAAGATATAACACTAAGACTGTCTTGTAATTGTGTAGCCTTATGTGTTGTCTGGCATCCAGATATTTTTTCCAGACTTTAAATCAATTTTGTAATATGAAAATCTAATTATCTGTTTTGAACTGCAAATCGAAAAGGCAAAGTGGTTCAAAAAGTCAAAGACAGTTCTTAGTTTCTCCTTGTTGAAATACCTCATTTCTCTTAAATAGTGTTCTACTATCTATCTATCTATCTATCTATCTATCTATCTATCTATCTATCTATCTATCTATCTATCTATACACACACACTCGTACGTGTGTGTGTGTGTGTGGCATTATTAACCTAGAACTAACTGTGGATAGTATGGATGAACAGTTAAATATTAGAAACCATAATAGCGTATTCCATGGGATGAGATATGTAGACTGTAGGGTAAATTAAATAATGTAATTTATTTTCTTCCTCCAGGCCACTCTGTCTGATTTATGCTTCAGTGTGTTCCAACTGACACTTCCAGGGCAAAGCCACCTGTGCCCTTTCTCCTCCATTTTAAAATACTCTCCATAAATTGTGTTCCTAGTGCAAATGCACATTAATGGTGTGCTTTGTATTTAATGTAGCTCTTTTTTCAAAGTAATATTATCTTACTTTGAAGGGTTAATACAACTTCAAAGAGAGTCATCACTTGCTCATATACTCCCTTCTGATTTGGCACATTGCCTGTAAATAAAATTAATCTTGAAGGCATTTTCCCTTAGAGTTAATTTTTTCCTCAATCTTTCATACAAACAATTCCATTATTAATACCTAGTGAAGAAATGTGTGTCTTCCAAGTAACATATTGCTTTGTGGAGAGGAAATGAGACATTATTTTCTGATCCTTAGAAATATAAATAAAAAAAAAAAATAGGACTCTCCCTGGTGGTGCAACAAGTAAGGACGCAGCACTGCAAGCTGGCTGCAGCTGCTTAAGCATGAGTTCATCTCTGGCCCCTGAGGTGACCCACATGGTGTGGCAGACCACTCCTGACCTTCCCGCTTCTCCTCTCAGAAGTGTACTTATCGATCTTCTGTTCTGCTCCCTATTCTGACCCTGACTGCCTCTCAATCCTCTCACTGCTCTTGCGCCTCTGGCCTGTGACCCAGTTCTGTATGCATAAATATATATTTTTAAAGATTTATTTATTTGTGCACACAGAATTGGGGTACACACCAGAGACTCAGGGGCGGCGAGAGGCTTCACCACAGACAGAGTGGGGAGCAGAACAGGCAGATTGACGAAGTACACTGCTGAGGGGAGCAGAGGACAGATCAGGAGAGGTCTGCCACGCCATGTGGTCACTTCCGGGGCAGGCGGGTATCTAATTCATGCGGAAGGGGCTTCAGCCTGCCAGTGCTGAGCTTTAACCCGCTGCGCCACCAGGGAGGGCCACATAAATAAATCTTTAACAAAAATGTGTTATTTTTCAGAAGTATAGTAGCATTGTAAAGTACACATAGCATATTTGTAACTGAAACTAGGATCTCTTTGGTAGCTCAGGGGTTAAATTCTCAGTATCATTAAGCTATCTCCAGCCACTGGAGCATCAGTTTGATCCCTAGGGAGTTAAACAACATGGCACCAAAAACCTCTCCTGTCTCATCCACTGCTTATCTGAGCAGTGTATGTCAGTACATCTACCTGATCCCCACTCTGTCCCTCTACCTCTGGACTGTACCCCGGTTCTTCAATAATTGAATAAATGAATAAATGTATACATGCACACATACATGCATACATACACAAATACATAAATGACTACATAGATAAATACATATACAAACAGGTAAATAGGTAAATAAATAAATCTATCTTTGTGACAGAAACTACTATAAAAATAGCACTCATTGGATAATATTATTTTACCTAATGGCTTATTTTCTATTGTGGCAATCTGATGCCATCGCACACTTTAAATGCATCTATATTGAGATGATAAAAGTGAAAAAATACTGGTTTCCCAGAGAATCATAATAATTGCTGTGACCAAAAAGGTAAATCATTAGAAATATCAGAACGGACAAAGAGTTTTTTATAAGAAATTACTCTTTTCCTTAAAATTCCATAATTAATTTCTATTGCCTTCATAATAATCATTGATAGAAATGGTTAAATTTTGGTTTTATAGTTTGATATTTGAATTATGCATGTCATCACAAACCACATTTATCATGGAGAATATAAAGTAAAATTACACTGCTTAAAAATTAGTCACTGATGTATTGCTTCAGTAAAAGTGCAAGTTAAGAGAATAACCTTTGATATCCATAATAGGTAGGAATAACTTAAAAGAGTTACTGTTGATTGGGAACTTAAAAGAGAAATTAAATGATTGATTGCCTGGATGCTTCTCATTTTATGACATATGATCTATTTTTTCAAGATCTAGTTATTTAAGAATTACCTAGAGACTGGATTTGTATACATTTATTGACAGAAATTACAACATATTTCAAATTTTGGTTTTATGCTCCCAAAATTATGAATTCAATTACCTGATTATTTTATTTTTTGTTGTACATTTTGTTTATAATAATCTGTTTCCCTGAATATAAGTTGTGCTTCAAACTTTTAAAGAATCTAATTTATCAGACTAATATAATGTACACTAATTTTTACCTACTTTAAATAGTTCATATAATTTTACTGCAGAAAATAGACGTATGCATGAAAGTGAATATTTTTACACAAAATTTTCTTCAAATCCAGGTGATTTTAATACACTCTTTTCTTTTTCATAGAGCCAGGGACATTTAATTTCCTTTTGCACACTTTCACACATACTTGTTTACTTACCAACTGCCCAGAATATAGAACAACTTCCAGCTTAGGCACGGAAGGATTTAGCAGCTTTACTGTCACTCCAGCATTCAACATCAAGACACCTTGTCTAACTCAGACCTTTCTATTTTTGAAAAATTAACTTTCTTTCTCTTCTTAGAGACCAAAATTTTGGCTCATTGGCAAGGGTTAAGTATTCTATTTATATTTCTTATTCTAATTTTATTTATATTTTTGCCAAGTTCTGCCTGGGAAAAACATTACTCCACCAATCTACACCTGCATATCCTTCACCTAACCATGTCAGGGCATTACTCACCAAAGGACATTAAGTGTATACTTAATCATCAGGAAAATTGAGTTCTTCCAGGACAATCCATTGCTATATAAAAACTAATAATAAGGTCCCTCCCTGGTGGCATAATGGGTTAGAATGCAGCACTGCAAGCGCACTGCAAGCTCACTGCAGCCACTTCAGTGTCACTTCTATCCCTGACCACATAGTGTAGCAGACATTTCCTGTCTCGAACATTGCTGCCATCAGCAGTGCACTTTTTCCATCTGTCTGTTCTGCTCCCCACTCTGTTCTGGTGAATCCTCTTGCCAACCCTGCACCTCTGGCCTGTAACCCATTTCTGTATGCATAAATAAATAAACATATTTGAAAAAATAAAAATAAAATTAAAAAAATAAAATGGCAACTGTAGACATTCATTCATATGTTAATAATCACTTTATTTATTTAGATTTTATTAATCTATGCATGCAAAAATGAGTTACAGGTCAGACGTGAAAGGGTGCAGAGAGAATTCACTAGAAATAGATCTTCACAGGAAGATCGACAAAATACACTACTGAGGCAGCCGTGGGTTAGACAAGAGAGGTCTGCTGCGCCAAGTGGGTCACCTTAGGCCAGGATCAAACATGCAATGAAGAAGACACGGTTTGGCTTAGCTTCTCAGGGCAGGGCCCCAACCCACTGTGCCACCTGGGAGAACCACTAATGATCACTTTAAACATACATGAAATGAAAAAAACAATTGAAAGACAGAGTATGTAAGTGGATCAAAAATAGAATCCAGCCTTCTACTGGTTTCAGTAGAAAAAGTTAAAAATGCAAAGACAGGCCCTCCCTGGTGGCTCAGCGGGTTAAAGCACTGCACTGAGAAGCTAAAGCCACTTCCGCATGAGTTCAATTCCCGCCTGCCCTGGAGGTGACCACATGGCTTGGCGACATCTCCTGACCTCTCCTGACCCACCCACTGTTCCCCTAAGCAGTTTACTTTGTCAACCTGCCTGTTCTGCTCCTCACTCTGTCTCTGGTGAAGCCTCTTGCCACCCCTGAGCCTCTGGCCTGTACCCCAGTTCTGTGTGTACAAATAAATAAAATCTTAAAAAAAATGCAAAGACAAACATAGTCTCAAAATAAAGGATTAGAAAACAATCCTAAAGATTCTAAAGGAGGCAGGAGCTGTCATACTGCTATCAGGGAAAATAGATTTCTAGTTAAAAAGATAGCAAGACACAGGGAGTTACACTATATAATGTTTAAGAACACAAATGCATGAAGAGGACTATGTATATGCACAAAAAGTAGAAACACCAAAAATACATTAGGCAACTAATATATAGAATAAATCACAGGTATAATATGTCATGATATATACTTTATTGATGCCATTAGTGATCCTTCTTCAAAGCATGGAAAACAAATACAGAACATACTCAACTGGGCTACATCAAATTACAAATTGTCTGTCCAATGAAAGAAACCACAAAGGGCACCCTATTGAATGGGAGAATATACCTGCATACAATATATCAAAAGGACCAGAATCAACAAACGCTGGTGAAATAGAAAGGATACCTTTCTGCATGTTGGTAGTAATGCAAACTTGTCCACCCATTATGGACAGCTGTATAGAAGTATCTCAAATCATTAAACATGGATCTTCCATTAAGACACATATTCTCACTCCTAGGAACCTACCTAAATGAAAAATTATAATAATAGTAAAAAGATAAAAGATAATTTGAAAGGGACTAGCACTGTGTGTTTATTGCAATATTATTTACTATTTCCAAATTATGGAAATGACTGAAGTGCTCTAGAGTATGAGTGGATCAAGAAGATATGGTACATATACATAATGAACTATAACTCAGCAGTTTATGGGTTGGAGGGGCTAATGCTACTATGTGAAATACAACAGGAGAGAGATAAACACTGGATGGTGTTAGTAATATGTGGAATATAGAGCAACTAATTTTTAAACTAACACTTGCTATCTGACTGCACAATGAAGTGTCATGGCCAGAGGTGTTGAGGATGGGAGTGAGAACACAGAGGGAAGGAAGCACAAAGATTCCTGGTGATGGGCTATGGGTGAGTTGGTAGTGGGTACACTATGGTGCTAAATGCTGATCAATGTAGCCAAACATCATCATGAGAAATATATTAAGAATTATATATATTTGGCTTGCCTCACTCCTTATTCATTTGTTGTATTTTTTTTTCACACTTCTTATGATTGCATGTAATCACCTGTCATACCACATTTGAAGTCATTTTCTCCTCCCACCTCTGAAGACTTCCCTGATTTTGAGATCTTCATTGATCTGAATTCTGAATTTTTCTGGTTCATTTCTTTGTGATTCTTTTCTTGTTGCTTAGAAAAATACTGTGTTCCCTGTTGGAGCTCTCTGAGGACAATTTGGTATGTCATTTAATTCCTGCCTATGAATTCTCTGTTCCATGTCATACTGTTCTTGGCACTGATATCCTGCCTGGCATCTACATCTGGGCAGAGTCCACCAGGGGTTGCCCAGTCTGCTCTGTCCTGTCATACTTAACTCGCTTTTACATCTCCAGGGGCAGATAGAAAATATTTGTGTAACCCTTTGTCTATAAATGTCTCTTTGAGTGTTCATTTGTTTTGGATTTGCTACATGCTACATAAGGGACAAAAGTAAGCATGTTACTATTTCATAATTTCTCCAAGTAACTTGCATATATAGAAAGTCTTATTCTCCTTATATAACTTCTATTTCTCTAACTAGTAGTGATGGTAAAACAATTTGTGGAAATGTATTTCCTAGTAATGAAAATTTTGTTCCCTAATGGAATTTAATTAGCAGATAAAGTTAGACTAATTAAAAGGTAGCATAATTATATAAAAATCCAATATTGTCATTTTAAAATAATTTCTACTCCAGTTACTTGAACTTTTTGGGGGAGAATTGAAAAAAAATCAACTACTTTAAAATACAAGTAAAATAACTTTTTGCCAAATACTAAACATCATAAAGCTTGTGTTGATTTATAGTTGACATTTGAACTTTTGTACATACTGTTTTTTCTCTAGATAAATTTAAGAATAAGTTTTATTGGTGCGAAAATTAAAATTTGTAATACTCACATTTACCTGAGGGGGGGGGACAAGCAAAAAAACAAAAACTAGATATTTAGTTATATGACATATGCAGAAAATATTGGTAAAGTTTTCATGGTTTTAAAAAAAATGTTTGACGGGCATGTAACATATTTCCTTGACAACAATCATGTTTCCTTTGGGAATTTCTAAGAAAACATTGGCAAGTCTTCAACTTTATAATACAGTCTTAAACTTCTTTCATGATTCTAAATCTTGCTACCAACAAATAAAGCCTGACTGGGAAAATTAAACAGGTCAAACCTCAAAGAAAATCTACACTTCATATTTCTACAAAAGTTGAACTTCTGGCTTAAGTCAATGTATCTATTAGGAAAATGAGGTACAATTAGGCAATTATCAATTCAAATCAGTGAGTCAGAATGTGATCACATTTTCTCCTACTAATTACAGAGCTGGAGCAGGAAACGAGACTTTACTATCTTTCCTTCATGTACCTATATCCTTCCAGAGTAGGTGGAATGGGGAGAACCAGCTGGTTTAGTCAACAAGACCACTGAAAAATAAACTTTATGAAATGAATTTCACCCATCAAAATCTACAGAAATTTTCACAATTGAGAGGTGGTTCTGGAGGATAAATAGTTATTAAGGTCACTTGAAACACATCAGCCACTCAAATCTTATGTGTATATTACATCCATATTGGCAACTTTTGTCAATGCAACACTTATTACCAAGATTGTATCATCCTGCAAAATATGTCTTGAAATGAAGTTTGTTATGCTTGTGTGTTGTTTTCAAAGAAGAAATTAATCTTGAGTACTGACCCTCTAGCACTAAGATTTTAAACATTCCACTAATATTCTATGGAGTTTTAGGTTAAAGCATTACAGCAGCTTATCTAGAAAAAAATATTTGTTGCAGATCTTACTAATTTATGCTTTAGTTAATTCACATTTACACGTTTTCCCAGAATTGCAGTTTTGCTCCTAAGAAGGTACACTAATATATTTTTCTCTAGAATTTGTTTTATTAAAAATCATGATGAATGTCATGTATAGAGAAGGGAGCAGTGATAAGATAACAAACACATGCATACTTGTAAGTGTGTCCTGTGACCATGGTTTAGTGGTGCGTGTCCCCTTCCGCAAGCAGGTATAGCATCCCTGTCTCCAACACCCCCTGCACCCACCACCACACCCAAATGGAGCCAACAGGGTGGGTTTTGACATTCAGATGGAGATCAGATTTTGAATCCAACATCAGTTTCAAAAATATGACAATCAGGTTTGGAAGTCGCACACCCTGCAAATCATACCAGGATGGTCAGGAGTTGGATGGAGACACTATTGCCTGTGACTATCACCTGAGATCTTTGCTTTAGATTCAAACTTTCATTACACACTGCCTGGGAAGACCTTTGCTCATGATTCTCCAGCACCACTACCTGATCTCTATGCCTACCCTTTGCACAACCTGCCCCATCTCGTAACTGACACTGCTTGCACATACTGGCTGCCTCTGAGGTATTGGCACTGGCCTGTGCTGTGGTATAGTTGCTGGCCAGCACCTATGGCCTATGCTGGTGCCTCAGAGATGTCTGTTGTTGCCTGGTCTCTGGTTGACTGCTGACTGGCACCATTGACCTATGACTGCACCTTTATCCCCTATAGAGCTCTTTCTTCTTGCTGATGGCTTCAGAAATACCAAGTCCTGGCCTAAGTCTGCTGCCTCATTGGCACCAACTGCCATTGTGGGTTGTGTCCTGTTGCACTGCTGAGTGGTATGTCTCCAGCACCAATCTCCCAGTAGAAGCCCAATGTCATTATTAATGTGCAGATTTTGGTTTGACTGCTGGATACTGTGTATACTACCTGGGGTAGGACAGATGATAGAATAGAAGCTCTTTCCTTTATCCCAGCCCACCCCCCTTGTCAATAAACCCTATTGTTGCACATCTGAGTCACGTCTTACAATTGCTAGTGCACAGGTGAGACCTGTAATGTGACCTCCCAGCTTTGCATGATTTCTCCTCCATTACCATTAGGTTTAATTTTGTTTCTTAAAGTATAATTTAAAAGAGAACTAAAGTAAATGAAAATAACAAAAAGCTCTTTTGCTATTCCTCTGTTTTTCCTTTGTCACATATAAGAAGCACCCCTGTGTTGACATGATTTGTTTAAATGTATCTATTAAATCTAATACTAATATATTAAGATTAAAAAAAAAAAACCTAGAAAAGTAAGGCACAATTTTTATTAGGTCTCAGGGATTAAATCTAAGATCATAACACCAGCATTTTCTTAAATGTGTTCCAAGGATCTAGGGAAATATATAGTTTTCAGTATCAAAACCACAAGAAAATTTCAAGTTTTATAAATTGCCAGAATTTATGATTGACACAGATGATCAGGAGCTTATAAATACTTGTTTATATAGGATTAGTCAGAAACCTGTATATTGGCTTTCCCTGGTGGCACAATGGGTTAGGATGCAGCAATGCAAGCTGGCTGCAACCACTTCAGTGTGTATTCCATCCCAGTCAGTGGAGGTGATCACATGGCTAGGCAGACCTCTCCTGACCCCCCATCCCCCACTATTCCTCTCAGTAATGTACTTGTTGATCTGCCTGTTCTGCTCCCCACTCTATCTCTGGTGAAGCCCCTCATAGCCCCTGCACTTCTGGCCTGTCCCCCTGTTCTGTATGCATAAATAAATGAATCTTAAAAAAAAAAAAAAACACTGTATGTTAAAGGCTTAAATTATTTTTAATATTTTATTAATGAAGTACTGTCATTTTACATCTTTGTTAATAGTATAGGATTTCTCACCATTGGTATGATTGGTGCACCTATGGTTTTAAGTAGAAAAATAAAAGTTGCTGTCAAATCACTAGTGGTATTTGTAAGTAAGTATACTTCAAGAATATTTTATTTTTCTTTTGTTCTAGGTGGAAACATGTGAAAGCTACCTTTTTTTTTTTTTATGAATCTCCAGCTTGACTTTAAAATCCATTTTATTAACAATGACTTACTCTTGGAATATATATATTTTCTTACTTTACATACTCTTATTCACTTAAACTTATAAATGTCTTCATTGTGGCTCATTTATCACTCATTAATTTGTACTACTTCATGTAGTGAAGTAGTAGGAGTAAATCATCTCATCTAATTTTTGTACCAAGAGGTAAATTAATTTCATGGTTTTCTACTGAAACTGGGATTGTAATAATTTTCATTCCTTCTACTTGTTCACAAGAAAATATAAAAAGTTTATTATAAAAATTCCCATTTCCTTATACTCTCACCAGATAACACCAAATGTTTCCAGGCAATAAAGTCTTGTCATTATTATGGATATACAATCACGTATTACTGCTTTAATTTATATTACATCCATTTTTCATGATACTAACATTTTCCATTTTTTTCCTAATGTCCATCTATACATTCTAATTGATTTACATTTATTTCTCTAATTTCTTAATCACTTATATCCTGATAAAGCATGTGTCTCTACATGAATGTAATAAATATATTTACTTATGATGTAATTTTAAACACTTTTATTTCATGTTTTTGTCTAAAGATAAACCAAAGATAAACAGGAGCCCTTGTTTTCATCTAACCCGGGTAAAAGCACCCTTTCCAGTAACATCACCATTTATAGAAGTCAAGTGTAACATGCAACCCAACCCCATCCAATCATACTGTCTGTGTCAGTGGGAGTACATCAGGAGCCATGAAAGTCTCGCTTGATAAGGAGTCCACTCTTCTCTATGCAAATGTTTTTCTATCACTTTTTTCACCAGGATACATGGCCAAAATATTTTAGGACTTCTTTCTTCGCATAATTTTAAGTATGTTTCCATTCAGAAGACATCAATTACTACCCAAACTCCTAAACATTGAAAAAAATAATGGGTCAATCAAGAACTCTTATTTTTTCTATAAACATTCATCCAAATATTACTACTCTCTGAAACTCAAAGCCATATCCTTTTGGAGTTATAAAAATATTCCTAATTTTAGGTACTCTCCTGCTTTGCTGGTGGGAATTCAAACTAGTACAACCACTATGGAAAACTGGAGGTTTGTCAAACTGCTAAACATGAAGCTTCCATATGACCCAGCAATCCCACTCCTAGGTATCTACCCAAAAGACACAAAAACATTGAGAAGTTGATGCTTGAACAATATATAAGATTTATTTATTTGTACATACAGAACTGGGGTACAGGCCAGAGGCTAAGGGGTGGTGAGAGGCTTCACCAGTGACAGTGGGGAGCAAAACAGAGAGATCTATGAAGTACACTGCTGAGGGGAGCAGCGGGCGGGTCAGGAGAGGTCTGCCGTGCCATGTGGTCATCTCTGGGGCAGGCAGGAATCGAACTTATGTGGAAGTGGCTTTATCTTCTCCATATTTATTTTCAATGTATTAAATTGAGCTAATATTCATATATAATGTGGAATATAGCATCTTCCACTTTCAGGTAATGTTAACAAATAACACTCAGCAAGAGAGGACCACAGTTCATCTCCACCACAGCCCACAGTGTTCTTTTCCCACACCTCATTTTCTCTCCTTCCACTGCCACACTGGCAGTCTCAATTCTATAGTCAGACTTATAGGATGAGTAGGATGTTATTAGTTTGACATTTTTTTGATTTGTTGGTTTTTGTCTTTGTATCACAAATATAAATGATCTCATCTGGTGTTTATCATTCTCTTGATTTATTTTACTTTGCATAATACCAATCAGTTCCATCCATGTTGTCACAAATGGCAAATTTCTTCTCCTTCTTCTTTTTTTTTTTTGCTTTTCCTTATTTATTTATGCATACCGAACTGGGGTATAGACCAGATGTACAGGGGCAGCAAGAAGACTCATTAGAGACAGAATGTGGAACAGAGCAGAATAGGCATATTGACAAAGTACACTGCTGAGGGGTGCAGTAGGCAAGTCAGAAGAAGTCTGCTGTGCCATGTGTATCACCTCCAGGGTGGAGATTGAACTTGCATTGAAGCAGCTTCAGCCAGCTTTGCAATGCTGAGCTTTAACCTGCTGCACCACCAAGGAGGGCCCACATGTGGCAAAATTATATTTTAAATCTCATTAGTATGTATCTATGCTACATATTCCTGATCCATTCATCTGTTGTTGTTCCAACACATGTTGTTGTTGTTGTTGTTTATATTTGAATAAAGACATTTTGAAAAGTTGAAAGATTTCTCATTTGCAAAATATATTAAATGTTTCTATATAAATTAACACTAATAAACTATGCTAATTTGAACAATACATCAGAGCAGAGTCTATGATGAACTAGAAAAATTCACGACAGAGATGTGTAAAATAATCTTGAAGACTACAGGAATGTTGGATTGTTTAAGAATCAAACAACTATGAGAAAAGGAGAAAATGATGAAAGATTGATCATGAGTATATTTGCCCCAACAGAAAATTTCTGCTTTAAGTACTGAATATATGATTTTCTAAATTTATTCAGTTAGAAAGAATTCCATTGATAATGGAGTTTTGCCTAACAGAAAAGTTGAAATAATGATGGGACAGAGAGAAATGTGATGATGGGGCAGCCACAATTCAAGAAATGATGACAGTCACCAGAAATCAGGAGAGAAAAGAACAGTTTAGTCTGGAATCTGCAATGGCCCTGTAGACACATTATATCTTAGTAATAATGATTCGTGAATTATGTCCTTTAAATTTTAAGAGTATAATTTCCCAGTCTTTTAAATTACCAAGCATTTGGTAATTTGCCATAGCATACCCAAGACAATGTAGCAATCCCTTAAATAACAATGTTATTATCTTCTCAGTTTGGAAAATTGAAGTTCAGAAAAATGGAAGACAATCAGTAAATCAACAATCAACTACTTGTCATTTAACTAAAGTTTTGTACAGGTTTGTGTCTTCAGAGTTTTTGTCTAATCTTTACACCATGTTCAATGAATTTTATTAGTAATGATGATAACAATGTCTGTGCTGAAGGACTAAAGTATTCTTTCTACCAAGTAAATGATGTTCTATTTTTCTTTTCTAAAGAAATTACTATTTTTTGTGATTAAAAAAAAAAAACTTTAATTCCACACCTCCTAGAGCTTCAAATCAATATATAAATTGAGTAAGCACTGGTGATTCAAATATCAGGAAATTAACAAAGTTTTAAATTTGTGGAACTTGCAGCTGAGTACTACTGCATGCTAGTAGAATTGTGAGGTTGTTATTAGAGCATAGTCTGGAGCTCTTAATATTGCCTGAAAGAGGTGGTGAGTAATTAACTTATTTCTGGGGTTAGTGGAGAGAAGAGGAGAAGAAAGAATGAGTGAAAGACAGAATGTTTGTGCAGTGAGATTGTGCTTATATGAAAAAGACATGGAGATTCCTAACCAATTCAAAAATTCAAGGGAGGTTTCATAGAATTAATGATCACTAAACTGACTTTGGAAATACTAAACAGAGCAATAAGGAGATAGAGGCAGCAACATCTTCATGGTACTTATATTGAAGCAGAAAGAGTATGAATTGAATGGGATATAAATATTCAATGAGGAGGTCTAGTTGCATATACAAAAATGAAGACAGCCAGGGGTTCTTTATGATGAGCCAATTAAGTTAGTCACAGATTTTTTGAGAAATATTTGTCAGTGTGGGTTGAAAAATATAATCTGAGAACAGAAGTAAGAAATGGTCTATCTCTTTTGTATAAAAACAGCAGAGAAATTATGAAATGAAGAATATCAAACCTGTCAGTTTGATATCAGTTCTTCAATTAGATGGCAACCAGAAGATGAAAGAATATCCTTTATAGGTTACAAATAATATGATTGTATTAATCTTTTTTTCAAACTTAGATCCATATGTAAATGGAAATTATAGTCACATGTATCATCTTTAAATTGCCTTTTGTGATAAAAATTCTTATTTACAGAGAAGTCTGTGTCTGTTTGCTAAAGAATATACTATGTGATGAAAAAAATAATAATTCAACCTTTACTGGTTTAGCTGAAACATACCTAATATTATGTGAATAAAAATGTGTGTGTATACACACATGCATGTACACATACATATGTACATATGTATGCATGTATATATATATATGTTGCATGTTAGTGGAGACATTTTTAGTTTTTTACCACTTAAACTTACCTGTTTCACAGATGAGAAAATTAAGGAACTAACACTTTGGGGATGGGAGCTGTCTACCTCAGCAAGCAAGCAAATAGGTTGCCTACAGTCTAAATTATTGCTTCTGAAAATAGTACTTCTTTAAAATACCTGATATAAGGTGAGCTTCTATGTGATGCTAAAGTTACCCAAGTCCCCCCACCCCCGCCATTGGGATGTAGGGGGCTATAGTCAAAATGATCATTTTTTCATCCAATAATAAAGTGGTAGAGCATTTGAAGTTAATCTGCAAATGGGAACGTGACCATTGATGAGTATGGTATGAATTGTAATTAGTCAAGTTTAAGAACACAATATTCTGGAATATTTAGGAAAAAAATGTTAATAAAATATGTATGTGTATGTATGTATATGCATGTATATGCATACATACATATGTATATATGCATGTATATCTACATATTAGTGGAGACATGTTTAGTTTTTTACCACTTAAGTGATGCTATCTGTTTCTTTTTTTACATAAAAGTCCATTATCATGTTGAGTTGTATTCTCTCCATCCCCATTTTTACGGTTTTTATGATGAATGGATGTTAAAATTTATCAAATGCTTCTCAACATCTATTAATTTGATCAAATGAAATATCTCCCTTTTATTGATCTGGTGAATACAATTTAAATTTGATTTTGAAATGTTTTGGCTCTGGAATAAATACTGCTTGGTCATGGTGGGATACATTTAATGAGTTGTTAACTTTTGTTTTCTCAAACATTTGTTAAGGAGTTTTAAACTAACTTCATCAGGGAAATTGGTCTGTAGATTAATTTTTATTTGGTGACATTGCCTGGAACTGTATCAGAATAACATTCACTATAAAACATGTAATTGAATGTATTCTCTCTCAATTTTTTGGAAGATATGGACATTGAAATGTCAGAAATTTTGGTAAAACTCACTGGTAAAACACTGGTTGGGAACTTTTGTTTTTGGAGATTTTGGATTACTGTTTAACTGTGCCTGCTTGTCTAATTAGATTTATTATTTCTCCTTGAGTCAGTAACAGGTAGTTAATTTTTCTAAGAATTTGAACATCTCTTCTAGGTAAATCAATGGACTCATATTCCCGTCGTATGATTTTCTAAATTTCTGATTTTTAAATGATCTTTTCTGATTCCAATTGAGTTTTCTCTTTTTTTCTCTGTGAGCCCAACATTATACATACCACCCCACACCAGTGAGAATTGTTAATATAAAAATTGTCAGAAAACAAGAAATGTTGACAATGATGTAGAGAAAAAGGAGCTCTCAGATACTGTTGGTAGAACTGTAGACTGATACACTCCCATAGAAATCAGAAATATTTCTGAAAATAACAAAAACAGTACTATAATATAATCTAGTATTTCCACTCATAGATATTTACCTGAAAAAATGCAAAAACACTGATTTGAAGGGACTTTGCACACCTATGTTGATTGAGACACTATTTCCCAGACTGCGTCCAAAGACAGCTGAATGAATAAAAAATGGTAGATGGTAAATGGTAAAACATTGTATAGCCTCTGGCGAGTCAGGGAACGTGCCAGTACTATCAAGCCATTTTCAGCCACTGCAGCATGAGTTTGATATCTGGCCTGGGAGCTGACCCAAATGGCGTATCAGACCTTTCTTGTCTTGTTGCAGCTCTCCTCAGCAATGTATTTCAGTAGATCTTCCTGTTCTACCCCATACTCATTTTTTATTGAATCAACTCACCCCCTACCTACCTCTAGTCTACACCCCAGTTCTTGTATGTATTAAATAAATAAAAATAAATAAATCTTTAAAAAGTGATATGGCATATATACCTAATGTGCTATTACTCAAATATAATCTCTTTGCATATAAACACTTTCCATCATGGGCAGGACTGGAGGATATTTGCTATGAATAATAAGTCAGAAAGAGAAAGGCAAATTGCTATCTATATGGTGTCACTTACATGTGGAATAAAATATAAATACTCAAAGTGTCAGATAAAGCAAACCAGTAACATACTTACATAATCTGACATGGAATTTGACAAGAGTGGGAGGAAGAAGAGGGTGAGAAAAGTCAGGAGGGAGCATAATGAACTATGGTGGAACACTTTTGATGCACTTATTGTGGGTGTTGCGAAACATGTTACCTCAATAAAATTATAAAATAGTAGACAAATAAAAGAAAATATATATTTTACAGTTTTTGAACTATTGATGTGCTGATATTTTATATATTATATAATAGTATGTATTCTATAATATATATTATAGAATATGATATGATTTCTATATTATATGATGCATGTAATATGTATAGCAATATAATATATGTCATATTATATCATATATGCATATAATTTTGATATTTTGTTTTGTATCTATCTTTCTATCTATCTATACAAATATTTTAGTTTAATGCATATTATCTGACAAGTTTAGATAATCCATCCCTACACTTCTTTTGATCATTTTGCATATAGGATATTTTTTTCATTTTTTTTACTTTCAATCTATATTTGTCTTTTGTATTTAAATGTGTTTGTTCTTGTAGACAGCAAAATATGGAGTTCTGTTTATTAATTCAGACCACTGTGTCTTTTTTACTGATGAAGATAGTTTATTTACATTTAGATTTAATGTTGATACACTGGCATCTCTATTTGCCATTATTTATTTAGTTATTTAATTTTTGTGATTCTATTCCTTACCTATTATTTTCTTCCTAGTCATTCCTCTGTTTTAGTTTTAGTGTTTCTTGCAATAATTTTTGGAGTGAGGATTCAGTAGTCTTGAATTTATGGAGAGATTTTTGGTGTGAGAAAGAATGCATTTATTTATTTATTTATTTATTTATTTCATAGAGGAAGGAGAGAATCTTGGGTAGAGTGTTCTTGATTGACATTTGTTGAGTTGGAGTTTGTCAAATAAATCCCTCCATTCCTTCTTGCCCATAGTGTTTCTTCAGAGAAGTCTGGAGTCAGCATGACTGGTTTCTTTTATAAGTTATCTGTTTCTTTGTCCTTGTTCAGTTTCATTAATTTTTCCTTGTCTTGGACCTTTGGAAACTTTACTATTAAGTGTCTTACATAGTTTTCATTTCATTTGGTAATTTGGTGTTCTAGCTTCCTGTATGTATTTTCATTTCCTTCTTCATGTTGGGAAATTCTCTTCGGTTCTCTTATTTCCATGAATAATTTTTTGGTTCCTTTGTCTCTATTTTCACCTTCTGGTATTCTATAACTCATATTTTCTTTCCTTATAGTGTAAGATAATTTTTGGACTGATTTTTCATAATGTTTCCTTTGTACTTCTATTTTTTTAATTATTTTTATGCCTGTATTTTTCAGAGTACTGATTCATTTTTTTCCACTTCCTTTATACCATTTTCATGAGTTTTTCCATAATTCTTGAGCTCCTCTAGAATGGCTGATTCTTGAATGGTCACTTAACTTTTTGATTTGTTTTCTGATTCTGTTGATGCGCAACAAAAAAATGCTATGGATACTGTGCTTCGTTTCTAATGATACTCTTGATAGGAATGTAACTTCCTCTATTCTCGATACTGATTTACTTCTGAGAAACTCCCTTACAATCTTTAATGTTATTATACAATTAACTCCTATATGGCAGGTGGTTTGTGAAATGAATGGAGAGGGTAATTAAAATAATTAGAAAGGCATAGGTGATGGATAGGGTATTTGTTTAGCAGCGCTGAACCTTGAATACACGATGGCTTCCTAAAGCCCCAAGTTGGTTTCGGACCCCTGGCAACATCACAGAAACAAAAAGAAATTAATGTATTACCTGTCATGCCTCTATATTTGCTTGCCAAGAAAAACTGTATAAATGCTTTGCACTCTTAAATATAAATTACATTCAGGCCCTCCCTGGTGGCCAGCGGGTTAAAGCACTGCATTGAGAAGCTAAAGCCACTTCTGCATGAGTTCAATTCCCGCCTGCCCCGGAGGTGACCACATGGTGTGGCAGACCTCTCCTGACCTGCCCGCTGCTCCCCTCAGCCGTATACTTCGTCGATCTGCCTGCTCTGCTCCCCACTCTGTCTCTGGTGAAGCCTCTCACCACCCCTGAGCCTCTGGCTTGTACCCCAGTTCTGTATGTATAAATAAATCTTAAAAAAAATAAAAATAAAAATAAATAATAAATTACATTCAGATATGCGCTCCTAGAAGTCGTGTCTGTCTGTCATTCAACCTCATCCTTGTCCACCCTGCGCCAGAATTGCAATCCCTGAAACTTGTCTTCTGCTCCTGCTGTGCTGGTCCGGGGCAGAGCCTGCCCTATAATACTCCCCTTGTCCTTGCCACTAGTAAGTTCAACCAGTTAAATGATGGCATTAAGTACTTTTTAGTCTATTTTGAAGGGAATTTAGTGTTTACAAATATCCAAAGATATTGTTTGTCTGAGTTCTTTATTTCTCCCTGGCAGAAGAAAGAGGGATTGGTAATGTAAAGTGGTCTTGACTAGCTTTACTCTTTTTAAGATTTATTTATTTATTAATGTATATAGAAATGTGGTACATCCAGAGGTGCAGGGTTGGCAAGAGAATTCACCAGAGAGAGTGGGGACCAGAGCAGGCAGATCGACAAATTACATTTCTGAGAGGAGCACCTCCAGGGTGGGGATCAAGCTGATACTGAAACTGCCAAGCTAGGTTTAGCTTTGCAGTGCAGTGCTCCAACCCACTTTGCCATCAGGGAATACCCTTGACTGGTTTTATTTATTTAAATAATTATTTATTTATGCAAACAAGAACTGGGGTACAGGCCAGAGGCATGGGGGTTGAGAGGACTCTACAGAGACAGAATAGGGAGCAGAACAGGCAGATCCACTGAAATACACTGCTGAAGGGAGCGGCATACAGGACAGGAGAGGCCTACCACTGCCAATCCATGTGGATTACCTCCCTGGTAGGGATAGAACTGATGCTGGAGTGGCTGTGCTTTAACCTGTTGCACCATCAGGGTAGGCCGGGCTGCCTTTTAATTTTTATTTATTTTTATATATTTTTTATATGTTGCATCGTTCTCTACTTTCCAATTGTATTTCATCATATATGTTAATTTGTTTATGCATAGACGTTGTGTAAACCAGAAATGTAAAAGGGAGATGGGTGAGAGGATTCACCAGAGACAGAGTGGGGAGCAAAACAGACAGAACTACTGAAATACATTGCTTAGGGGAATAGTGGGCAAGACAGGGGAGGTCTGCTGTCCAATGTGTGTCAGCTCCTTGCTGCTTCAGTGGCTGCCAATAAATTCATAGTGCTAAGAAAACCCTTGCATCACCAGGGAGGCCCCTCTTCATCCTTGTATTTTGTATCTCTCTTTTTCTATCTTGGTTCTTCACAGATCTGCCTCTTCAAGAACGTCCCATTTTCCATTCCATTTACAATGCTTAAATCCTTTCTCTCCATTGATTTTTAGTATTTTCATTATTTCCAAGTTTCAATCTTTATATTCTTTCTTCATTATGTTCCTATTAACTTTTTTTTTCCCTTTTCAGAATTCTCTCTTTTGTATCTGATCTGCTCTTTTGAGTTTTCTTTGTGTTGTTCTAATTCTTTGATTTTTTTTATTATGGAAGTTTTGTATTCTCTATCTGATAGGGGAAAAATGCTGTTCTATGACCATATTCTTGGGTTCTAGAAATGAGATTTCTTTCTGTGGATATTTTATCTTGAGGACTTGCTTAACCATTTGTACTTTTCTTTCTCCTCAATGTTTTCTTTTGGGTTTGCTTTGTTGTACACGGGGATATTTTGGGGCCTGGTTCCTCTTCCATTCTTCTGAGCTGTTACCAAGTTTTGGGCAAGGAACTGGAGCCTTCCTTGGTGTTCGCTCCATGTGAGCAGCATATGGGCATGCACAGGTGGGTAGGTTCGGCACTAGCTGGCATCCCTATTTCTAATAGAATTATGATTGCAATTTCACACCTACACCTTAGTAATTAAATTAGAATAATTTAAGAGAAATAAACTAATGAAAAAAATTAAGTAGTGTCCTTCACTACTGATTCAAATTTAGAAACATAATTTGAATGGACATAAATTGAACATTTAAAAGATAATTTTAAATTTTGTAGTATTTTTACTTTCTGGATAAAATTCAAATAAACCGTTCAGATAAACAGAGGCATCTGATATATTTCTACTTTGTTAAATTCCAGCATGTACATTTAATTAACAAAATAACATAAAGTAGCACTTGAGTAGGAAAATATCCGAATACTATGAAACTGAACATGGGGACATTTATCTCACTTTCTATATCTTACTCAACACTGTCATCCTATTTAATGGATAGGATTGCTAGACGTATATTCCATTAATGTTCATGAACTAATCATTTTTTAGAGAATGGAACAAGTCTCATTAAACACATTTATAACGGAAAGTATTAATTGGTGTTTATAGAGCAGTATGTATATATGTCAAAAAAGGAAAGTCAATATGCAAAGGAACATCCTTAGCAAAGATGCTTATCTGTGCTTATTTATCTCTATTTAACAGTATGTAATTATGTGCTAAGGCATTTAGCTACTGTTTTATCAATAATAAATATTTTGCAATCTTAGATATTAAGAAAATTTCAGAACATGCTTTTTATTAATTATATTACAGAATGTGGTTTGCTATATCTTAGAGTACAGTATTTCTGCAATTTCAATGCATAGAAAAAAAGTACAGCAAAGTAAGACGTATTCTTTCTGTAGCAAAAATTTCAGTTAAAAGACATAGACTGCTGCTTGAGTTTCAGAAATTGGCATTTGTATTATACTATCATTCCCAATCTACCACACATGTCAATGATATCTTAAAGTTCAATTAAAGTAGCAAGTTGACACATATCAATAGCTAAAAAGTGAAAATGAAAAAATAAAGGAACTTCTAAATGACATGTAATTATGATCTTATGGTGGAGGTAATTTTAGTAAGCAAGGAAATGGCATAGAACACAACATGATTTCATATTTTGGAATTTTTATCCCCAGAGATAGTTCACTAACAAAAGCCATAGCGGGTTTCATTAAGTCTGCATGTTGCTCTTGACCTCATTAATGCAGTCGGCTGATGGATTTTCAGATCAATTTGTATGCAAATGTGAGAGAAATAGAAATGCAGTTTCACAACTAATATGTCCCCTTTCACTCTGTATATTTTTCTTCTGATATTCACTTATCTATTAAGTGATGATTATTGGTACCCTCATAAGAGTGCTTTGATATGTAGTATGTTATTAAGAAATGGAAGATAAAGTTCTAGAAGTTTGTTTCATGTAGGAGTATATGGTATTTAAATACAGACTAACATTTTTTGAATATTTAACTGGTGACTTTCTTTATCCCAGTTTTTATTATTATTATTGTTATTGGATTATACTGGAAATTGTCTTGTTGGTAAGTATAGAACATAATAACACAAAGTGCATACTTCTGCTTTCCAAGTTGAAGAGTATATGTCATTAAAATAGACAAAGTGGGTCAATTTTATACACCTTTCAAAAAGTTAAATCAATATATCTTATGTTTTAAATATGCAGTTGATGTATGATACTTATATAATAACTAGGAAATCTGCAATATGTTCTTGATTGTTTGCAAATGTGTTATAATTTTGATAATACAGGAGAGTTATGTAAATTATTAACTAAATGTATTACTTATAATTGATTCATTATGTGATTAGTCTGAATTCAGGCCAAAATACTATCACTTTGTAGGTAAGTACAAAACACTATTATATCATTTGTTTTAAAAAATTATTTTCTATTCCATATAATAGGCAAATTGGTTAAATTTGCATAAAAATAAACCCTCAATATTTTACATTATTTAGTATCAGATCATCAAAAATATTTTCATTATCTTGTGAAAAGTGACAGAATATACTGCCCATGCTTCATCAAGTGTTCTGGAGAATAGAGTTGTCATTAAATCCACATAATTTAACCTGCCAATCCCTGTGGATTCACAGAAAGCTTTCACCTGGCATGAGATTGAAAAGTAATGCCTGTTGTTAGAAGAGCTGGTGAGCATCCCCTTTATGGAACACAATGCCTTTGTTGAAAATGTTCTGAATTTTAAAAATTAATAATTTTGATATACAAGTCACTCATTTATATTAATTTTTTACATACTAACAGAGTCATGAAAAGTTACCAAATTATGATTTTAAGCATTTTCAAAATTTAAAATAAAAATCACCTTGTACAATCACCATAACTCATCCTACTCTCAGCCTATGTCATCACATGTTGTCACTGTGGACTTTATGGTCAATTCTTTATGAATATTTTTGCTTAAGTGCTATAATTTGAATTAAGTAAAAGTTTAATTTTTGTTGTTCAAAATGCTAAAATATCAAATAACTTATAATTTGTTAATTTTGTGTCTACCTTTCTAAAGACAGAATCTGGAATTGAAGATAATGTCAAAGCTCACGATTAAATTGTCTCTTTTTTGGCCTATTTATTTTACTCACAATCATTTAATACATAATTGAGTGAAAATAGCTAACCAATTGGCTAATCTCAATTTTGATATGAGAACAGGATTAAATGTATAAATTAATAGCATAGTCTGTAAAATACTGGCTTCTTGAGAGATTTTTCTCAGTTCAGAAACTCAGATTCAGGATTAGCCATTTAACTATTTGCAGCTGGTTAAAATTAGGCTTCTGACCTTCTAGCTAGTGAACACTGACCGTCTGCTTGTGAACATTGCAATACAAATATATCAATGCTTTCTTTGAAGAAGTAGCCTAATTTTCACTATACTTTTGTAAACAATGATGTGAATTTCCAGTACATTATTAACTAAAATTATTATTTATAATATATGCATATCCTATGTGATTAGTTTGAATTCAGACCAAAATGCTATCACTTTGTAGGTAAGTATAAAACATTATGGTATCATTTCTTAAAAAAAAATATATAGGCCCTCCCTGGTGGCTCAGCGGGTTAAAGCACGGCACTGAGAATCTGAAGCAACTTCTGCATGGGTTCGATTCCCACCTGGCCCGGAGGTGACCACATGGCATGGCAGACCTCTCCTGACCCGCCCACTGCTCCCCTCAGCAGTCAGCAGTGTGCTTCTCAATCTGCATGTTCTGTTCCCACTCTGTCTCTGGTGAAGCCTCTCACCACCCCTGAGCCTCTGGTCTGTACCCCAGTACTGTATTGCACAAATTATATATATATATATATATATATATATAGGTTAAATGACTTTGGCAGAATGAGTCCATTTTAGCCCAGTGCCTTTCACTTCATATCATGAATAAAGAGAAAGATTTGTCATTCTCAAATCTGAAATCTTGTCAGCATCACTGCAGATTTATGAGGCAGTATTCTAATCCCTCATGATTGTCTGTCTCATCCTACATTCTGCTACCTCAAGAAGTGTGTGAGTGCGTGTGTGAGTGTGTGTGTGTGTCTGTACTCATGTCATGCTTGGCTGAAGTATAATTGCCTCAAAGACTATCTGTACTTATGGTACATTCACACACAGATGAATGGAGCCTAGGAACAGTCGTACATCCATTAAGCTGAGTGATAGCTGTGATGTTATTCATTTGTCTATCAAATATACTTAGACAGATGAATTCTCTAAGATTTGTTTACTGTGAAATGGCTCTTTGCTTTTAGATACGGAAAATGAAAATTATTGTTACTGTCAATGGATTCACAGGCTTTTATGCAAAAGTCTGAAAAAGAACTCATGTCATTTTCCAACTATCTATTTTATGGTGATTTAAAGTGAAGTCTTTAAGCAGACTGTACAATATTATCAGATACAAAACACACACTAACATAAACAGACTTACACACATACACCTTGATTTACCAGGTTTATTTCTGAAAGAAAGGTATAGAAATTTAAGTCCTTCATCATTTAGATTTCTAGTAGCATACAGGTTTGATTGAATAAATAATATAACATGATAGATAAGTTGAAATGACTGTTTTCATTTGTTAGCAAAAAACAGACTAAACCTGATATGGAAAGGCAGAAGTAGTCTAAGGGAAGTCAATTGAAACAGTTATAAGCTATAAACATTTTGTAAAGAACATGAATGATTAGTTATGCGAAACAAAAGTGGGTCTCACTTGTGTGAGAACTCAAGCTCTGAGGAAGTATAAGATAAGTGTAATATTGAAAACTAAGCAGGATTTTGAAATGATAATGGTCAAATGTGGAAGTAGTATGCATAACTATTTTGAGCTATAAAATAATGAAGCAGCTTTTTAAAATGTTTTATATGCGTTGAATGTAAAAAACTTAAAAATTGTGGACTGCGCTATGCCATGCAGGGTTTCCTGATAATTTTAAACTTGATGTTTCTAAGGACATAAACTACTAAATAATTTTAAGTAAAACATAAATAAAATTAAAATGAATTTTTTCAAAAGGGCAATTTGACTGAAATTTGGAGAAGATATTGGGATAGGGAGATGATCATATGATTATTGCAATGGCACAAATTTGGCTTTGGGTACATGGGAGAATATAAAAATAAAATAAAATGGAGAATAAAATAAAATAAAAAATAAAAAATGGAGAAACACATTTGAAAGATGTTCAGGGGAGGAGTATATAAGCAACTGTAGGTATTTTTTAGATATTTATAGATATATGATCTCAAGGAAATCCCAAAATAGTTAAGATCAATATTACTTTTCTTTTCTTTTTTTTTTTTTTAAAGATTTATTTATTTGTACATACAGAACTGGGGTACAGGCCAGAGACTCAGGGGCAGTGAGAAACTTCACCAGAGACAGAGTGGGGAGCAGAACAGGCAGATCAACGAAGCACACTGCTGAGGGGAGCAGCGGGCGGGTCAGGAGGGGTCTGCCATGCCATGTGGTCACCTCCGAGGCAGGCGGGAATCGAACTCATGTGGAAGTGGCCTCAGCTTCTCAGTGCAGTGCCTCAACCCGCTGCGCCACCAGGGAGGGCCCAATATTACTTTTCTTTTTAATCTGCAAAAAGAGAAAATGCAAGAACATTTGAAAAATAATGCATCCTAAATTTAAAATATTAGTTTTATTGTTCAGATCTTTGACTTAATTATATAACACAAACACACACACAACCACACACTATATATATATAAAATATATAATATACATAATTTATAATATATATCATATACAACATATAATGTATAATCTTATATGATATACAAAATAATACAACACATACACAATGTAACATATAATACAATATATATAGTATGTATTATATATAACATGATGTGTTTATTAAATAATACATATAATTACATAATATACATTATATAATACACATATATAATATATGATATATGTATATAATATATAATTAAGTCAAAGATTTGACCAAAACCCTAATATTTTAAATTTAGGATAAATTTAGGATGCACTGCATATAGGATACATTTAGAATGCACTAACACACTATATGTACACACATATATGTACACATATGTATGTGTACATGTATGCATGTCTGTACACACATATATGTACACACACCCTCTGTAAATAATAGGGTCAAATTTTTGATCGAACTTTAATAAGAGTTATTTTAATAATTTATGAATACAGGAACTATGGTGTACATCAGAGGTGTGGGGGTGAGAGGACACACCAGAGACAGAGTGGTGAGCAGATCAGGCAGATTGATGAAGCGCACTGCTGAGGGCACAGGTGGGGCAGGGAAGGTCTGCTGTGCCAGGATTCACAGGTCTGGGATCTAATTCATGCTGCAATGGCTGTAGACACTTCATAGTCCTACAGCTTAACAACTTGCACCACAAGGGAGGCCCATAATAGCACACTTTAAGGTAGGTTGTGTGATTTAACACTTTTTCAAATATTTATTACTTTGAATAAATTTGTATCTCTTCTTTGTGAAGCTCTGATTGAATTATTTGTTTTTCTGTTTCAATCATTCATGTAAATGAGTTTGAAAGCTTAAGGACCCAAGCTATACCAAAAGTGTAATTTACCTTAAGATTCTAAAGACATCGGTTCACAAGGGTTAAGTTTTAGAATTTAGATGACTGTTCTTTGAATTAACATATATTAGGACTCATTGGAAATCTCATTACTTACAAAAATCACAAAAATGTCAATGTTATTCAACATATTTTCATCTAGATATAAAGCCAAGATCAATTATTTAAAATGTTTTCCAAATACTAAATGCAAAAAACATCAATGTCTAAAAAAAGTGTTTGATTAGGCTTTATATTGTCAATTTTTCAGGAAGAAAACACACCTAGCCCATCTATCTATAACAGAGCTACCTAATTTAGCACATAACAATTTTGTAATAAAATTTAATAAATCATAAATAAATATATCTGTCCATTTTTAAAATATGATAATAATATAATAGATTGCTCCAAATAATACAGTAGCATAACAATTAACTTTTATTTTTTGTCTCTTAGTAAAAGCAAAGTTTGACCAAAACCACTATTTAGTTCACACAAGTAATCTCTGGTTATGCTGGGCTTTATTTTTGATGTCTGAGTTGACTAAATGAACTTAATTATGTCCACATCAGATCATTTCCAAAGCAGAATTTAACTAAAAGTATTATTTCTTTTTAGACTTCTTTCTTTTGGGGACTTTTAGTCTTTTGACCATCTGAGCTTTTATTGACTTCCCAGTATTCTGTGTGGCAGTAGCTGTAAGCCCAGCTGTATTAAAGATAGACTAGTCATCGACATCTATACACATATAGTATCACATCTTGAGTCAGAGTACCGAGGCAGTAGAACAGAGGAAGCAAAATAAAATGACACCAGAGGCCCTTCCTGGTGGTGCAGCGGGTTAAAGCATAGCACTGGGAAGCTAAAGCCACTTCCTCATGAGTTCAATTCTCGCCTGCCTCGGAGGTGACCCACATGGTGCGGCAGACCTCTCCTGACCAGCCTGCTGCTCCCCTCAGCAGTGTTCTTCGTCCATCTGCCTGTTCTGCTCCCCACTCTGTCTCTGGTGAAGCCTCTCACCGCCCCTGAGCCTCTGGCCTGTACCCCAGTTCTGTATGCACAAATAAATAAATCTTAAAAAAAAAATGACATCAGAAACTGTATCTCTATCCTCCCTAAGGCACAAGAATTAAAGTCTCAGCACTACAAAGCTATCCCCAGCCACCACGGATGAGTTCCATCAGTGACAGGAAGCTGACCCCCATGGGATAAAGGATATCTCCTATCTTGCCCCCTGCTCCCTTCATCAGTAGATCTGCTCCCTAATCTGTGTCTGCTGAATCCTTCCACCACCTGTACTTCTGGCCTACACCCTGGTTCTTATATGTATAAATAAAATAATAAATCCTTAAAACACATATCTAACTATGAGATTAACTTTCCTACTTTCATTAAATGTTATTCCATCTCTATTTTTTGTCCAGCAATTTTTTGGGGTTATTTTTCATCACTACTTTTTTCTTCTTTCTCAAAAATTAAAAAATTTCTCAACAAAATTTTACATATCTCTCTATACTATGTCCTACAAACCCTAGACACCTCGTGTGGCATGAACAGCCCAGTATACCTAGGCAAATTGAAGGATTGGTCCTCTTACGTACTATCGCTTCACTCTGTAATCTAAATAATTCTAGCATGTCTTTTGGTTTATTTCTCTTTTATGATACACCAATGTCTTAAGTTATCTCCAGTTTTATAATTATTTAAGACAAGAAGATGTATAAGATTTCTACTGTTTTATCATAACTTGAATTAGAATTCCTAGCAATGTTGCTTAATGTGTCCAGACATGTTATAGTTATCTCTCCTCTTTCACAAACTGATTGTCATTTTTCTTTGACTTTTTAAATCAGAGCTTCTCAGCTAGACATAGGCAAAATATCACTAATCATGTTTTACATGTCAATTCTTGCATTAAGAAATGATGTACCATTAAATTTTAGCTTTTTTTTAAACAGGTTCCAACCATTCATTTTTTTTTTTAATTGTCATATTTTAACTCCCAATGTATCTTCTTTTTTCTTAAAATCAGCTTAGGGATAAGTAGGGGCACACACTCATTTAGGCTTTTTCACTATGAGCTTGTGGCAGGAGATTTGATCAGCAGTCTGTAGCAATTATGTACATTCTGCATGTACATTTAATGCATTTATTATGTAACTGTAAAACCCTTCAAAGAAATAGAACAAATATTGATGAGATTATATGGAACCACAAAAGGCCTCAAATAGCTAAAACTAAAATGACTAAAAAGAAAGAAAATGGAGACATCACAATCCCAAACTTCAAGCTATACTACAAAGCAATAATAATCAAAACTGTATGGTACTGGAACAAAAACAGACACAGATCAGTGCATTCAAAAACCCAGATATAAGCCCACAGGTTTATGGGAAGCAAAACTTTGACAAAGGAGCAAAAGGATATAATGGAACAAAGGACATTTGCTCAAGAAATGGTACTGGGAAAACTGGGAAGCTACATACAAAAATAATGAAACTAGATCACTATGTCACACAAGCTCAAAGTGGATTAAAGACCTAGACATAAGAACAGAAACTATAAAATACCTGGAAGCAAAGATGGTTGGGATTTTTTTTTCTCATAAAATGCTAGCAATAAAGGATTGATCACAAAGATATACAAGGAACTGATGAAACTCAACAAAAAGATGGCCAGAAGAGCTAAAAAGTCACTTCTCCAAAGCTGAAATGCAGATGTTCAACAAACAGTAAACATCACTTGTAATAGGAGAGATGCAAATTAAAACCACAATAAGACACTTCCTCACAGCAGTAAGAGTGACACATGACAAAACAACTAGCAACAGCAAAATTTGGCAAGGCTGTGGAAAAAAATGAACTCTCCTGCACTTCTGGTGGTAATGCAAACTAGTACAACTACTATGAAAGACTGAAGGTTTCTGAAACTGCTAAAAATGGAGCTTCCATATGACCTAGCAATCCCACTCCTAGGTATCTACCCAAAAGACACAAAAACACTGATTCAAAAAGACACCTGCACCCTCATGTTTATTGATGCTTTATTTATTGTAGGATAGAACTGCATCAGCCCAAATTCCCACAAGTAGATGACTGGATTAAAAAGATGTGTACATATGCCCAATGGAATACTACTCAGCAATCAAATAAAAGACAAACTCACGTTTTTTGCAGCAACATGTTTGGAGATAGAAGGGATCATGCTTAGCCAAATGAGCCATAAAAAGAAAAAAAGGAAAAATACCAGATGGTTTCACTTATAACAAGAACATAAAAGGTGGAAAATAACAATAATATTAAACAATTATATGCCAAAGACATTTTACAGTGGTGGAATGGGGATGGGATCAAAAATGGGGGGGACAGTGGTAATTGTACTGGACTATGGTAATGGCACACAGGTTTTGGTGATGGGAAGCGCACAGGGGTTACAACTGAGATGGGAAAAGATGCAACATGATATAAAAATAAAATATTATATTAATTAAAATATATATTTTGTATACTGGGGCTATGATGGGGAAGTGGCTAAGGCATTGGACTCAAAAATATATATTTGTATTGAAATCACTTGCAAAAATATTATAAGAAACAAATGCCCTGTTACTTAACACATTTTAATTATTGAACAAAAAAAGTACTAAATTGTATGTTCAGTACTCTTTAGAATTTAAAATATACACTTTACATTCTTATTCTACAATGTGTTAATGACCTTGAGAAATATACTCTTATGAAGACCTCTAAATTACATATTTAGTAAAGAATGCCTCATGTTTATTATTTTAATAAGCATATAAACAAAACTTTACATGAACTCATTAGAAATTAAAATTCTATAAATAGTGTAATGAGGGTAATTTTGGAGTATTTATACTTGATCCTTCAATTAAGAGGATAAATAATATGCGTTTACTTTAGATTAATCTAACTGATTGTTTTATAAAGTAATGTTTGAATTCATATATATATATAAAATACAAAAGCTTTTATTATATATTATGACTTAGTATCTCAAAATTTTATTCTTGCTACACTGTATTCATAAATATAATATTAAAATACTTTTTAAAGTTTGACTTTCTTCTTTAGAATTTACAAAGAATTTCAGGAGTACCTAACAGAATATTTCAAAATCAACAACAGGTTGATTTATTACGAAGAAATTGAGAATGAGCTAGACAAATTATTAAAAAGAATTTCAATATGTAAAATACACAATTGTATTCTCATGGTGAGATTATAACATGATCACTAAATTTTTGCTCAAATATAGTAAAAGGTGGAATTTTTATAAAAATAAATCAGTGTAACAAATTTGTGTAAGTATTTTTTTTTTTCTAGTGGCTAATTAGTTGTAATAAGGATCCATTAAATTAGATATAATTTTGAACTTTATGGTGTCATTTTGTAACAACTTCAGATAGGATAGCAACTATAGACATTTCAGTATTTTAATTTTAGTTTTCATTTGAATTGATATTACAAAATATATGGTATTAACAAATAAAATACTTGCTGTTTTTAACATATTATATCATCTGATAGCATTTTTATATCAAAAATCTTAAAAACAAAGCAATTAATAGAATATCATTAACAAAGCTAATCATTTTCCCTAATAACTGAAATTCAATATACAATCAATTTGATAACATTAGGAAAATAAATAAATTTTCAAGCACTGTTGTTTGAATATTTGGGAAAATATATTCTTGAAAATGTATCTAGTATTTTGCTATTTTCAATTATATTCTAACATTTATCTCTATGTACATATTTGTACATAGATTTTACATCTATGTACATAAATGTAGATAATCATTTAAGTTTACTTAAGGAATTTCAATTTCATACTGATATATTATCTAAAATGAATATGCATACCTATATGTATATGCAAGATATAGCTGTTAAGTGAACGCATTCATATCATTTAAAGTGAGGCTTACTATTTTATTAAATTATATTTAAATTTCTGCATAGCGGAAAACTTACATTAAAATGAAGGGACATCTTACTGAAAAGGGGGGTTCAGTATGTCATATATCTGAC
>NW_004567113.1:1463547-1496098 GCF_000260355.1 Condylura cristata
TATATAAAATGAAACTTAGTTCAGCCTGGATAGCTTACATTTTCCAATATTGCTGCAAATATAAATGAAGTTATACAGTATTTGTCTTCTGAGTGCTTTTAGGATATTTCACAAAATGGTCTCTTGAATGAAATAACTGGAAACTCACTCTAAGGTAAAGGTCTTTATTAAGAGGAAAACATCTGCAAATGGTGTCCACAGAGTAGAGAGGTTAAGCACAAAGGTACCTTCCTTCCAGGCATTTTAGGTTAATATTATTCTGAATTTTAATTCAATGTAAGCTATCCAGGCCGGCCTATAGAAAGTTCAGGTACTGCTTGTGTCATAGGCTAGGGTGCCAGCTGTAAGGCACAATTGGTCCACCGCTTTCCAGAGAAAAGTCCTTACCTTATAGGGATTTATTAGACTGAACAACAATCCATCTAGACCTAATTTATTGAATTTTTTTTTTTCATGGAGGATGCTGTATTTTGTTGAAAGCTATTTCTGCACCAATTGTGCTTTTCATGTGACTTTTATCCTTTACTGTATTGATTTACCATATTTTATGTATCCATTTCTTGGAGAAGGGGTTATTAATTTCTTCTAAACTTTTATCGTTTACGTAATGCTGCAACAAACTGACTGCAGATATCTCTTGGATGTTTCATCTGGTTGAGTTATATTCCAAGAAGTGTGATTTCTTGATCATATGGTAAGTCAAATTTTTTATTTTTCAGGAACCTGTATATTGTTTTCTATAATGGCTGCATCAATTTATATCTCTACTAACAGTGCACAGGTTTTCTTTTCCCCCACATCCTCATTTTTTTTTTTACTTATTAATAGTAATTCTAACTGTTCTGAGAAGTATCTCATTGTGAGTTTGATTTGTGTTTCCCTGAGTATTAGAGATTTCTCTGTTCATATCTAGTAAGTCCACTCCAAACTGCATTTGTCTGATTTATTTTATATATTTATAAACATATTGTCAGGGCAACTCTGTCACCTCCATCTCATTTAGTGAAAACTGAAACTTTTTCAAACAAGCATTTTGATCAATGATGATATTAAATTATTTTTCATTAGCTATTTCTCCAATGTGAACAAATCTCTTTTATGCAGCATTTTTCTGAACAGTGACTAGCACCCTCACAACACCCTCCAGTTGTATTTCCTATTTCCTATTAGCACATATAGGATAGAGTTTATGACAACTTTAATACACATTATCTCTTCATTATGAATAATTTCTGGTCAGGTTATTTTTATACTAATTAAAAATGTGTTGCCAACACAGCATGATCTTACACATCGTAGACTTCTTAAAAAATTGAACTCATAGAAACAGACTAGAATGGTGATAACCATTCTGACTTAGGGTGGAAGGGGCAAGTGGGGGAAATGGTCAGAAGATTCCAGCTTTCAAGTACAAGATAAATTAGATCCAAGGGTCTAGTGTGCCACATGGTGACTATATTACAATTCAAACTGCTATGAGATTATAGCTTAAATGTAATATCCAAAAAAATGCAACATGTGGTGATATATATGTACAGCAATCTTGTTGAAGTAAATACTTGGTAATAGAAATATATATAAAAATCACAAATGCTATGTGTAGCACATATGCCAATTAAGCTGGAATAAGAAGTGTGTTTTTTAGGACAGCCATGGGGATATATCTAGAGGAAAGTAAGCTTTTCCTCATATATTCTTTCCTTGTTTGGCATTCTCACATCAATTTTTTTTAAGATTTATTTATGCATATAGAACTGGGGTACAGGCTAGAGATGGCGGAGGGTGAGAGGATTCACTAGAGACAGAGTGGGGAGCAGAACAGGCAGATCGATGAGGTACACTGCTGAGGGGAGCAGCGGACAGGTCAGGAGAGGTCTGCCATGCCATGTGGTCACCTCCGGGGCAGGTGGGGATCGAACTCATGCAGAAATGGCTTAAGTTTCTTAGTGCTGTGCTTTAACTCACTGCGCCACCAGGGAGGGCCCCTCTTACATCATTTTAAGGATACAAGTAAAAATTATACAACTGAGATGGAAAAAGGCACAAAATGATGGAAAAATAAGCCATTATATTAAAAAAAAATGTAGTCTACCTGCCAAGGAGAGGTATTTGGTTTTTAGAATTCAATTAAAAAAAAAAAACAAACTTAGAAAATCTGAAAATACAATTGCATAGAACATACATTTACATAGCTACATGCCCCTTTCAAAAAACTTTGGGTTTCCTACTTCCATTAGGCTCCAAAAACTGATAGAACACTTTTATAAGCTGATAATTTGAATTGTTTTAAGTATTTTCATAGTTGTAGCAAAGCCCTATACTTATCATTTAATGGTTCTGCCCTGGGTCTTCAATAAATAATGATCTCTGAACGTGTTAAGGAAAACCTCTAATGCTAATGTTACTTTAAGGTATTATTATATATAAACTTGTATTTTTTCTTCTTCAGCATATCAGTGGTTTTAAGCAACAAATATTTGATTCTACAGTTCTATAATTTCTATTTCTATCACATCTTGCTTATTTTGGAGACATTGCATCAGTTAATGCATCCCATTCCACCTGTATAACTTCCCAGTTAATCACAGTTATAGCATCACTGAGTTCATCAACCCTTCACCTTTTATGAAACATCAAGGTCTTACAATGAATAAATGACTCAGTTCTAAGGCCTCCCTGGTGGGACAAGGTGTTAAATCTCAGCACAATGAGGCAATCTGCAGCCACTGCACCACAAGTTTGATCCCCAGCCATGGTGCAGCAGACTTCTATCTTGCCTGTTGCTCCCCTCAACAGTATACTTCAGTAGATCCACCTTTTCTGCTCCTCACTCTGTCTCTCTTGACTCCTCTCACCCCTGGTACTCTGGCCTATTCCTTAGCTCTTGTATACATAAATAAATATATTTTTTAAGAGATCCATTTCCTGATTCCATTCTTAGATTGTGATTCCTAGCGTCACAGTTTACTCTAGACCTAAGCCTAGTGACTACAATGTGGTTTCTTCTACATGCCAAGAAAGTACACTCAGGACAGTATAGTGAGGGTGCTTGGGGAGCTCAGCGAAAACTTAAGTATTGGCATATTGACTGGAAAATTTGTTTTGTAGCACAAAACAACTCTGACTATAAGACTTTTGGTTGAGTTCTGTGAGCAAGAAAGGAGAGGCAGAGTCTTTTGTCTGTGGGAAACAAGGAGAATCTCCAATAAAAATAAAGCTGTGTGAGATTTTACTTGCTCACATATTTAGTAACTTAGGTTTAGGATACCAGCCTACAAAAGAACTTTGAATGGGAAAGTAAGGGTATCTACTTAGATACCTTCTTATTACTAATTTGCAAAATTATCATGCTTCAGCATGGGTAAGCAACTAAAAGATGAGGCATTAAACATATTTAGTTCACACTATAACATTGCATTTTCTTGTAAAAGTTAATGCGCCCGAATGTACAAATAGCTTGAAAAACATTTTTTTTTTAATGACTAGTGCAAGACTTCAGTCATTTTAATCAATGGTATATTTATCATACACACAAGAGAAGTTTATTTCAGGAAATACACCAAGAATTATGATAGTTGTAATTCAAAATATTGATGACTGGATTACATGATTTTATGACCATCATTCCAATAACAATGCAAATATTTTAAAATACTGTGTAGCCCAACACTTGAACATCATTTGAACATTTTGACAAGTTTTAAGTAACCAAAAACAACACTTATATAAAACTGTTATTCAAAGGTAGTGAAAAGAGCTCATTCCTGTTTAAACTTAACATTTGTCATTATCATGGACTTATTTTGTGATAGGCCTCACATTCTTTCTATGTGTCTTCTATGTGTTCAGTTCATTTCTTTAAAAGACACATATATGTTGCCACCTCCTTTGTCTTATGTGCTTCTTTAAACCAAAATTGCTTGAACAGTATTTATGACAAGAAACTACTACTACTATGACCACCACTACTACTACTCTTTACCCATTCCTCCAGTTAAGCAGAATGGAGGCAGGAAGATAGGCCCTACAGCCCTTGTGTCCTACCACTTTATAATTTCTTCTCTCCCATCCTCCCACTTTGACAAACCTTTTTATATAGAATAGCAAATGTTTGCTCAGTTTACAGATTTGGATCTTTGCAATTCCTGTAGCCCTATAGTGGAAATGGTTCAAGAAATAGGTTAGGTCTTATATGCCACATACATCTCAAAGAGTTGATGTTTTATTTCCCATTATTAAATGAACATCACTGGACAACTGTCTTGTCCCTGAGGAACATATATTGCAAACTGTGAATTCTCTGCACCAAATATAAAATATTTACTGATTAGAAAGTAAATAAGCATATAGTATATGCTAATTCTTTCTTTATGAATAGTTATTTGTATTCTCAGTCCTTAATGAAATTATGTACTGTGGCTTTTCTGTGAAAGTACAGTAATTAGGAATCAATTATATTTTATATCGAAACACTGGTTACTCTGCTGCTGTGGATAATTAGGAAATAACTATATTGTCATTTGTACTCTGGGTACATTGACTCCAAGCTTTTTTGTTGTGATGCACTAGCAAATTACACTTATATTTTCTCATATTATAGCATGGCATGTGAAGGCAGAGTGAAAAAATCCTGCCTTCATAGAATGAACTTTAAAGAAAATGTGTAAGTTCAGGTAGTTGTTCAAAGGCAGTCAAGACTTCTCAATTAATTTCCATTATAAATGCAATTAGTGGAACTTAATAGAGTGTGCTGTAATACTAGGAAATGGATCTAAATGCCTTACTGGTTTTCTTCCTTTCACTTGTTTTTATTGTTTTTGTTGTCTGACTGAACTAGAAAAAAATATATAAATATAAAAATTATTTATTTAAACTACAAATGTTTTGATGATAACATATAAAGTTAAGTAAATGGATCACTGAAAGTTTGACATTCATTGTCTTTCAGTTTTCAATTGGAAGTATAAAAAGAGAAAAGTGTAAAGGCTTATTATGTGACTAATAAAATCTTTGATTTTAGAGAAAATATTTGTTTTGTTTATCTTTATTTCTAGACTCAATATCACTAACAAGGAAAGACTTGTAATGATACATCTTGAGCTAATAACTTTTTTGGAGATTCTAATATATCATTCTAATGTTTAATATAAATAACTTTCACATTAAAGGACAATATATGCTTATTTTTTACAATCAAAGAAATAGAAATCTGAAGGTTTCTCTTACTAAAATAATATCTGTGTCATCATAACCAAAATTCATTATCTATTGTTTAGATTACCTGTCTCAAATTTTGAGAGTGTTAAATTTAGGACATAGATGCATTAATTTTTCCTCTTCTTTCTTATGTTGCCTATATTAAAGAAGTTAAGTGCACTCAATTATTTTTAAAGATGGGGATTTCACACTTTTACCACTGATTTTCAAATTTATAGCAGAATATTATTTTACTATAGGCATAAGAGAAATTATCTGAATTATTTTTAATATGTTAATATACAACCCAATTTTCTAATGTGTATATTTTCAATCTGAAAGACAAAGCAATTCTTTCCTGATTTTTTTGTATATTTGCTTTTGTGTTTTTATATGGCCTCATATAAAATGTAAGATTTTTGAAATCTCTGGACCTCAATTATTTAATTAATGTAAGGTTTGGATATAAATAGACTTTGCCCCATACTTTGAAAGTGGGTTCTTTTACCTCCAAAGTATAAAGGAGGATGGGGTGATATGTGTATAACAAGAGTTGTAGTATAAAAATAAATTGAAAACATTGTTCCAAAGCTACATTCAACTAATACCTATTATCTTGATTCAGACAACCCCACCAAATGAGGCAGTGCAAATATCCCATAATCATCAAACTTGGTACACTTGATCACTGATTACATAATTACTTTAGAAGGAAAATCTGAGAAAAAGTAATTAAGTACAGGAGATTTTTTCTTAATTATAAGTAATCTAATTTAAGTAAAGCACAGACTTATTACCGTGAAAGGAAGAATACAGAAGAAATTGCCACAAATGTTAATTTCTAAAGCATTACTTAGTAGTCAACTGACTTGCATCATTTAACAATAGAAAATTAGAAAAAAATGGGCACAAATGTGTTTATCATTTCTTGAAGTGTAATCTGGCTCTCTTTCATTAACTTTAAACGTGAAAGAAGTAAAATTACTTATTTTTTTGCTAGACAATTGCCTTTTCCATGTAAATAATAAAAACTACATGTATTTTTTCTATGATGAATTAAACATTTGTTAAAAAAGTTTATTTTGAAGTTATAGAATAATACCACATTAGACTTATATTTTGTAAGGGAAGGGAATATATTTATAGAATGTAGTAATAGTATATCATCATATAAGTTCAAAAGTTATGACATTTTCATTATTTCAATTATCTGTCATAATTAAGATTAGTATTTTGAGACTATTTTTTCTTCTATGTTTATCATGGATTTTGTTCTGTAGATTTTTTTGTCTGTGATATTGCAACAGGGTGGTGCTCAGGAAAAGGCGGGGTGGGGTTCCAGGTTCTCAGACCTATCCAGAGGAGGGTGGAGCTGAGCTGGAGAAGAACCTGAAAAGGATATTGAAGAAAGAAGAAAGGAAGGAGAATAGAGAGCAAGAAGGAGACCTGGGGGAGGCATGTGGAGCCGAGAGGTATGTAAAGAAACAGTACTTACTTCCTGGTCCTAATCTGTTGAAATAGATGTGGTGAGGGAGACTAACAAGGACAGCTTTTATATTTTTTTTTTTCTTGTTTCCTCCCAGACTTGTCTGTTTCTGACCCTTTCTATGCACCCCCACTGGAAGGTGATTTAGACTGTGGCAGGCTTTCAGGCCTTGCTTTGGGCCAACCTTGTTTGGCTAGAAATTTACCCACGAGGGGATGGCTAACTTGGAGGCTTGTTTTAAAAACTATGTTCCTTGTCTTTCTTATACTGCATACTAATTTTATTAAAGTCCCTTTCCATTAAAGGGCTTGCATATTTTGTTATTATGTGGCAGATGGCAGAATCTATTTAGAACACAGATTTTTGGGATTTGGGTTGCTTCTCTCGCTCCCCTGCAACAATATCTTTGTTAAAAAAAAATTGGAACCCACCCCCCCATCTTATATTTTCAGAAGACATTGAGAGTATGGTATTAGTTTGTCTTTGCAAGTTTGATAAAAAATATTAGTAAAACTTGGCTTTTGCTTTTTAGGAAATTTTGATTACTGTTTCAATTTCCTTACTTGCAATTGATTTCTTACTTGCAATTGATTTGTTCAGACATTCTATTTATTTCCCATTCAATCTTAAACTTTTTTTTTTATTTCTAAGAATGTGTCTTTATATTCTAAGTTATTCAACTTACATTCATACAAATGTTTTTAACAACCTCTACACCCCTCGGTATTTCAGGGATATTTGCTGTAGCTTTGCCTTTTTTGTTTCTCATTTATTATTTTTTGTCCCTTTTTTGAGTGTAGAGTTTTATTACTTTCTTCATTCTTTGGGTTCTTCATTTGTTGTTCTTTGTCTTATACCTTAAAAAGAAAGGTAGAATTTTATATTTGAGGTATTTCATTTTTCTTGATGTGAACATGCGATGCTACGTTCTTCCCTCAATAGTGTTGTTACTGAATCCAATAGATTCTGATATGCTGATATGATTCATTTGATATCTGATATGATATGATTCATATCTTATATGATATGATTCTTCAGGTATTTTAATTTTTGTCTTTATTTCTTCATTATTGCACTACTCAGTCTCCACTTGTTAGAGATTTTTCCTGCTTCCTTTTTGTGGCTGATTTCTAGTTTGATATCACTGAGATAAAAAATGAATGTCACACAGTTTCAATCTTCATGAAATTATTGACATTTCATGAAATGTGGTGCATCCTGGACAATGTCCCATGTCCATGTGCACTTGAATAAGTATTCATTGTTTGGGGCACATTTTATGCCTGTTTGATCTGTCCACCAGTGAAAGTGGGGTGCTGAATTTCAGTGTCACTGTTCTATTCTTGCCAACATTTGCTTTCAGATTTGATATTACACATTTAGTTGCTACTTCATTTAGTGCACATATATCTGTGGATTTTATTTACCAATGTATTATTTTATGGATAATGATAGAAGATAGAGCATTATCTGTTTGCTACCATTTCAAGCAGGAAGTTTTTTTTTTTTTATGATGCTAGTATGTATATTCATTTTTGTGGGGGAGGGTGTCCATTTGTTTTTAGGAATCTTTTCCAGCTATTCACCTTGAACCTATTTTTATCTTTGGATCTTATGTGACAACAAATAAATTGAGTTTTGTTTCCTAATCCAACTAACATCTCCGTGTCTGTTTTATTTGCATTATACACAATTATTGCTATGTGAGGTCTGTTAATGGCATATGTCTTTAGTTTTATGGTTCCATCTCTGTTTGTTTTTTTTATAAGATTTATTTATTTATGCATACAGAACTGGAGTACAAGCCAGAGGTGCAGGGACAGCGAGAGGATTCACCAGACACAGAATGAGGAGAAGAACAGGCCAACTGACAAAGTATACTGCTGAGGGGAGCAGCCAGCAGGTCAAGAGAGGTCTGCTGCACCATGAGGATCACCTCTAGTGTGGGGATCGAACTTATGCTGAAGTGGCTTTAGCTTCTTAGTGCTGTGCTTTGATCCACTGCACCACAAGAGAAGGCCCATTTTTTGTTTGTTTTTAAGATTTATTTATTTATTCTTACAGAACTGGAGTGCAAGCCAGAGATATGGTGGGTGAAAGGATTCACCAGATGCAGAGTGGGGGACAGAACAGGCAGACCCACCAAAATACACTGCTGAGGAGAGCAGCGAGTGGGTCAGGAGAGGTCTGTCATGCCATGCGGTTCACGTTCCTGGCTGGGAGAGCCGGGTTCTATCTAGTTTCTTTTTTTGTTTGTTTGTTTTGTTGGGTTTTGTTTTATTTTGCTTTTTTTTTTTTGTTCAATAATGGAGCTCTTAGAAAATTTCTTAAAGAGGCTGGTTTACTGTTTAAAATGTCTTCCAGTTTCAGTTTGTCTTTATTATATCTAAAGGAGAGTTTAGTGTTAGTGTTCTTGATTTTCAGCTATTGTATTTAAACATTTTGAATATGTCATTCCATTTAATACTTGCTTGCTATTTTACTTGCTTAAGTCAGATCTAAGCCCATTACAGGTTAATTTATGGAGTATATTTCTTTTTGTTGTTGTTGTTTTTGGCCCCTCCACCCACATTTCATATATATATTTTTTGTACTCTTGGAAATTACATAAATATGCTACTATGAGAATATGTTTAGTTCTAATACAGATTACATAGTCAGATGTTCTTTTCATGTATGTGTATATTTAATTATGTTCCCAGATTTAGAAGAATTTCTCTATTATTATAAGATTAATTAAATTATTTAATTTTCTCATCTTCTACTTTTGTAATATTTACTAACCTTATGATGTTTTTCTTATTGAACTCAGAGACTTTTCTACGATTAACTATTGTAACTCAACAAAAAGAAGACAACCCAATAAAAAACAGGCAATAGAGATAAATAGACACTTCTCCAAAAATACATAAATATTGTCAACAAGCATTTGGAAAATTTTAAAAATATATGTGTATCTATATATATACATACACACATATCTCTGAAAAAAAAGGGAGGCTAAAAAAACACATTAACAAAATAAAAACCATATTCCACAGATTTAAAATAAGCATAAAACATTTGTTAAGTGTTATGGTTATTTATTTATGAGTAAAATAATTGCAGTGTAGGTCAAAGGGGAAGGAGGTTATAGGATTCACTAGAGACAGAGTAGGGAGGATAACAAGTGGATCTACTGAAATACACTGCTCAGGGGAGCAGAGGGAAGGACAAGAGTGGCCTGCTGTGCCATATGTGGGTCAGCTCACTGAAAGGGAAAAACCCAAGCCATAGATATGATAGCATTATAGCTTTGAGATTGAACCCCTACCCCACAAGAGAGGCCCAAAATAATAAATTTCACTGGTGAAAAGCTGAAAGTCATTCTACTATGATCTAGTGAAAGAACAATAGATTTATTCTCACTACTACTATTTAACATGGTAGTAGAAATCTTGGCTAGGACAATTATCATAGAGGAAGCTATAAATTTTCATCCAAATTTGTAAAGAAGCAATGAAAGTATCATTATTTGCATATGAAATCATATTAGAAAAACAGCAACCTAAAAACTAAATAAAACATTAAAGCAACTTCAGTAAATTGGCAGTTTACAAAATCAATAAAAATATCAGTTGACATCCTACATGTAAACAGCCTGAACAGGAAGGGATTAAGAAAACCATACCACTATAATTGTACCAAAAAAAAAAAATAAATAAAAAAACCACCTTCAGAATAAACTTAACAAAGGACATGAATGCCAACGCAAAGGAACCTATAAACTCTTATTTAAATAAATAGAATAAGAATGAAATGGAGTTACTCCATGACCACAGGAGGAACGTTAACAAAATCACCTTCCTACTCATAGGGATGTATAGATCCAATGCAATTTTATTAAAAATCTCATTGTCATATTCAAAGAAATGAAATAATTTTTGCTGAAATCACAAAGTAGCCAATGCTCTACTAGATTACACATGATTCAAGGTATCTATATGAGGAAACTAATACTACAACTGTAAGGAATAGATGATTTTTTATGTTTATTGCAGCATGCTTTGAAACATGCTACAATTTCAAGTTATAGAAAAAGTAAGCACCCAAAGTCAAATGAATGGATTAAATATTAGTGATTAGCTGCTCACTATAATTGATCTTTCCATCAAAATCGAACTTGAAGAAGATCTACTATAAAAAAGTGAGTTCTTGCAATCTGTGAGAACCTGGGTATAACTGGAGGTAGGGAATGAGAAGGATGATGCAAACAAAATAAGTGAGAATATGGAATATTTATAACATAAAAAAAGGTGGAAAAAACAGCTTCCTCCCTACTGTCATAAGAGTTAAATCTCAATGTCATGACCCCTATGGCCTGAGTTCTATCCCTGGCCAGGAAGCTGACCCACAAGATGCAGCAGACCTCTCCTGTCTCAATCGCTGATCCCCTCTGCAGTGTATTCAAGTGGGTTTACCTGTTCTTCTTCCCAGTCTGTCTCTGGTGACTCCTTTCACCTTCTGAATTTTTCTGGCCTACACCCCAGTACTTCCACATACAAATAACAAATATATTTTTTAAAAAGAAAAATAATTAATAAACCCTAGAAATCTGAATGCAGAATGATGATACCAGTGTGTGCAATAAGGTGGATAGCATGGGGACGAGAGTCCCCAGTAGACTGATGAGTCTTCATAGGTGAAACAATGGGGCTATGGTGAGTTAACACACATTTGAAGGTGCCACTGATTATATACAGTTTTTTAAACCAAAGTGACATCAGTAAGAAGCAATAAAAAAAGATAATGTGGCTCTCCCTGGTGGTGCAGTTTGTTCCCTACCCCAGAGGTGACCCACATAGCATAGCAGACCTCTCCTGATGCGCCCGCTGCTCCCCTCAGCACTGTACTTCATCAGTCAGCCTCTTCTGTTCCCCACTATGTTTCTGGTGAATACTCTCACTGCCCCTGTATCTCTGGCCTGTACCCTAGTCTGTATGCATAAATAAATACATCTTAAAAAAAAAAAAAGTCAACCTTAAAATATAGGATATTTATCCCCTAATCCAGTATTTATTTCTCTCTGATTAATAGAACTTACTGTTTTTATTAAGGACATGCTGAAGGATAAAGTAAATATTAAATCAATACATATGCTGGTGCTATTATTTGAGTATTTAAAAGTAAAAAAAAATGGCTGTTTCTTAAAGTTACATACAAAAGATTTGTTAGTATGTGTTTTGGCTGAGGTTTCTATACAACAGTATAACAATTAAAGGAAGAAGATAATGCAGTGAATAGGACTCATTCACAACTTTGAAGAATTTACATCAATATATTACTTCTTATTATACAACCATGGATGATTGTTTCTGTATTCTTGAATCAACACATCTTGACACCTGGTGTTATATTTTGACTGACTATACAGCGGGAGATTGTAGGTCTGGTTTTGAACAAATATTTAAAATTTAAATAAAACTTAGTGTAGAAGAGAATTATAAAATATGGTCACAATTAACACACATCATAAAGTAAATGATCAGAATGTTGTTTTTTCTTTCTTTGGTTCCTATGAGCAATTCTAGTTTGTGTGAGAGCATGATGAATCAAGACATCAGCAATCAGATCTGTTCATTTCTGTAATTGAATAATGGGCATTACTTACGTGTAATTTAGGGGAACACAAAAGCACTCAACTCTATACCTTTTGTCATTCATTAACCTGTAATATCTTAGACATAGTATACTTGGAACCCCTCATATATTCTTTGAAGTAACCCTTAGAATATGACAGAGGTTATCTTTCATTGTCTTTGCTGCATTTTCTTCAATGAAATGATTTCTTCTCATTGTAATTGATCTTTCAGTCAGAATCCACCTTGAAGAAAAATCATAGGATCAAGCACTAGAAGATGAGAAAATAATGGGCTACATGAAATTGCAATTTAGAAAATAAGGTTTAAATATATTAAATGTTTAACACAGGTTTACAAAGAAAGCTAGTATAAAAGCTGGGATTTGAATAAGCATAACTTGCCAAATCAGTTTTAACCAGATAATTAAGTCCCAAGGCAATGCCAATCTGTTAAGGAAATAAAAGTAAATTATATTTTATTAATATTGGTGTGGAATTTGGAGTAGCATTAACACCCTTGATCAATGAATTCTTTAAGTCAGAATAATGAATTTGAACTCATCACATTTTAACAACTCATTAAAACATCAAAGTAATGAAATTTTATTTTTATGCTTATATATGCTAATGGCTTGTGTTTTTGTGAAACAGAATTTTGTGAAACACCTTGTTCTATCATTATAGTCTGTATAATTCAAGTGACCGATTCTGAATAATCCTATATATAAATAAATAAAAATAAAATATATGTAGGTATGCATGTGCTTATACTTATACATATATGTGCAGGCATATATACATATGTATATTTATATGCACATTCATACCTGCATATGTTTTTTATTTATATATAGAAATATTAAGAATGGATCGCTTGGACTATGCAGAGACTGTAATGATAAAAATACATTTAAAATTTATCTGGACCTAGGCTTTTTTTCTTAGGAAAGCTATTCATTTCTATTTCTGAAATTGTTATTATACTATTTAAAATTCCTATTTTAGGATGTTTGTATGAACATCTTGGATGTCTGTATAAATTTATAAAGATTTACTTATTTGTGCATACAGAACTGGGGTACAGGCTAGAGGCTCAGGGGCTGCGAGAGGCTTCACCAGAGACAGAGTGGGGAGCAGAACAGGCAGATCGATGACGAAGTACACTGCTGAGGGGAGCAGCGGGCGGGTCAGGAGAGGTCTGCCACGCCATGTGGTCACCTCCGGGGCAGGCGGGAATCGAACTCATGCGGAAGTGGCTTTAGATTCTCAGTGCTGTGCTTTAACCCGCTGCGCCACCAGGGAGGGCCGGATGTCTGTATAAATTTAAAACTATGTTCATTTCTTTAAATTTGCCCAGTTTGTTTTCATAATGCATATACACTTATACTACAGAACTTTAAACTTAAGTACTTACATAGCATATGTTGTAATTCTGCTTATTTCATATCTGATTCAATTTAGTTTGGTTTTATTTCTACCTTTATATATATTAGCTGTTTCTGCATTTGATATTTACATATTACTTAGAAATATGTCTTATTTGTATGAGAAATGATAACATTTTTTGTTTTAAGGCATACCATTTGGCAGTAATTTTTTACATAGCAAATAATCACTCATATATTATTTGGCAGAGCAAATATACCTTACCTGATAAAATCTTATATTCTATACATTCCAAATCATACTACATTTAGCTCTTATTTTATATTCGTTTTCTTACATTACTGTTAAATTTTATAAAGTATTTTTCTCCCCTGATTGCAAATTAAAATCACAATGAGTTATCACCTCACACAAGTGGGGGTGGCTCATATTAAAGGAAACAAACAAACCAGAAACAATTAATGCTGGGAAGGATATAGAGAAAAAAATAAGCCTCTTACACTGTTAGTACAAATGCAAACTGACACAACCACTATGGAAAGCTGTGTGGAGATTTCTAAAAACACTGAAATGGATCTACTATATGAACCATCAGTTCCATTCCTATAAAATGGACAAAATTCCCAAAATTAAAATCAAACAAACAAACAAAACACTGAACTCCTGTTTATTCTGGTACTACTTATAGTAGTAGAGGTATGGAGACAATCTCATCTTCTGAAGACAGATAAATAGATCAAGAATACATGGCATACATCCATAATGTAATACTACTCAGTGATTAAAAAGATGCACTATTATGAACACATGAATTGTCATGAAAAGGTCAATGCTAAGTGAAATAAGTCAGAAGGGAAAAAATAAATACAGGCAGATTCAAATATTTGAAAAATAGGTAAACTGAATGAAGGATCGGTAAAATGACAAAATTTTAAATTGGATCAAGATCTGAATATAATAATAAGGAACTGGGAAAGAGAGGAGTCAAGGCAGGATGATGATTCATGGGTTCTATGGTCATGCAAGATCTATATGTAAGGACCAGATGACTTCACTGCACACTATCAAACCTTCACACAAGAAATATACTTATTTTATTCAAATTCTACACAAAATTGAAGAGGGTGGTAAACATCTTCACATAACACATAATACATTCTGTGAGGCCAACATTAACCTAATCTAAAAACAAAACAGTATGTTAAGGCAAAAAATTATAGACCAGTATCATAAATAACATAGATGTAAATATCTTCACCAAAAGCTTAGCAAACCAAACACAGTATACATGAAGAGTCTAGTCCACCACAATTAAGTGAGCCTTACCTCAGGGATGTAAGATTGGATCAACATATGAAAATTAATGTCATTTCCCAGATTAACAAAATGAAACATAAAATTTCCATGATAAGATGAATAGCATCTTTTGGCAAGATTCAATATCCATTTATGATAAAAACAGTCAATACAATGGAAACAAATGGGATGTATACACTATAAAATTCACATGTAACAAACTCTCCTTCAACCTTTTTCCTCAGTGGAAAACAATTAAAGCATTTCCATTGCAATAAGACACAGATGTCTTGTGTCACTATTCTCACTGCAGAAAGAACTCTTTGCCAGAACAATTGGGCATAAAAAAAATCACGGCCCTCCCTGGTGGCGCAGTGGGTTGAAGCACTGCACTAAGAAGCTAAAGCCACTTTCACATGAGTTCGATTCCCGCCTGCCCCGGAGGCGACCACATGGCATGGCAGACCTCTCCTGATCCGCCCGCTGCTCCCCTCAGCAGTGTACTTTGTAGATCTGCCTGTTCTGCTTCCAGCTCTGTCTCTGGTGAATCCTTTCACCCTCTGCATCTCTGGCCTGTACCCCAGTTCTGTATGAATAAATAAATAAATCTTTAAAAAAAATCACAAAAAGTAACTAAGTTGGAAAAGTAGTGAAACTGTTGCCACTTGCAGATAACATGATAATATACACAGAGAATTCATAAGATTACCAGAAAATCATAAGAAATTAATGAACAAATCACAGCGACAGGATAAAAAGCAGTACACAGAATGCAGTTGCATTTATACAGGCAAACAATATATGAGAAGAAAGATAAATAGAGGAAATAATTCCAAGTACAATTACAACAGAAAGAATGAAATGTTTACTCCCTGAGAGTAAACTTAGGGAAGTTGGTGAAGGACATGTATATTATAAGAAATAACAAAGCATTCGAGAAAATGGAAATGCATGAAATGCTTATAGATGGAAGAATAAATACCTAAAACAACTTACAACTCAGCACAATAATTATAAAAATATCAATGACTTTTTTCAAAGAAAGTTATTATAAAGTTTGTATGGAACCACAAACAGCCCAACTAGTAAATACATTCTTGAAAGAAAAGAAGAAAAAATAGTTATTTCACTTCCTGATTTAAAACTGTATTACACAGTAATACTTTTCAAAACAGTGCAATATTAGAACAAAAACAAAAACTCTTCCATCAACCAAACAGAATAGAAAAAAAAAATAAACACAATTAGGGATAGTTAATATTTAACAAAGGGAGTATAGCTATAAGCTAAAGAGAGAGGTGGAGAAAAAAAATCTCAAACAAACGATGTTGAGAAACATGCAACATAACCACATGCAAAAAGACAAAACTTAATCCATACTTGTCTAATTGAATAAAAAATGATTCAAATGGACTAAATATTTGGACATAAGAGCTAAAACTATAAAATACTTAAAAGAAAACATAAGAAACAAATCTACTACAGAGAGGAATTTGGAGACTCTATTACAGACACAAGGGAAACCATAAGAAAAATAAGCAAGTGGGATTATATTTGTCTCCATAGGGAAAGAATGACAAAAATTATTTTACAAAAATTATTTTGTTTTCTCATATAGCATATCAATTAAAGTTAACTTATTTGATCACTTTAGGGTCATCACTATTAATTGATCCATCTTTGGAGAGATATATAGAATTTATTCCTTCATCCATTCATCCACTTATTTATTGATTGATTGATCTATCTATTTATTTAAGATTTATTTATTTATGCATATAGAACTGGGGTACAGGTCAGAGGTGCAGGCGCAGTGAGAAGATTCACTAAATACAGAGGTGAGAGCAGAACAGGCAGATCGATGAAGTACACTGCTGATGGGAGCAGCAGCAGTCAGGAGAGGTTGCAGCCATGTGGATCACCTCTGGGGCAGGTGGGGATCCAGCTCATGCTGAAGTGGCTTAAGCTTCTTAGAGCTGTGCTTTAACCTGCTGTGCCACCAGGGAGAGCCTAGACACTATTTTATTCACTGAAGGTTTAATCAGAACACAAACCAAATCTCTTCTCTGCTTTAAATTATCATATTCCAGTTGAAAGGAACTTTATGTCCCTTTGTGTGTGTGTGTATACACACACACAATGTAAATACATGAATTATATAATACATATTGCAATTATAATAAGTGCTGGGAATATGAAAAAAAAATAAGGTGCTGAAGTCAGAAGAAGTGAAGGCTGTGGAGTTTTGCTTTAATTAGGGTACTCAGAAGGGTCAAACTATACAGTGCTAAGAATTTCAAAATTTATGTAAAGCCATTCTGCTAATTGGCTCAACAAAAGTATATACCATTACTAACAATAGAAACTGACGCTGCTGGGAAAATATGCTGATAATATTTGGCAGAACTTTTATAAAGGATAACCAAATCAATGGGTATCTTATTTTTTGTCACCCCAGACCATGTAACTGTAGATCAGCTTTGTACAAAGAAGTTGATTTCAAGTCATGAGCAAAGGATTCCTCATAAATTTGAAAATAACTCAGACATACAAATCTTCTGTAGTACTCTCCAATGTTGTCATGTGCCTTAACATTATTCCAATATTAACAAATAAAACACAGACATCCTAAACTATAGTATTCAAGATTCATTCCACTTAAGTGTCCACCTCTGTTTCTTTCAAAGACCATCATAGCCATTTCAGTTTCACATATTCAAACATATTGATTTTTTTCTCAACCTGGTTCTATTGCAACAAGAACATTCCATTTAAAGAGTGTATGCAAGAACAGTTAGTTGTCTAGTGACAGTTTATATTGATCATGCACAGAAATATGAATCAATGGTGTAACAGAATATTATAAATTTAAGGAATTTTTCATAGTATATGTTTCTTTGAAAGGCTGAAATATTTTAAAAAAGAAGGGAGAGAGAGAGATGTTTTAAACAGAATAGAAAGACCAAGGTCAAGTTATGGACTCTGATTCTGCTTTTGAAACATGCGATTCTCAAGTTTGAAATAGTGCTCTATGTTCTTCCTTATTATCTAGATTACTGCTAAACTGAGACTTTTTGACTAGTAACTAAATTCACATATTCACAAACTTATACATGTGTACATGTACATATTATCTCTGTCTGACCTTTTGTGTTATTCTCTCACACAAAGCACACAAACACACACAAACATGTAGAAACACAATTTAACTGACTAGGAATATTAAACTTCTTGTATTTTTAGTTACAAATGAATTTGATGCGATCACTTTCTGAACTTAGCTCTTTATAAGAGCTAGACAGATTGGAAAAATCATTTCAATTGACCTGAAATATTTGGTAATTATGCAGATTTGCAGACTCTGATCCTAGAAATTCAAATCTAGGAAATCTAGAGCAGAATCCAGATATTTTCAGAGTTACATATATCTGAAATGACACTGAATCAGAATGTCCTGTGCAGCCACCCTAAAGAATGCTCATTCTGTAATAAACAATACACTTAAAGGAAATAAACAAACATGATTTTGAAAATAAAATTTTGACTTAGATCCTCACAATTTATGACTCAGTCCTTGGTAGGTTTTCCCAGGAATAACTGTTTCCCTGCGTGACAAGAAAGATGAATAAGTGGATATCTGAAATTTTACAGGAACTTAGTAATTCTTTCAGAACAATGAGATATATTCACAAAAATAGTCACTGGATTCATACATGTATATAAAACAGTTAAAGATAACGTTAGATGTCTAATAATATGAGAATGCTTATGTAAATTATGCTAAATTTGATGTAAGTATAAATGGATTGAATAATGACATCGTCAAAATATTGCTTATGACTTACACATTTGTAACAGTTGTACAAATTTTACAGGGACTACACTTGAGAGGAGAACGCATGCATTGTACAATGTGGAAGGATGATGTAAAATCTATAGAAAATTAATTTTTATAAACTGTTATAAGATTATAAACTTAAGCTTAATTGACTGGCTAAAGATAAATTTCCATAAGTATGTGACCTCTGTCCTCTGACATTTCTGTGGCTCATGGTTGCAAAATTGTCTTTCCTAGAAAAAATATAAAATTATCTGTTATATTTCCTGCACTCTTGACATGACTCAAACCTATACCTAAAACATTCCAGAATAATGGTCAGTGACATTCTGAAACCAAATATATTTATATATCTTCTTTCCTGAGACTTTGAAGAAATTAATAGTACTAACTCTTAATTAGAAAGTATATGTGAAGTTTCAGTAGAGCTACATTATTTTAAATAACATTATCAGAGGGTACCAATCTCCACCAAAACATTCTGTAAGTTAAAGTAGATCATTTAAAATGTCTTTATTCAATTTTTTGTCAGTATACTAGGGTGACTCTTACTTATCACAAACAGTATCTCCATTTACTAATGTTGCTGTAAATACACTCTGTATAGAATTATCTAATGAGTGGAATACAGTCAAACCAGGTGCCGCTTCTACTGTGTCTAATAGCTTAACAAATGTGAGAAATAAAGTAGACACACTGGCTATACACAATTAAAGGTGTCATTCTTCTTGTGCGGAAGCAGCATACTGTTTAGGGGAAAACAAGGAATGTAGGTCAATAATTATATATATATATATATAGTGATATATAGTGTCACACTATAGTGTAAGGTAATGAGTTAAAATCAGGCTATTTTTCACCATCCACACAACAGATAGCTCATACTTTGAAATGCCATGCTTTCCACTATTTATATCTTTACATTTACAATGCCTCAGATGTGTGGCTATGGGCACTTAATAGCATAACAGGGCTGGGCAATGTATTTGTTATGCCTCTATTCAGCCTATCTCAGAGTTGGGATTCTCTTGCTTTGTCTGCCTGCTTGTGTATATTGCCTAGTGTCAACATTAAAGGCCTGTAAAATCTACCAAAACTTCAAATTCTCTTTTTGTTGGGGACAAATGACAATAAATCTACTCTGCCTGGAATGGTTGCATGACATATAGGCAAGCATAGAGTTCTACAAAAATTCAAACGAACAGTTGTACCATTTTTGTAGAGGTTAAGAAAGGCTACTAAAAGTGGCATCTAAGTTGAAATTTAAAGAGGAATTAACCACATCAAACTGTATGTTAGTGTGCAGAGGGAGCAATAGATAAGTATTAATAATGCATAGCATAATAGTAGAATTTCTAGTAATGATAGTAATAATTAAGAAATATTTACCCATAACTATTTTGAGAATATATACAGCATGTATAATCTCCAAAAATATTATAATATTGTAGTTCTAGATATGCCATCTTGTCATTTTGTATCAATGGCTACAGAAAATACTAATATTCAGTTTTTTTCTTTCATAAATGTTATGCGATTGTAGTTAATGTATTAAGATGTGATTATATTATTAATACAATGAAAGAATTATTAGTATCTTCATTTTGCAGCTAGAATTTTTGACAGAATTAATATTTTGGGTAAAGTCACAGCTGTATTAATGAAATGGGGTGACAGTGTACCTTAAAGTGGCCAAGAGCCCTCTGCCCAGACATTTTAGCTGTTACTGTCTGAGTTCTTCATCAGCGCGCATCCTGCCATGCGCCAGGACCTGATCCACAGACACAACAAAGGACACAGCAGGAGATGCTCCTTGGGCTGCCAAAGTGCCCCAGCACAGCACCAAACAAGATATACTTAAGACCACAGCTATAGTGGTTAAAAGACCTGACAAGTGGCCACACCCAGTCATTTTAGCGAGATGGCTGGCTCTGGTCTTCTGACTTCTCCAGGGCACATTTTCACAAGATGTCTGACTGTGCAGGTCTCCCTTTCCCCACTAGGCTTGATAAACTTTTCCAAAATTACTATTTGGACAATGCAGTACACTATGGCCTCTGCATGTGGCCTGTGCCCACAAAGCTCAGCTCTGTGAAAGCTCTGCTCGAGGCCCTCTGCCTCCATCACGAGGCTGCACTGTGGAGGCGGCCGCTCAGCCTCTCTCTCCTATGCCTCTGTGCATGGCTGCAATCCAGCCTTTCTCTCCGTGTCTCCACGCAGCTCCCACTCGACCTCCCTTGTGCCCGTCTACACAGTTTTTTCTCTCAAGTGTCCAGAACTTTGTCTCATGTGTGCATAAAGCTGTCTTAGATACTTTTCCCTTGCTTCACCCCACTTATAAGCACTCTCCTGGAGTGTTCTATTTTCTACCAGCAAACCCCTCTAGGAGGTGCCACCCATAACAATTTATGGTCCTCAGCTGCTGGTCACCTACTGGTATCAGTAAGAGGAATAGTCATTGCTATTCCTGTTCTGCAGACTTCCCCAGCCTGATGTTGCTTTAACAAACTTCCTGAAAATCACTTTCTAGCTGGAAAGGACAATATGTCTAAATTATCCTGAAATAAACTTACAGGAGACAATTGTAAACTCAAAAATATCACTGGTGTTTTTCATCAGCTACAAGTAGAACTATATAAGGAAAACCTGAGAGGTATACAGAAGACATACTTTTAACCTCAAAAATACAAAGAACTTTTCAGTTTAAACTTATGTTCAACATAGTTGTTTTCAGGTTCCTGTGAAAATAAACTGGAACAGCACACAAATGTGTACTGGTTAACAATTAAAGAGATTAACTATTAAAGAGATTAACTATTCAGTTAGTGGCATGTTGATGTCTTGAACTACTCCCACTGTGGAAAGGCCTACACAGTTGGAAAGTGATGTCAAACCAGTATTGCCCCCCCACCCACAGTTGTGGTGATTGTGCTCACAGCTTAACTCCATCACTAAGAACTAATTTTGATGTGCAAAGCAACACTGGCTCTTCTGAGGATGCCAAATACACTAATCTATTTCTTGTGCTTGTGGAGGCTCTATTGACATAATACTATGGTGATAATACAGCAGGGTGATGTCGTTTTGCCTAAATAGTTGGTTTTCCAGAGATGTACTGCATTTACTTGATCCCTAGAGTATGGAAGATTTAATGAAATATTTTCCAAAGTGAAGTGAATTTTGTTATTATTCTTAGTTATGCTTTGCTTATAGGTACCTAAAAATGCTACATTTTATTTTGTTTATGTTTATATATCATACTTATTTACATAGTAATCTTTTATTTAGGTATCATTGGTTTACAGCATTTTACATGGTTTTGGTGAATTAGGGTCCACCTCCTCACATGCATGTTATCAATCCACTGCTACCATCTAAGTACACATAACAGCTCTTTACAGATCATTGTGTATTCTCCCTCCCTGGTTCTCACTCTTCCCCCTCAGGTAACCTCATTCAGTGATATTTCCATGGTTTACTTCACCTTAGTTTGCCAACTCCTTTCTTTTTTGGTCTCTCTACATCCCACATATAAGAGAAATTATCTGGCATTTGTGTTTTTCTTTCTATTTTTTTTTCAGTTATTATGATACCCTCTAGTTTTAGCCATGGTCTCACAAGTGACAAGAGTGACTTCTCAATTTATTGCCTTTAAAAATTAGTTTTAGCATTAAAACTATTAGTATTACATTAAATCGTATTTTCCTATTTCTAACATAATTCTGATCTTAAAGAGTTTATTCATTTTATTAATGAATTCATTTCAAATTTAGCACTCCTTTATCCATAAAAATGTTAAATTTCCAGTATTCAATTACCACTGATTTTTTTCAGAAATTAAATATATGTGAGTATTCATTTTATTGTAGAAACATACAAACACACACACATAAACACATGAGAATTTTTTCTTGTGTTTTGACTCGTCACATCTCATACTGCTTGCAGTGACAGCTAGCAATTAACCTTCTTCTGATACCGTTAAAAATATACCTCAGGGCCCTCCCTGGTGGTGCAGAGCGTTAAAGCACAGCACTAAGAGGCTTGAGTCACTTCCGCATGAGTTCGATCCCCACCTGCCCTGGAGGAGATCCACATGGGGCAGCAGACCTCTCCTGACCCGCCCGATGCTCCCCTCAGCAGTGTACTTTGTGGATATGCCTGTTCTGCACACCCCACTCTGTCTCTGGTGAATCCCCTCACCTTCCACATCTCTGGCCTGTACCCCAGTTCTGTATGAATAAATAAACAAATCTTTATATATATATATATCATTTTGTATGTTTCCTGATAAAGGCAAGGCAAGTGACCATGTGCTAAGAATTGGCAAACACACTTACTTAGAGGATCAATTAGTCACATCAAATTATGAAATCAGATTGGTCCCTCAGGATCCCATTTTAAGTGTAAATGGTGCATCCATTGGCAGGTTAAAAGACCACACTAAATAACTAAAGAGGTTGACCTCATACTATAAACTCATGTTGTGTTGGCTTCTATCAACTAACACCTTATCTCATGGGAACTAGGTGAAAAGGATGAAAACAACTTGAGCTTGATTCAAGGGTAGATCAGTTGAACATATGTTTGCAAGAACAAAATATTCCATTGCTATGTTAAATCCTCATTCAGGGATATTAAAAAGAAGTTAGGAAAGTAAATTCTCTCCATGGGCAGAATTTTGAGCAGCGTAATTTATAAGCCAATTTATATAATGAAATTTGCTGCCTGATATAAGATTATACCTGGATTCCAAATAGAAAGCATAGCAATTAAGGAACTGTTCTGGAGCAACTAAGGTTGTGAGACTTTTTTAATGCAAATTTAAGGAAGATACCTGTGTTTGAAAACACAGAGGAGGACACACAATATGGGGACTGGATGGTGCAATTCCTACCAGAGAATAACCATTGCTGAAGAAACTTTAAACAACCTAAGCACACATGATGACTTGGCAAACAGATCTCGGTCAGTTATTTCCTGGCCATCGATGTGCTTAGATGATAGAATAATAAGCAAATTAGACAATGTGTATAGATAGATGTACAGGAATGATAATTATAACATTGTGCTTAATGACTAAAGGATTATATATATAACATTATAAAGTGGATTACATAAAACTTAACATAATCATATATTCCATACCAAAGGAACAGGATTAAGTAGATTAATTTGCTTTAATATAGAAAATATGTCCCTCCTATTATAGGAGTAAATCAAAGTGAGCTTGAAAGAATGTACTTTTGTGTTGGTGGAATTGAGTCTTTTATAGTTTCCATTGTTTATATGCTGTTCATCAGTGAAAATAATTATACCTTGCATCTCATTATCTTCTCTTTCAGTTTTAGTTTTAATAACATAACCCATAGAAATCAATAAACACATAATAGTCAATATGAATTGTTCCTTTATATTATTATATATTACACTGAATTTTAATTAGAGAAGTGATTCATTGATTGTTTTATAATTGGGCATAACACTTTGTAACAAATTAGGATGGTATAAAAGCTTCTCTTGGCTAATAATTCCTTCTACCATCATGTTTTGTAACCTTTGAGGATTTCTTAGATTTTTTTAAGCTTTAATTTATTTGTCATCAAAATAGGTATAATAATATCCTCCTTTGCTGAATACTAGGTATTATTCTAAATTACTTCTTTCTTTATTTCTTTTCTTACCATCTAGCCTTACTACAACCCTAGAATGTAGACATTGTTATCACTCACAGTTTGCAGATAAGGAAACTAAATCACAGACAAATTAAGCAATTTGTTAAGAATCATATACCTAATGAAAGGTGAATCAGGTTTTGAATGCTGTCAAACTTCATAGCCTGGATATAACCCTTTGGTATAATGTGATTCTTATGTTATTGAGGGTTGGATATTCAATTTTAACATAAATGATTATATGTGTACACGTATTAAAATATCTGTGCTTTCTTTCAAAATATATATAATTGAAAAATAAAAAGACCCTATTCAAAATTGTGAAAATATCCAATTCAGAACAAATTAAAATTAGTACAACTTGGTAATAAAAAACAAATTATACTTTAAAATCAGTAATGATAGGTAAGTAAGGGGTAGAAACATATGGCACCCCCTATCTATCATAGTTCACAAGAGATGAAATGTGCTTAATATGTTACAACAAAATTTTGAGGATAAAGTAACTGGTTATGTTCAACTAAATGGTTCATTGTCCAGCTAAAGCCATATAGAGCCTTATTGACTCTAACTAGGGTACTCACTCTCAAAGTCTCCAAACAAACAACAAGATCATTAGTGATAAACAATTCCTCCAGGACTTTCATCCTTCTCCTTTGAAAAGTGTGAAGAGCAGGCTTCCCTGGTGCTGCAATGGGTTAGGACACAGCACTACATACTATATGCAGTCACTTCAGTGAGAGTTCAATCCTAGGCCCAGAGCAAACCTCTCATGACCCGTCCACTGCCCCCCCCCCCCAGCAATGTGCTTCGTCGATCTGCCTGTTCTGCTCTCCACTCTGTCTCTGGTGAACCCTCTCACTGTCCCTGCACCTCTGGCCTGCACCCCAGTTATATATGCTTAAATAAATAAATATTGAAAACAAAACAACAACAAAAAAGTGTGAAGAGCATTGTGATCCACATGAGAACAAAAACTTGGAATATTAATTTGCTATGAAACATAATTGGAAAATTAATTTGTATGAAACATAATTGGAAAAATTCCTTGCTATATTCCAAGTAAGCCTAAAATTAAATTATTGGTCCTAATCATTGCATTTTTATTTCAGAACTATAGAAAAGTTTCATTGCAATTGGAAGACAAATTATAAAACTATTAAAGAAGAATGCACTCATTGGTAAGAGTTGGGAAGTAATAGAGATGCTATAATCTAAAGAAGAAAATATAAAGTAGGTGTGTGGTATTGGTTTGTGATGTTGATAACTATCATTGATGTGGCACAGATAATCAAGTTATCTTTTATGCATTTGTAACATTTGCACTGGATCATTCAATAGAAGACAGTGTAAGAATCATTTCAGGCCCTCCCTGGTGGCGCAGCTGGTTAAAGCACAGCACTGAGAAACTAAAGCCACTTCCACATGAGTTTGATTCCCGCCTGCCGGGAAGTGACCACATGGTGCGGCAGACCTCTCCTGACCCACCCACTGCTCCCCTCAGCAGTGCACTTCATAGATCTGCTTGTTCTGTTCCCCACTCTGTCTCTGGTGAAACCTCTCGCCGCCCCTGAGCCTCTGGCCTGTACCCCAGTTCTGTATGAACAAATAAATAAATCTTTTTTTTTTTTAAAAAGAATTAATGCAAATTGAGCATTATTAGCTCAAAGAAATGATGGATAATTCTCAAACATGTGTACTTATTTGTTGACTGGTTAAAATGTTCCAAGAAGTGTTAAGCTCTACTAAAAATGCAGCTGTACTCCAGGTTTCTTTGATAAGAATTGTTCTTATATATTATAGACCTGTCTTGTTCTAGATGATGTCTTAATGCTTTAAAAAGTGAAAGTTTGGGAATATCAATCAATAGGGACAGAAAATCAAAATAGCTGGGGAATATATTGTACCTTTACATTACTATAAATTTATGCAATAAGGATTTTGTTTTAATTTCTCTGACACTTACAATCTCAGCTAGCAAAATTAATCTTAAAGGGTTCAGTAAAACTACTAAAATGATGATAATATACTTGACAATGCACACAGAGTAGGTGATTATAAGTTGTAACTACTATTATTTTCTTATATCTTTCCACAGATTCTATTATTTTTGAAAATAACAATGTCTTACTTCCTAATATATTATAAAAATTGGATCACAAAACAACAGTTATGTTGTATAGAAAATGGAATATTTAGTTACAGAATGGAAGTACAATGATGAAGAAAGAAGAGTTACATAGAGTGAACCAGAAATGATTTATTATTTCTGATTCTATGATAACATTTTCTGTTCTTTGGGCATGAAAAGTTATGACTATGTAAGGGAAACAATTACCATATTTGCTTCTGTTCTTTATTTTATTTTCTGTTTTAGTGTGAAATGAATGTGGGTGAGCGGTCTGTTTTGGGAGAATTGATCCTTTGAGGGATTAAAAAAAAAAATCCAAGTTACCTTCATTCATTTTAAAGGTATACTGATTGCAGTTTTTCTCGGAGAAAGCATTGAGCTAAGTGCCAAGAGAGAGTTTAGTGAGGACACACACAAATTTCCAGTAATTGGGAAGTACTTGCATTGTAGAATGTATCATGACTAAGTGTTGACATGGATTTTCCAATTTGGAAATGAAATTGCTTCTGTTCTTACTAACTTTTGGAATTAATGATTTGAAGGAATTTCAATAACAATGATGAAAGCTTGGTTTATTTCATACTGTAACCTTTGTTATTTGCTATTTACTTCTTTATTTAGAGAGAAATGATACCCCCGTGAATATTAAATAAAATTGCTCCATTTAATTAAAGTAAATAAATAAATCATTTGTTTAATATTTAGTCACTCCTTCAAATGTTAGATACCTTTTTAGAAGATAAGATGGAAAAATGATTGTGAAATGGTTATATCTCAGCAATGTCCATAGTTTAGTGTGGAAATGCACACCTCTTTACTATAGAGACTAATGAGTTCATTTCTTAAAAATAAGTGAATATTTTCCAGATTGAAGAAGTAAGATACAAACTACAAAACAAACAAACAAACAAAAAATCATAAGAATATAGACAGCTTGTCTTCTTTAGCACAGTTAAGGAACTGAGAAAAATAAAATTTATATTCATTAATACAATTTTGTCTGGAACAAATGTCTTGAATAAGTTTTGTTTTTACTCCTTGATACAAGGGATTTGCATGTGGCATGTATAATAGACAACATTTGAACCCAGGGAGTATGATTTCATTCTCTTTACCTCTTCACTGGAAAACATTTGGATAAATGGATTTCTATGCTGCTATATAAATGTACAAAAGGCACAAATCAAAACATCATTAATTAGTGAGTGTCTATTTGATAGCAGACACTGCACTGGAATGAATTGTCCCAAAAAATATAATATACTTTACAATCAAAGAAATGAGACTGGATAAATTAGCACTGAGAACAAAAGCAATGACTGGAAATTCATTATTGTCAGTAGATGAGGCATGTGAGATGAAATAGACAAATATGTTGTATTTGCTAGAAAAATTGAGTAAATGTAATGTCATAAGGCAGGAAAATCATTAAGAATAACTACTTAATGGGTGAACATAGCAATTCATTTTGAAGCCTTAATTTTCCCCTATGAAACTTAGAAAGTTTTGTTTACTGGTTAATTATTTCAAAGTTTTGTTTTGAACACCAAATTACATACTGAAAATAATTACTCAAAATCACTGTGTCAAATGGATTATTTTACTCCAAGTGAAAAAAATTCCACAATGATACTAACTGTATTTGTTCTATGAGCTTAGGTGAATCTAAGAACAACCCTTAGTAAAATAAATGACTACTCCAGCAATTTAACACAGAGAAGACACTTAGTAAACATTTGATTGATATAACACATCATTAAATAATATATTTATAGATTCATGGAGATAATATGATAATATTTAGTTGCAGAATTTACTTGTAAAGTGTAAATTATATATATATATATATTTATAATTGTATATACATACACATTTTAGACAGCAGGGAAAATTTCAGGAAAAAAAACAAAATAATGCAAAGATTGAGCAAGTGAAAAATTGTACCGAGAATTCAGAAAAACAAGCAAGACTATGAGAGAACAGAAAAATGTTAGAGAAAGAAAATGACAGAAACTGTATAACCAAATATGTGTCATATCCACACAAAATGAATTATTTTATTTTTTATTTTATTTTTTTTAAAGATTTATTTATTTGTGCATACAGAACTGGGGTACAGGCCAGAGGCTCAGGGGTGGTGAGAGGCTTCATCAGAGACAGAGTGGGGAGCAGAACAGGCAGATCCAGGAAGTACACTGCGGAGGGGAGCAGCGGGCAGGTCAGGAGAGGTCTGCCGCACCATGTGGTCACTTCCCGGCAGGCGGGAATCAAACTCATGCGGAAGTGGCTTTAGCTTTTCAGTGCAGTGCTTTATAACCCGCTGTGCCACCAGGGAGGGCCCTGAATTATTTTATTTCTTTAAGATTTATTTATTTATGCTTACAGAACTGGGGTACAGTCCAGAGGTGTAGTGGGTGAAAGGATTCACCAGAGACATAATTGAGAGCAGAACAGGCAGATCTACTGAAATACACTGCTGAGGGGAACAGCTGGCAGGTTAGAAGAGATCTGCCACCCCATGTGGGTCAGCTCTCTGGCTGGGGATCAAACTCGTGCCTCAGTGGCTTAGGAGAGCTTCATAATGTGGTGCTTTAACCCATTGTACTACCAGGAGGGACCAAAAATGAATTATTTTAAATATTGAAAGTTTAATACAAGTGATTCCCCACACAAATCCAAAACAACTTTCAGCAAAATGTGAAGCAAATGGAGTTACCTCAACATGATTAACAACCTATATAATAAATTTTAGGCGACCGATACTCAGTGGTGAAAAGTTGAATACTTAGATTTAGTAACAAATCTATGATGTCTACTTTATTTAAAAAAATATATATGTATTTATGCATACAGAACTGGTGGACAGGCCAGAGATGCAGGGGTGGTGAAAACAGAGTGGGGAGCAGAATAGGCAGATTGATGGGTGGGTGGGTGAGATAGGAGAGGTCTGCTACACCATGTGAATCATTTCCATGGCTGGGAATTGAACCTGAAGCAGCTGCAGCTGGCTTCCTAGTATTGCATTTTAACCTATTAAATTCTATTACCAGGGAGGGTCCTGATTTCTACTTTCATTACTACTGTTACTATAATATTGACATTCCATGTCTTTTTTATTGACAATTTTTATGATTTTCAGTATATCTCCTTTATTATTTTTCTACTAGATGTTTCATCCTTTTGGGTGCAGTTGTAATGGATACTTTCTTATTTCTGTTTCTTCCAATTCATTTTTCTCCATATAAAAATAAAGCACAGTTTTTTTGTTTGGTATTGATTTTGTGCTTTGTAAATTTCCTGTATTAAGTCACTTTTTCTAATTTTATGGTAGATTGTTTGGAACATGGGTTCTTTCATGTATTTTTTCTCACCAAATTGCTCTTACTGGAATTTATTTGAGGAAATTATCTGCTTCTTTCTCACTCCTTTGCCAATTTGGAATTCCATTATATTTTTATTATTTCTCAGAGGAATTGTGTCAGTTGAAAGAATATCTGTATCTGTTGTTTATTATGATTTTCTGTTTTAAAATATTGATTTATTTATGCATACAGAACTGGGATACAGGCCAGAGATGTTAGAATGGTGAGAGGATTCACCAGACAGAGTGAGAAGCAGAAGAGGCTGACTGACAAAGTACACTGCTGAGGGGAACAGAAAGAGGGTCAGGAGAGGTCTGCCATGCCATGTGGATCACCTTCGGGGAGGGGATCTAACTCATATGGAAGTGAGTTTAGCTTCTTAGTGCTGTGCTTTAACACTCTGAGCCATCAGGGCATGTTTGTTATTATCTTTAAGGGCCTTGACTATCTTTTCTTCACTGGTCCACTCCCCTTCCATACCTTTCTGCACAATTTTTAGAAATCCGATGTACTGATATTTTGCAATCTGCAATTAATTTATTTTCTTATTTAAAGCTACAGTTTCTAATGTGTTTATTAATTTTAGACCACAAACTCTAGCTGTAGTTCCAAATATCCTACAGGAGGAAAGGTGGGTATGTATTCAGCCTTTCTAAAACCCATTGTCTAGAGGACGCTTGCCCTAGACTATGCATTTGATATGCCCAGAGATGCTGCATTCTTCCTCTATGTGGTGACACTGGCACAGGAGTCACATTCTTCAGGTCAGGCTTCTGTTTTCCTCTCCACTGTGGGTGCATAAAAGTCACTGGGAAGACCAAGTTCACTGTAACAGCTGCAGATTTGATCTAGATTATACTAGCAAGGATGAAGTGTATGCTTACTCAGTCCTCAAAGTCCATGGTCCAAAAACCTCCACTGAATGGCTGTACCTGTGATATGTCTAGTGAAATCATGTACCTTCCCCCTACCTCCCAGGCAGCAATGCAGTCACCAAGAGTAACTTGGTTTGATTTACTCTCCAAGACAAGTAAAGCAAAAGCCACTGGACAATCCGAATTCACTGTGACTTCTTGAAGTTTCTTCTTAGATGGAGGATTAAGGTTGCTTGGGTGGAAGCATGGTGTTTCCATGACTTCTCAGGTGGGTCCAGATAATCATGAGAATCTAGAGACTGTGATAGGGATCACCATGTGGTTTTCACTACTATTGAACTTAGTCTGTGCCCACCTGAGTGTTCTTTGAACTGCTGAATAAGCTGTTTTCTGAGTGATAATTATACACTCTCTTTCCTGTGTGGAGGCCCTATAAGTGGAGAGGTTCTGGGGGGATTGCCAGTATCTCTCCTGGTGGACTGACACATTTCCTGCCTTCCTGTTTTTCACTCTTTGCTGGATCTATTCTTTGCTACACACTATTTGTCAGTTCCTGAGATCCATTCCAGAAGTGACTAATCTACCCAAACACTTATCTTCACTAAGGAAGGAAGGACTCAACAATCCTATTCATTTGCCATTTTAGAGAACTTCCTTCTATCACCAATATTTGAATTAACATTGCATTTTTTAAATCCCCAACTGTATTAAAACCATCTGTCATTAATCAAATAATTCACATTTGTAACACATTAGGAAAGACACATCTCTTTATATTGTTAGAAATTAATACAGAGGCCCTCCCTAGTGGGGCAGAGGATTGAAGCACGCCACTACAAACAAGCTGCAGCGGCTTCAGTGTGAGTTTGATCCCCAGCCCAGAGGTGACCCACATGGTGCAGTAGACCTCCTCTCTTGCCTGCTGCTCCCCTTAGCAGTGTACTTCGTCAATATAACTATTCTGCTCCCTGCTCTGTCTCTCTCCTCTCATCTCCACTGCACCTCTCACCTGTACCCCAGTTCTGTATGCATAAATAAATAAATCTTAAAAAAGATTAATGTAGAACAACCTCTCTTGATGTGGTTGAACTATTTGAAACAATTATTAGGTTTTTGGAACATATACAATCATGTTGATTTGAATGAAACATACATAATATATAATATAATATTTAGAAATATTCATACACCACACTATTTGAATTCTGATAAATGTTACATAGCATAAGAAAAGCATGTTAAATGCATTTAAAATAGATGTAGTTACAAATTAAGTTAGGTAGCAAGGTAAACTTCTCATCTGTTTATAAATTAAAAATATCTCAAGTTGTAGAGACTAGAGGACAAAATTTTTGTTTTCTTTGCATTTTGTACAAGGTCTAATAAAGAATTGAAGATGGTCATTAAATGTAGAGTAAGACCTCATTTTAAACTTGATTTTGCTGAGTTTTTTAATTAGATGTCTTCTAATGTCCTTTCCATTACTGAAATTATCACTCTATAATATAGTACTATATATTCATTTTTTCTCCAGAGAAATGTAAAGCTGATAGTATTTTATAAATAAATATATTCTGCTTATATTACACACATATAATTAATGTTATTATTGAGAAAAAGTCAAAGGTGAGGTTTGGATGATAAATATGGAAGACTTAATCAAGATTAACAGAGGATATGTTGAAA
>NW_004567113.1:1498123-1498951 GCF_000260355.1 Condylura cristata
CCCCACCCCCCCATTCTGTAGGGTGGCTCTTTGATTGTATTACTATCTCTTGTTATGGAGAAGCTTTTTAATTTGATGTAGTTCCAGATATTTGTAGTCTCCTTTGTTTTCCTTTTGGAGATGAAACATCCTCATAGATATTTCAGAAACTTATGCATTGGAGTATTTTGCCAATGTCTCTGCCTATATACTTTATGGTTTCAGGTCTTACATTTAAGTATTTTGTCAGGTTAAAATTGATTTTGTGCATGGTGTGAGACAGTAATCTAGTTTTACTTTGTATTGCACATGGATAGTTCATATTCCCCTGCATCATTTATTCAAGAGAATTTCCTTGTTGTGTATCTTTTTTCTCCTGTATCATAGATTGGTGACCATCTATCTATAAGCATATCTTGGACATTCAGTTTAATTCCATTGGTTTGGATACATTTGCACCCTCCCCCAGTATCATGCTGTTTTTATTATTATGGATACACTATAATTTGAATTCTAAAAGGGTAATGCCTCCTTTTTTTCCTCTTTTATTCAGGATAGAATTGGCTATTCAGGATTATTTTTTGTGATTCCATGTGAAGTTCAGTATTATACATTTCTTTTAATTATGCTATTGAAAGTTTAATGGAATTGCACTGGATATGTAAATTGCTTTACATAGGATAACCATTTTGATAATGTTGATTCTTCCCAACCAAGAAGTAAGAACTGAATTTCTAATTTTTTGTGTCTTCTTCTATTTCTTTTAACAGATTTTATAGTTTTCATATATAGGTATTTCCCCTTCTTTGTGATATTAATTACCAGTTATGTCGTATTTTATTTGCTACT
>NW_004567113.1:1502896-1503817 GCF_000260355.1 Condylura cristata
TAACCAAAATGGACATTATATAACTGCCCAATGATTTGTGAAAGAATTAAGAGGTGGTCACACAAAAACACACATAGGATATTGTGCAGCTATACATTTTGAAAATTTATCATTTCAGTAACATCAGTGAAAGTATAGTGGATTATACTATGTAAAATAAGTCAGAAGAAAAATGACAGAACAAATTATTTCACACACATAGGGAATATAGAGAAAAGACAACAAAGAAGACAAAACATAAATCAAAGGAAACTAGAGCTATAAATGGAGAAAATTTAGCCACCAAAAAATGCAATCTTGATAGTCCTCCATATACAATTACTCCGGTATTCCACTATCTATTAATATCTAGTAAATTAATATATCTTTTTAAATTTATGTGCTAAAATTAAGTAATTTAACCATGATAATAAGAATCAATCATCTCAGAAAATATAATAATATTTCCTTTTTTTGATTTGTTATCTGAACAGTAAGAAGAGTCCCAAATTACCATGTTAAGCTCAGTAAAAAGCCGATGAATTTATATAATCAGTCTAATTTGTGTAATGGAAAGAAAATAATAAAATATGTTAATCATGAAGTATAATATAATAAATGCTATTTATTATCCATTCAATGATTTTAGTATTTTGATTATGGGATTTGTCACTGCTTTATAGAATTATTTGTCTTCACTAGGATGTAATACTTTCACATGTTGTTTCTAACTAATATACTAAACTGAATTTTAAGAACCAATTTAACCAATTATTGCTAGAAGACAGTAGGATTGGTGAGTTCTATGCTAAATTAATTCATGTTATTGCATGGAAAATAAGTTTATTCAATCAGAAGCAGAATATTATATATTTCTTCATCAAATCTCTGTGACCTATCGATTTTTAACATTATCTTACTGATTGCCTGACTAAATGACCT
>NW_004567113.1:1505252-1510555 GCF_000260355.1 Condylura cristata
GGGGCAGGGGGGGATCGAACTCATGCGGAAGCGGCTTTAGCTTCTCAGTGCTGTGCTTTAACCCGCTGCGCCACCAGGGAGGGCCCAGTCTTATTTTTTAACAATAAATTTCTCAACGCTTTGAAATGAATCTCCATTATGCTATCTCACATTTAATGAAGGTGTGAATGGAGTATTCATGATTAAAGACACCCAACATTGTTAACTCTTGGTACTAAAAAAACATTATCTTCCATAGGATGGGAATTTTGTCATTTATATGAGTTAGCATAGACCATGTATCAGGCGGTATTTAAAAAGTCAAATAAAAATATAACAATATAAAATATAACAATATAAAAATGTAACAATTCTAGTGAATGTTTTAGGACACAGTACTGCAAGCTAACCACAGCCACTTCAGTGCAAGTTTGATCCCCAACCCCGGAGGTGATCCACATGGTCCCTCAGACCTCCCCTGACTTTCCCAATGCTCCCCTCAGCAGTTAATCTGCCTGTTCTGCTCCCCACTCTGTCTCTGGTGAATCCTCTCAATGCCCCTGTACCTCTGGACTGCACCCCATTCCATATGTCTAAATAAATAAATGTCTTGAAAAAAATAACAATTCTTAGGTGACTTTTATGTAAATGATAGTCAGATTATCTTTTAAAATATCTTTATCCCTGCCTTCAAGTAATTCTCACACTTTCCTTAATTGCATGTAAATGTAGGTTCCAAAATCTTCAGTTGTCTCATGAATAAACTTCTTCCAAGTCATGTCTTTTCTGCCATTGCCTGTCTATGGAGATCAGGAGGAGTAGTAGTCAGGATTAACAATAGATATCTCTTTGAAGGAACCAACTGCAGATGATATAATCAAAAGTTTTAAGGCAAATCAAAGGTAGCTCTATCACTCAGAATAGAAAAAAAAAAAAACTACAGGCAAAGAAAGTTGTACAGGTATTTTAGAATATGAGTCAATTGTATGTGTATGTGTGTATGTGTGATGATAATGTGGGGGAGAAACCATGTGGTTATTCTACTATATTCTTCTATATACTTATTCTATTTAGATTTTATCTTTTTTCCTAGTAGACAGATTGTTATAGCCTAATAAATTAGTCATTGTTGTTCTAGATGGGATACAGACATTGAATCATCTCTAAAGATCTATATACACATACCAATATCCCAATTGCTTCTTGCTTTAAAATAAGATAATATCTTCTTCTCAATCAATGAGTTGCACATAGAGGTATTATATTCTCCTCCTGGGACAGTACAATAACAACAAACCAACAAAACTAAACAAAACTTTAAGTGGTTAGTGATTATTTAGATCATTTTTCCTAACATTAATGATTGTGCTTATCTAGAGCTGATATTTCTGAACTGCTATATGTGAAAGTGGTCCCTACATCACTTAATAAATAGAAATGACCTAAGGATGTTATCCAATCTTCATAACATAATGTGGCAAGAGATATGATTTTTTATGTGTAAATTTACTGTATGAATTTGCATTTATGGCACTTTAATCTGTTTATACTGACAAAAAGCAAAATTGAATAGAGTAAAAACAGAACATAGGTGGAAATACATAGTGATAAAATACATTGAACATGTATAATATGCAAGTCTTTGTTTTAAGCACACTCATTTTATGCAACAACCTACTTGCTCTATCTTAATTTAGAAATGGGAAAATTGAGGCACAGCAAAGTTAGATAATTTGATTTTGTTTTGCTTGTATGCTTTGAGCTTGATATTCTTGACTGTATTTTGTACATGTTGAATTTGAGATAGAATATACAGTATGCATATAGTGATATATTATGCATGCTTAAGAAATTTAATTTCATGATTCATTAGCATAGAGTTTATATTGAATCCATAAACAATATAAATATATTTAGAAGCATATTAATGCAAAATGAAAACCAAGGTGATGGGAATATTTTTGAGAACTGAAATGACAAGCATACAAACACAGTGATGTCTAAAGGATGGAAACCGTTTGCCTGGCCCTTTAGGTACTCACTTTCACTTCCAAAGGCTATGTAAAAGAGGCAGTGAAGTTGGAGACAATACATAAAATTGAATCTTGTAAAACCTGCCACCATTCTGCAGAGTTGTTCTCCCTGTGGGAAAGAAACCCATGTTTGCTGTTTCTTCCTTCAATCAAGGTGAACAGAAAAAAAGTGAATGTCTATCCGTATACTTCAGAAATATAAATCAACTCTCCCAAGAGCTTGGAGATAATAAATGCTACATATCAACCTAAAGTTTTAAATGGAAGAGGTTTGCAATTGTCTAGCATTTATAGGATTTTTTTCATCTCTTTATGTATTATTTTCAAATACTAAGCTCTGTTAATAACCTTTATTTTAAATAAGCTTTCTCTTACAATATTCATAACACTGAGGCATAGCCATCTTTGTCTGACATATGGGGACCTTATATTTCAAACTCATAATTTGCAGTATAGATATACCCAAATATTTATTTATAGTTTTATATATAACTTGCATTTCTAGTTATTTCTTATAGTTTTGAAGTCTGAAAAACAACCTTAATCATTTGTTCAATCAATATAAACAGAGATCTAATGTTATTTTGTCGTTAACATTCCCTAGTATTATGAGATTTCTGTAGGCAAAAAATGTTATTAAGGAGACAAAATATATCTGAAAAATAAAACCTTTCAACTAGTCATTTGATCTTAAACTTGTTTCTCTCACTTGTTTCTTACACTTGAGAATAGTATCTCCTAATATTCAAAATACGTAACCTTAATTTTCTTGTATTAAATTGTTGATAACTGAGCTTATTTCAGCTGTTGTGAATACAGACACACTTCAGAGACATTGTGGTTTCAGTTCCATCAGCATAGAGAAAATGTTGCAATAAAGTGAGCCACATAATTATCTTTTCTTCCAAATACATATAAAATTAGTCATAGTGTTCTGTATTCTATTAAGTGAAAATATAATTGTGTAAAATATGCATAAATTAATTAAAATAACTTATAGCTAAACATCATTTGCCATCTGTAGGGTAAATGAAAATTGCTTAGGCTTCTGTTCCATTGGCCTCTGAGGCCATCACCTGAGGCCTTGGATGAGGGAGTCAATTGGAGAATGGGTTTGGGGTATACAAGATTGATGATGAAAACCTGGAATAGGGTGTGACTGCGCATACATGGGCCACCTGAACAGACATACTGAGCATATAAGGGTGGTGTCTCAGAGTTTGGGGTATAACAGAGGATGGTGTGGCAATTTACATTGAAGAGAGGGGAGCACAGCTACAGGTGGGCCCGTTATCTCCCTGCTGGCTTGTTTCTCCTGTGTACGATTAGAAAATCTGTGCTGATGAACTCATGTGTTCTAAGGTTAGCTCTTAAGTTGCCTGAAGTGATAGTTAACTTACCTGGCCTGTGATGGTTGCAGAAAACCATTATCGCAGACTCCAGTAAATAATGAACTTTATCTGGTTTAGGGCCTTTCATCTATATCAATGCATATTGACTGATCAGTGTATTAGTTGCTTAAAATAAGAAAATAATGAAGTTTACCACATTGATGACTCTTTCTTTCATGAATGATTCTTTGTTGTAACACACACTACTTTTGTCCAAAGTTACTAAAAAGTTATAGTCAATTTTCTCAAACCCTCTGGCTACTTAACAATCATGTTACTACAATATCCTAAACCATTTATTGACTTTGCAACAAAGTTCACAGTATCTTCACAAGCAGTGGATTCTTATAATTCACTTTCTGTGCTCCTCAATAAGAAACAACCCCTGGGCCCTCCTTGGTGACACAGGGGGTTAAAGCACAGCACTAAGAAACTAAAGCCACTTCTGCATGAGTTCTATCCCCGCCAGCCCCAGAGGTGACCACATGGCACGCGGACCTCTTCTGACCCTTCTGCTGCTCCCCTCAGCAGTGTACTTTGTTGATCTGCCTGTTCTGCTCCCCACTCTCTCTGGTGAATCCTCTCACCGCCCCTGCACCTCTGGCCTGTACCCCAGTTCTGTATGCATAAATAAATACAGGTTTAAAAAAAAGAAAAAAAAAGAAACAATTCTTTACTGGTTAAATTTTGATCATGAAATTGTACTCATCCAGTCACATCTTCAGGTTTCACTTCTATTTGACTTTTTTGTTCTTTGATGACAGCTGCAGTGATTTCGTTCACTTAAGTCTTGACCCCTTAAAATTACTCATGATGTTTGGAATCAACTGCTCCAAATAAAGACCTCCTTCACTACTCAGGAATGTTTTTAATGACAGCTGAAATAGATTTAAATATTTCTGAAAAAAGCTTAACTATCAATAATTTGACCAAACCCAACAAAGGGATTAGTTAAAATGTAGTTTTTAGCTAATAGTATTTAAAATTACTCCTTGGCCTTTGGCCCACATAGAGTAGATATAAACAGGCAAGAAAACAACATTTATTAAATTTACATCTCTATCAGAGCTCTTTGTTAGCCAGGTACAATATTCATTGTGGCTGGGTTTGCTTTTTATTCAGATCACTGAAACTCATCTCTATCAATTATAAGATCATCCTGCCTGTTTATTATTGTGTATGCACTGGAGTGATGACTATAATTCCTTCAAGAGCTTTCCCTTTGCATTCACAATGTTGATAAGTGGTCAGTGAAATGTTTTCTCACCTTGAGATTATCATAAATTTTAACTACTTTCCTCGCTAAGTTTAATCAATTCTAGCTTTTGATACAAAGTGAAAGATACATGTATGTTTCTTTCATTTGAACACTTAAACATTTTTGTAGGGTAAAGTAGCTTAATTTCAATGTGGTGTCTCTGGGAACAGGGAGGCTGAAGAGAGGTTAGACATAAGAGAAAGCACCAGTAGTTTGTAGTCAATAAACATACTGTATGTATTAATTACAAGTTTATCATCTTTATTGGGCATGATTTGTGACAACCCCCCAAAAGTATAATATCAACATTTAGTGATCACGCATCACAATAACATAATCTAATAATAATTTAAAAACCTTGAACAATATTGAGAATTACCAAAATAGGGCAATGAGACATAAAGTGGACATTTATTGTTAGAAAAAAAAAATTGCACCCATGGATTTAATCATCACAGGGTTGACACAAATCTACAACTTGCAAAAAGTACAATCTATGTGAAATATAATTTAAAAAAGAAAAAGGCGTGCCTGTGTACAACTGTATTAGGCATGCTATCTATGAAAGTTAGCACATTCCTCATTGGTTTCATTTTTTCATGAGTATTACTACCAAACCACCAATTGGACTAACAATTAGGA
>NW_004567113.1:1511425-1528599 GCF_000260355.1 Condylura cristata
TTCTGCACGGTTAATAAAGTGTCACCAAATCTAAAATAAACCCCACAGAATAGGAGAAAATATTTACACACCATATATCCAACAAGGGACAGAAATCTAAGATCCACAAAGAAATAATAAAACTCAACAGAAAGAAAACAAATACCTAATAATAATAATAATTAAAAAAAAGAAAACAGAAAACTTAGGCTTTTTTTCAAAGAAGACATATTGACAAAAGGAAAAAGAAATAAAGAAAGTAATGCAAAATGCGTATCTTCACTTGTTATCATGAAATGCAAGTCAAAGCCAAGATGGCATTTCTCACCACCTTTGTGTAATGACCCAAACTAGAAATGACCAGAAAAAAAGCAAGTATTGGTGACAATGTGGGGAAAAAATGAACTATTGTAGTCTGATGGTTAGAATGTAGAGCGGTCCAGTATCTACAGAAAACAGAATGGTGGTATCTCTAAATTTTATCTTATATTTTTAAAGATTTATTTATTTATGGATACAAACTGGGTTACAGGCCAGAGGGGCAGGAGCAGTAAGAGGTTTCCCCAGAGACAAAGTGGGGAAAGATTAAGCAGATTGATGAAATATTTTCTAATTTTAAAACATCTGCCAGTTACTGAAATGAACTATAGAGTTTAAGCATTGTCATTTTGGTTATTGTGACTTTTTTTTTTAAAGATATATTTTATTTGTACATACTGAACTGGGGTACAGGACGGAGGCTCAGGGGCGTTGAGAGACTTCACCAGAGACAGAGTGGGAGCAGAACAGGCAGATCGACAAAGTACACTGCTGAGGGGAACAGCGGGCGGGTCAGGAGAGGTCTGCATGCCATGTGGTCACTTCCGGGGCAGGCCGGGAATCGAACTCATGCGGAGGTGGCTTTAGCTTCTCAGTGCAGTGCTTTAACCCGCTGTGCCACCAGGGAGGGCCTATTGTGACTTGTTTTAACCTTTTGTTCATTTTGGCTTATAACCGTTTAGCTACAACATTGGATTACAACACTGTACATGTGTTTGTGGTATAAATGTATACCTCCTCAGATATATGTCATCACAACATGACTACCACCACAACAGACCCAGTCCTTTGTTATAGGACTGGTTAGTTAAATGTAAAATAATACATTATCTTTGGCTCAAAGCACTGGAAAAATTTGAGAGTGTTCTACAGTCTCTTGAAATTGAGTGGATAATATAATTCTGTTTGTTCATTTATTTATTTTATATTCTTCTTAAATTTTTCACAACATAGGATTTCTTCCCACAGGAACTTTTATCAAAGTCTTCCCACCACCAATCTCCCAAGTGTCCTCCACCAAATTTTCCTCTCTCCATGTTCTTTACTTTTTTTCTCCTTATTCCCCTCCCAGCTGAGTGTCTCTGATCAGGGGTCTTCTTCCAAGTGTTCTCAAAAGAATAAAAATAGATTTATTATATGATTCAGCAACTCTACTCTTAGGTATCTAATCAAATAGATCAGAAACACTAATACAAAAGGAAAGATATATACTACTGTATTTATAGAAGCACACTTCTCTGTTTAAATAGTGTCTATATCCCAGGTTATCCTTGAATTGTATAGTAGTGGGACAGATGACAAATTGTATACGTAGGGGATTAAAAAAAAAAAAAAGAATTTTGATCTGCTGCATGGAATTTTTATCCTTTGCTTTTAAACAAGTTCAAATTCTGCTTAAGCAATAACAACTACAAAATCAGCACTATTCAGAGGAAAATAACTATTTTTATGTTTCCATAGTATAAGATCACAATCATCAGGACATAATACATTGGAACACTGCACTTTATTCTAAAAACAAAACAAATCAGACAAGTATGGCCTATTTTTCAAAAGGAAAAAAAAATCAGTATTTGTCTACTTCCAGTTGACCCAGATGTTGGAATTATTAACAAATAAGCAGATATTTTATTAAAATGTGCATTGGTAAAGAAAAAATGTGAATGTAATGAATGAGAAAGTTTTGGAAGGAAAAAAGTAGAATATTTAAAGTATCTTATGAGAATAACAGAACTGAAAAACATAATAATTGAATAAATTAGTTTAGCCTTGATGCTACATTTTTCTTCTATAAAATGAGGAAGACTACAAAATCTCTATTCTACAATCTTGTTGCAAATTGTAAACTCTTAATGATTTACACAAATACTTTCGAAAAGAAATGTGCACTTTTATATTTTATTTATAGATGTAAGCATAGATACATAAAAATACTGGTAAGTGACCAGCTTCGTATTATTATTTTAAAGATTTATTTATTTATGCATAGGGAACTGGGGTACAGGCCAGAAATGGAGGGGCATTGAGGGTATTTGCCAGAGAGAGAGAGTGGGCAGCAGAACAGGCAGATTGACTAAGTACCCTGCTGAGGGGAGCAGCGGGCGGGTCAGGAGAGGTTTGCCGCTCTATGTGGGTCACCTCTGGGGCTGAGACTTTAACCCGCTGTACTTTAACACGCTGTGCCACCAGGGAGGGCCTGAGACTCATATTAATATTATGCATTAAATTGTTTTTATATTGTTTAAAAATCTATATCTTATTTTTAAAGTCTGATTTGGAAAAAAGAAACAAACAAACAAACAAACAAAAAAAAACAACGAAAAGATATACACCCCTAACTACATATGCATACATAACTAGAGATATCAATTAAATTATAGTAAAAATAATTTATCAACTATCAAGTTAAATAAATTGCATATAACAATGTTGACTATAATGATAATTTGATATGTGAAAACAGATGCCAGTTAGAGGAGATTGAAATGCGGTCAATTCTTTTTTTTTTTTTTAAGATTTATTTATTTGTGCATACAGAACTGGGGTACAGGACAGAGGTGCAGGGGCAGTGAGAGGAGTCACCAGAGACAGAATGGGGAAAAGAACAGGCTGAGTGAGTAAGTGAACTGCTGAGGGGAGCAGCTGGCGGGTCAGGAGAGGTCTCCCGCCCCATGTGGTCACCGCCCGTGCAGGTGGGGATCAAACTCATGCTGAAATGGCTTTAGCTTTTTGGTGCTGTGCTTTAACCCGCTGCGCCACCAGGAAGGGCCCTAATTCTTATTTTAAAAACAATTTATAGAATGTAAAATTATATATCTGAATTAATATACAAAATCCATAATTGAAATTTTTTCTCATCTCACTAAAATCAATCCTTTTTCTGAAGCACATTGTAACCAGTAGTGTTTAAATAACTGGTCATTTAGACCAGAAGCATACTTTCAAAATTATAGAATATAATTGATGTCTACTATAGACATCAATAAATCTATAGAGATATAATGAAACAAGAAGGAAGTGTTTGAAGGATAAATTTATCATAAACATTGCATGTGGCTGTGTACATCAATCTTTTTTTTTCCATTCAGAAAACCCCAATATATTAAGGTTCTAATATTAGAATTTGATCACCACGTTGCTACAAACATTACCTTCACTAAAGTCGCAACAAAGTTGGAGGAGCCCTTGGATGGACATCATATTTTATAATAGCTCTAACTATTCTTAGTAACATTTGACTATCACAGTAGAAATCCTAGTTGGATGCACCTCTCAAATTATAAAAAAGTCAAGCCAAACTTCACTTTCATAAGGGAAATATTTGCAATTATAACAATAATGGAATGAAAATTATAAGTAATGTCACACACCTTCTTAGATGTTTAAAGTAAATGTTTTTTACGAAATTCATTTTAAAATATTTTTTGAAGATTTATTATTTATTTATTCATACAGAACTGGGGTACAAGCCCGAGGTGCAGGGGTGTGAGAGGATTCACCAGAGACAGAGTGGGGAGCACAACAGGCAGGTCAATGAAGTACAATGATGAGGGGAACAGAGGGCCAGACAGGAGAGGTCTGCCACACCATGTGGATCACCTCTGGGGCCAGGGATCGAACTCTTACTAAAGCAGCTGCCGTTCACTTTAAGTGCTACATCCTAAGCCGCTGTGCCACCAGGGAAGGCCCTAAAAATAATTTCTTATCCCACATTTAAATTCAAATTTCAATGTGTAATTCTATGTAGTTGTGGTAATATATCACAACATATTTAAAAAGATTGTGAAAAGTTTAATTTTAATGTGAATTGAACAGATCAATTTGGACAAGAGAACATGTTCAAAACTAACATTATTTTAAATGTGCTCTGATGAGTCAGTTTGTGACAAAGTATAACCTATATTTAACAAAGTGGTGGCTCAGCTCATGATGAACTGAATCATTGGAAGCTATAAAACCTAGGGTATTGCTTTTTTATTTTCCTTCAGGGCAGTGCCGCATGGAGACAAAATTAAGGAATTCAAAATAAAGTAGTTTACTAAGACCTGTGGTGAAAATGACTATGCTTTTATTGAGGGTTTGTTTGTTTGTTTTGGTTGCTATTACAAAACCCTATATTTTCTCCCACTTACTTGCTTTTATAGAATTTCTTTTCAACCCAAACACCAGGCACGATTTTCTACTTCACTAAGCCCAGCATACCATTTTTTTGAATGTGTTTAATCTTTTCAGTTATTCCTATTTCCCAAGGTCCATTCATTTCCATGTCCACATCCCTTTCACTGATGGTGTACAGTGCCTTTCATCTTGCCAAAGAATGGTTACTTTCAGTCTTTAAGCAAAATGTCTTTTTATTCAAGTCAGTAAAATGGCTTTTAGACTCTATTTTTAAACTCTAGTGCAAATAGGCTTCATTTTCAGAGAACAGCTAGAACTTTTTTAAAACTGGCATTTTCTGCCATCATATAAAACTATAAGTTATGTATAATCTCTACTGAAAATTGAAACTCTCATTCATCTCAGAAAATGTACTTCTTAGTATTTTAAATATTCAAATTTCAGTAGTCATGATGGCTTGGCAGATGAGATAATGTTATCTACTATAATACATAATACAAAAAGAAAAATGATGAAATTACTTCCTATTTTGATATTCTAACCAAAATAATTAAACCAATCAAAAAGAATGAATATCAGAACTTAGTGCTCATACCTGATGAATAAAATTTTGCATTGCTATGCAACACCTCTCAAGTTTATTATTCATATATTAGCTTACTTATGTTTTATAGCAGCTGTTTTATTATACATGAAAAGAGAGTGGGAGTATTGATAGAACAAATGAGAGTACTGGGAATGATTTTGAGATTCATCTGTGAAATGAGTGTTTTATGATGCATGAGAAAAAAAGATCAGGAGAAATATCTAAAGAGTGATGTACTGAAGACTGATAAGGCTTTTTCTCTTTCTAACACCACACCATGTGCATGGCAACAAAGTTACTGAGTATTTTGTTGAAATATTTTCCATATACAAATGTAAAATAAATATATGTTAATTTTTTTATTTTTCCAAATGTATTTTGTTCCCTAATAGAAAATGCAAAATATACTAAATGCAAAAACAGATAAATTCACCTATACATTAATATTTAGATTAACTGCTATATTGAAAATCAATGTAAATAATATTTCTTCTCATTTTGAGAAATCATTTTAAAATTGTTAATGTAGTGTATGCCAGGAAACAGTGGAATAAGAGGACCCAGACACTTTCTTCACAGTCCACTAATATCAGTTACCTCAGTATTGATTCTTTTTAGAAAATACAAAAAGAAGTTGAGATATTCCTGCATAGTGGGTAAATAGAAACATGCATGTTCATTAGCTTATCCCAGTCCAATTGTTTCCCTTATTTCTTTATTTTCATATCACTTATTCAAATTAACTTCCACATAGTATATAGGTAGATAAATAAGCATCTCTGGTCTGAAAACAGGATCAATAAATTACCCAAATCATCAGAAATTTGCCAGGCATTTATTATTCTTGTTACAATACATTTATATTAAGAAGAAAATTTGACTTTAATCAAGTATTATAACCTAATAAAACATTCATTCATTCAGAAATAGAGAATTATAGGTGATACTATAATATAAAATGTGAAAACATAAAGTATGGTTTGGGAAATCTACATGAGAATTTATTATTATTATTATTATCTCAAACTTTTCTGAATGGGCATATTTACTTTTTAAAATATTTATCTGGTACTAAAATTCCTACTTTCTTACAATTTAAATGTTTTGATTGACAAACCAAGCTGATTAATAATAAAAAAAATGTTCACTCAGAAAAGTATATTTAGACATGTACTTTTGGTTTTTAGTTGAATGAACAGCTATAAATATCTATTGTATATAATGTGACATTTTAAATGTCTTATTTTATTCTCTATTCTGAATGAAACTTAATATGCATATCCTGGGAAACAGGAACCCTAAAAAAAAAAAAGGGCTTTTTTATGATTTATTTATTTATGCATACAGAACCAGGGTACAGATCAGAAGTGCAGGGATGGCAAGAGGGCTCACCAGACACAGAGTAGGGAGAACAGGCAGATCAATGAAGTACACTGCTGAGGGGAGCAGCTGATGAGACAGGAGAGGTCTGCCGTGCCATATGAGTCACCTACCTGACCGGGATCGACCTGGGTCTGAAGCTGCTGTAGCTAGCTTCACAGTGCTGCACTTTAACACACTGTGCCACCAGGGAGGGCTAAAATCTGGAGAATTTGAATAAAAAAATCAAAGAACCATTTATTATGATGAAATAGTATTGATTCCAGGGTTTTAAAGATGTTTGACATACAAAAACACTATTAATGTAATATAACACAGTTAGTGAAGAAAACAGTCAAATTTATGACATAATATATTAAGAGATGTTGATAAAACATTTCATAAGATTAAGCAACCATTTATACTTAAAATCATAACAAAACAAAACTTACACTAAGACAAATTAATGAAACTTCCAAGAATTAGAGAGCCATAATTGCAAATGAAACTGTTAAGGGAGAAAATGAAGATAACCTAGAAAGATTTGCAAACAACTATTGTAGAACTATTCTAAAACAAAACAAACAAACCAAATTATGGGTAAGGATTAAATCTAGTGATGGATACCAAATTCTTAAAGGTAAAAAACTGCCATCACAAAATACTATACAAGTGTTTCCCTGAATATAAAAGGGAGGAAATATATTATCAGATAAAGAAAAACTGAAAAAAAAAAAAAATCGCAGTAGAACCCCACTATAAGAAATAGTGAAACAAGATCTCACATCTGTCCTGAAAAGGAGAACATACACAAAGAACTGAAAAAAGGAGGTAGCTTTTAAGAAGGTAAAGCCACTTCAGCTTGAACTACAGAAAATAAGGTTAAGGTGGCAGCAACAAATTTTCATGTATCAACTATAACTTTAAATGTAAATGGAATAAACTAGCCAGTTGAAATACAATGACTATCTCATTAGGTTAGTAAACGGATTCCAACCGCCTGGTATTTCCAAGAAGAACAGCTGAGCTCCAAAAATAGCTTCAGATTAAAAGTGAAAAATATCCCAACAAGCAAATGAGGCACAAAAGAAATCACAGCCATTACTTATATAAGATAAAATGGATTTCCAGTTAAAAATTATAACAAGGGCCCTCCTTGGTTAAAGCAGAGCATTAAGAAGCTAAAGACACTTCAGCATGAGTTCGAACACCTCCCACCAGGGAGGCGATCCACACCGCACAGCCCATCTCTCCTGACCGCCTGCTGCTCCCTTCAGCAGTGGTACTTTCTTGATCTGCCTGTTCTGTTCCCCACTTTGTCTCCGGTGAATTCTCTCACTGCTCCTGCACCTCTGGCCTATACCCCAGTTCTGTATGCATAAATAAATAAATCTTAAAAAAGTATAACAAAAATGGAGATAGACACTTTATAATGATTAAGTGAAAAATACATCATCAATGTATACTCACCAAGAAAGATGCATTACAATATAAATGCTATTACTATTAACTCTGAAATAGACATTTTGGGGTAGGAGATTTCAGCACCCTGTTCTCGTGGACAGAACAAAAGTAAACAGAAAATAAATAAGGATACACTAACCTTAAACAATTAGACAATAAGGGCCTATAAAAATTAGAGAAAACTGCACATTCAAAAAGAAAAAAAAAGTTAAACATTAAATATCTGCAAGAATTAATCACATATTGTGTTACAAGGTAAGTATTACCGAATTTACTATTATCATAAACATACCAACTGTACTTTCTCAACCTATACTTATTGAATTAAATGTAAGATAAAATAGTGAAAAAGTAATACATGTAAAATTGAACAACACAAACTAAAATAATATTGGGGCAACAAAAACAAATAAATGGTAAAATAAAGTTTAAAATGGCTTGACAAAATGATAATAAGGACACAATCTTCCAGACCTCAGGGATAACCGCAAATATAGTATCATAAGGGATGTATATAACAACACGGGTTCACAATAAGGAAAAAGGGAAATCACAAATAAATAACTTTATCATTGAACTCAAGAAACTAGAAAAATAAATTTAAAAAAAGCCAATAGCTGAGAGGAAATAATAATTTAAAAAATAATAATGAAGAAGAAATAAATGAGCTAGAAATTGAAAAAGAGTAAAAGAGTAATGAAACCAAAAGCTAGTCCCTTGACAGAATAACAAACTAGACAAACTTTGACTAGGTTCACTACAAAACTAAAAGCTAGAACATAAACATAATCAAAAAATGAAATATGTTATAACAGAAATTCAGAGAATAATATAAGACTAACTTGCATATCTATATTCCAATAACTTCAATAATCTAGAAAAGTCAGAGGGCTTCTCAGAATTACAGAATCATTTGCAAGTCAACAGCAAACTTGAAAATGTGAGCAGACCAATAACAAGAAGAAAATTGGAATGGTAGTAAAAAAGTCTTTCAAAAAACAAACCCTGCTATCATATGACTCCAGAAGTGATTTCTATAAAAACAAAGCTGACCAAGTAAATATCCTCCTCAACACCCCCCCACCAAAAAAAAAAAAAAAATGAGAGAGAACTTCCATACACTTTATGGTATCAATGGTACAAATTAGCAAAACAAAAGACAACAGAAAAAGGAAAACTACAGAACAATTTCCCTAATGAACACAGATGACAACCCTCAATAAAACCTTAACCCAAATTAAATCCAATAAATCAATAAAAGACCTATACAACATGAAAAAATAAGATTTATACCAAAGAACATGAGGGTGATTCAGCATCCAAAAAATAACCAACTTAATTCACTGCATTAAAAAAAAAAGAAGCATTAAAAGCCATGTGGTTATATCAAATATACAGAGAAACCAACTCATAAGACTCAGCATAAATTTATAATGAAAAACTTGGAAAATTAGAATGTAATTGGTATTTACCAACTATAAATCACCAAAGAAAGGACAAAATGGTCAGACGCATAGACTAAACATTTGAGAGTTCATAATGGACTCCTGGCATCATAATTCATGCACAACTCCCTTGGAGGTCACTAAAAGTCCAGAGCAAAGATTCATACAGATGATATAGTTTGATAGAATCAGTATTTCATAGGTCAAGCCAATCAGATAGTGCAGACAGAAAGGAATCAGAAACAACAAATAGACAAAATGATCAAAAATATCAAAACAGAATGATGATAATGATGATAATATATCAATAAGTAACATGAATGTGAATGATTTAAACTGACTAATAAAAAGGCACACAATTAAAAAAAAGGTAAATAAATAAATTTCTGTACAAGAGGGAAGAACTTATTTTTTGTTGTGTAGAAGAACTGGGAACAGGCCAGAAGTTCAAGAAATGAGAAGACTCATCAGAAATACACCACTGAAGGAAGCAGCAGGCAAGACAGGAGATATATTGATTTTGTATTGATTTTGCAACCAGTTACTTCACTAAGCTTGCTTATTACTTTAATGTTTCTGAAGAATTTTTAGGGTTCTCTACATATGTATTAGCATATTATCTATATGTACTGATGGTTTTAACCCCTCTTTCTTTATTTGAATTACTTTCTAACTCCCTTTTCCCTAACTGCCCTAGCTAGGATACCCAGTCATATACTGAAAAGCAGTGGTGAAAGTGAACATCCTTGTCTTGTTCCAAATCTTAGTAGAAAGGCTTTCATATTTTCACCATTAAAAATGATGTTGGGAGAAATACGGCAGAGTGAAGACACTGAAATCACTACCCAAGCTCACGCAGGAATATAAGAATAAAAAACAGGCTGTAGACTAACATAGTATGAATGTCAACCCAAATGAGAGCACCCTGGACTCACTAGAAGGAAGATAACTGAGAGAAAATCAGTGATTGGGGAGTTCGGAAATGGGAACTCCAATCCTGGAGCGTCCAGGCGCCCAGGTGCTAGAAAGTGCCTCAGACAGGAGGCTTGCAGCTCTTCGGCCCTGCTAAAGCCCTGGAGATAAAGAGAGACAACTCAGCTTGGGGAGTGGAACTCAAGCTGTGAGGAAATAAATGCTCAGATTGGGCACATAGAGCCCAGGAGTTGGGAGAAGGAACTGGTGACTGTGGCAGATGGGAGGCTTGTAGCCTTTCTAGTGCTCCCTGTATCACCTACCCCCACAGCAGAAGACTGTGTTTTGGTACCATTAAGGAGTGGCCAGCAAGACTCAAAAAGCTCAGGAGGTAAAAGGGGAAAAAAATAAATAAATAGCAGATATAACAGACAGGATTCAAGCACAGGCCCAAACCTGGGAAAGTGCAACAATTTTAACACTCCCCCAATCCTCCATGTGCACATCCTAGCATACAGAAACCCTAGGAAATGCCTCAGACAGGAAGACTTGGATGGATTTGCCTGTTTATCGCATCTACCCACAAAACCTGCAGTAAAGCATTGGAGCTAAAAACAGACAACACAGCTCTCTGAGTGGAACCCAAGCCATGGAGAAAGACTGCTTGGGGAGAGACTGCTTGGAGTGGGCACAAAGAGCCTTGGAAGCACTGAGGGAGGAATGGCAGCCTGCACAGCTGGGAGGCTTTCAGCTCTTCTGGCACTCTCTGCATTCCTGCATCCACTGCCCCCACAAGCAAGGCCTGGAGATTTGTGAGCCAGTAAGACACTGCCTTGCAAGACTCAGAGTAGTCAGAAAGTAACAAAACCATTAACTGGCTCCACCACAGGCCCAGCTGCATGGAGACATACAACATTTATAATGTGCCCCATGCCCATGGGCACATTAAGCATTGAGGGAACCGGGGTATTGAAAAGATCAATAGGCACATTCCAATGTGTTTTAGAAAATACACGGCAGGGAAAATAAGACAAATAAATATCAAAGCAAGTCCACAGGGGAACAATTCATCAGAAAAAGGCGAGTCAGCAGAAATCAACAAAGAAATAGAAGAACTGCTCAGACTACCAGATAGAAAATTAAAAGTCATCATGATAAACAAACCAGCAACAGAGTGGAAAGAAGAATAGGCAGATAAACGAAGTACACTGCTGAGGGGAGCAGCGGGAGAGACAAGAGAGATCTGCTGTACCGTGTGGGTCAACTCTGGTGTGGGGACTGAACTCACGCTGAAGTGGCCGATGCTTGGTTTGACTTCAGAGTGCAGAGCTCCAATCTGCTGCACCACCAGGGAGAGACTGATATAGTGTTCTACAGTTTCTTGTTTTATCCTTGTTTCATTTGGGTTTAAGTTAATGCTGGTCTCAGAACGTGTTAAGGAGTTTCATAAAATTTTCAATTTTTTAAAAGAAATTGTGTAGGAAGCATATTATTTCCACATTCAGTGTTTTGTAGAATTCATTAGATAGTTATTCGGTCCTGGGCTTTTGGTGTCAATTACTACATTTGTGATTTTTTTTTTAAAGATTTATTTATTTATGCATACAGAACTGGGGTACAGGCCAGAGATGTGGAGAGTGAGAGGATTCACCAGAGACAGAGTGGGGAGCAGAACAGGCAGATCGACGAAGTACACTGCTGAGGGGAGCAGCGGGCGGGTCAGGAGAGGTCTGCCACGCCATGTGGTCTCCTCCGGGGGCAGGCGGGAATCGAACTCATGCGGAAGTGGCTTAAGCCTCTTTGTGCAGTGCTTTAACCCGCTGCGCCACCAGGGAGGGCCACATTTGTGATTTTTTTCATACATTTTTTTTTTATTTAATAATAATTTTTTTTCTTCTCAACTTCTTTTTGTCTGTTTTTTTTTTTTTTTTTTTGTACCATCTCCCCTTTTCAATTAAAACAAAAAGAATCAAATACCTGGGAATCAACCTACATAACAGGTAAAAGACTTATACAAAGAAAATTACAAAACACTGTTAAAAGAAATTCCAGAAAAGACCATGAAATTGAAAGACATCCTTCATTCAAATGGACACATTACCTAAAATAATCTACAGATACAATGCAATACGTAACAAAGACTATTTTTTTAATAAAAGTAAAAAAAGTCATTATAAAATGAATACAGAACCACAAAAGGTACAAATAACAAAAGCATCCATGAGAAAAAGGAAAATCAGAGGTAGCAATGGTTAAATTCAAACTACATTACTCAACAACTGTAACAAAACAGCATGACATTGGAATAGAAACAGAAACTTAGATCAATGCAACAAAATAAAAATCCAGAGAAATCAGTGCAAATATTGATGATTAGTCCACACCAACAAAACTTAGCCATAAAAAAAATATAATAAAGAAAATAATTGGTACTGGGAAACATGGATAGCCACATATACATGAATGAAATAATGAATAAATGAATGAATCATATTAATTCTATAGACAAAACATACAGAATAAATTAAACATAAAGCTATAAAACCAAAGTTACAAATTTATTGATATAAAATATAGGGTCCACACGATAGGACATCTACAACAAAGCTGTTTATATGGACTAAATCCCAAAGGTAAGGTAAACCAAAACAACAATAAATAAGTGTGCCTACTTCAAACTAAAGCACTGTTGTTGGGGACCGAGGCCGGCATCTGGCGTCTGTCAGCAGTCATAAAAAGGTGAAATGGAGTCCGGATAGAGAAAAACATCCGGGTTGTAAAAGGCATGTGGGAAGAACTCCCTTGCCCCCACCTTTTCTTTCTCCTCTTTCTTCTCTCACCTACCTACTATATAACCACTGCTCCATTCTCGCCCATTTTTGTCCCTCGCGAGAACCATGTTATCAAACACTGTTACATGTCTAGTGTCCATTGGCTTTCTCCCTTCCCGACTTCTGCATCCCCCACCTCTTGTATTTTATATAAACCAGATAAAAACAAAATAAACTCTCGCTCTTTCTTTGTTCTGCTACACGCGTGTGACTGCTTCCTTTGTTCACCGGACCTGGGGCCCCGAATCCCCGGCCTTGCTGGTCAAGGTCCCCCACACACTGTATCACAAAAGAAAGGAAATTATATCTGCATATGAAACATCTGGTATGGAACTAATTTCCAAAATATGAAAGTTATTTATACAACCCAGCAACAACAACAACAACAACAAAATAGACAATATAATCTAATAATGGACTCAATTTCTAAGTAGACATTTTACATAGAATATATTCAGCTAGAGTCCAGATATATGAAAAATTGCTTACACCAGTTTTTATAAGATGAATGAAAACCAAAGCCATAATGAGTTATCATGCTATCACTATAGCTAAAATAATGGACTAAACAAATATTGGTGAGAATGGAGAAAAAAAGGAACTATCATTAGTTGTTTTGGGGAATACCAAGAAGTTGGTATAGCCTCTTTTGAAATTGTAGGGAGATTCCTCCAAAAAAAAAAAAAAAAGAGAGAGAAAGAAATTCTAGCAGAAGAGCTACATAGACCCTTCTCCAATTATCCTTGTAAATGCCAAACATACATGAAAAATGTTTGATATAACTTTCATCAGGAAAATGTACATCAAAACCACAATGAGATACACCTTGAACCTGTAAAAATTGGCCCATATCAGAAACAAATAAACAAAAATCAGAAAAAAGTGCTGTGAGGATACGGAGTAAAAGGAGCCCTCTCCTCTTGTTAGTGGGGATGTAGCCTAGTCCATGGGTTAGGGAAAGCAGTGTGGATCTTTCTTAAAGTACTAAAAATGGATCTGCCATACAACCATCAACCCCACTCTTATCTACCCAAAGAACACAAAAACACAGTTTCAAAGGAAACTTGGCTACTTAAGTTTATTGCAACATAAATAATAATAGCCAGGACTGGGGAAAACCAAAATGTCACCAAACAGGTGAGTGGATCAGGAATATGTAGTCCATATACAAATTGGGTACTATTCAGCAATCAGAATAAGTAATGTTAGCATAAAATTGTACCAGGACAGTGGAAATCAAAGGGTCATCTCCACTGAGCTTCAGTAATTCAATTTTCCTGCTTTTCTCTGGTTACCAGAGTTGTGTGGTGGGGACCACAATGAACTCACGTACGCCAGCATCTCAGTGTTGTTGTATTTTATGGGTTTATGTCTGCTTCCACTCTAGGTTGTTTTGAACACTAGATGCAATGCTTATCATAAATTATAGTTGACATGGTGTCACAAGCTAGGTGTTTTTCTCTTTTCCAACACAGTATACTCTGGGGTCTTTGCTCTTAGTATTAATAAGTTTTTGAGCTCTAGTTTATCCAAAATTTATTCATTTTATTTTTGTCTGTTTTGTTTTCAGCCTTCAGATGTGAGGTGGCATGTGTTTTGAATATACCAGCCACTAATAGGAATATTAAACTATTCTATGAAGAGACTGAAGTGATCCCAAACTCTTCCTTCCTGCCATATTAGAGTAGAGCTAGTCTATTCTGGGAACCTTTCGCTGAAGGCAGCAATACTCACTGTGCACCTCGTCCCTGCAATTCTCTGACCTTGTACCCTCTCTCTTAGGAAACAGCTCTATGTTTTCCATTATCCAGTTCAAGTTCTAAATCTCAAGAGCCCCCTATGTGGGCATGTGCTTTTTAAACATCTATAGGGGGGTTGACACAACATCAATTTTCCCTCCTGTAGGTTGTACCATCATGCTAGCACTATAAACTGGTCTCAGTTAAATATTTCTCCACATTTTCCCATAATACTGACGCTTATAGTATATACTGTTGCTGTTCATTTTTCTCTCAGGTATTTCCCCTCACTATGCCTCTATTCTTGTAATCTGTTATATTGTGGGAATAAGTAGGAGGCAAGAACTGCTTCTTCACTCTACAGCTATCTTCCAAGACTCCTCCTTTCTGTTTTTTAATATCTCCTCCCTCATATTTTTCCTGTGTTTAATTTTTATTTCTTTATATAGTTAATTGAGACATTATATAGTGAAAATTTGAGATATCCTCTTATTTCTAATATAAGCTTTTGTTTTTATAAATTTCCCCATCAACACTACTTTACTTTCATTCCCACATAATTTACTTTTTAGATTTTTATGGAATTGTGTATGCATTTTATTTTCTTACACCATTTTTCATTTTATAAAGATTTATTTTATTTATTTTTGTATAAAAGAGCTGTGGATACAGGCCAGAGTTGCAGGGGGTGACAGAAGTCACCAGAGGCAAAGTGGGGAGTAGAACAGACAGGTCGACAAAGTACACTGCTGAGGGGAGCAGTGGGTGAGATTGGAGAGGAAGACTGTGCCATATGGGTCACTCCCCTGGCTGGGGATGGAACTGGTTCTGCTGTGGCTGCTGATAGTTTCATAGTGCTGCACTTTAACCCTTTGTACCACCAAGGCGGTTCTTGTTCTTTTATGTATAGCAATTGTTTTGTCCCCTAAGTTATCACACCATTGTTCTGCCACCACCATATCATCCCTGAGCCATACCCGTAAATGTGTGTGTGTTCTTCTCTCCCCTGTTTTGACTCTCTTTTCTCCTGTTCCCTTTTTGTATGCCTCAAATCTATAGTCTCTTTGCTGGTCTTGTATTTTCTTTTGTTTAGTTTCTATATTACAATATAAGTGAGACCTATACAGTATTTATCATTTTTCTTTTGACTTCATATAATTTAATATAAATTATTTTCAGTTGAATACGGTTCTCTGTATTAAAATAAAACTCCTTTTAGAATCTTCATTTTGCCTATAGATTATTTAAAAATGTGGTACAGTAGCTTTTGTGTAGAGAGATTTACCTGATTTCTTTTTGTTATTGTTAACTACTGTCTAATTTTATTCTGTGGCTGTTTTGTTTGATGAATATGCATATAGAATCACTTTTACTTCCTAGTAGATTGTTTTATTACTATGAGCAGTTCTCCATCATCAATAGTAACTTTCTCTCAAAATACAGCTATCAATATATTAGCATAATCATTGCTGATAATTTGATTAACATTTACATGTAGCATATTTATCTTTGGCTTTAACTCTCAGCCAACTTCTGTCACTAAATCTGAAGTGAGTTTGTTATCAACAGTATATAGTTAAGTAATACTATTAAAAATACACCACTGATCTCCAACTTTTTCTTACTATATTTAGTATACCTAAGGTAAATATGGATATGCTAAAAATTAAATGTGCCAGTTTATTCTGATTATTTAGTTTCTGGTTCTTGTTCACTGTTCTTTCCTTGTCTTACTGTGAGCAGCTTGCATCTATTTAAAGAATTATAACTTGATTTATTTTTAGTATATTTGAACACATCTTAATAAATAAATGTTTTTTAGTGGTATCAACATTTTATAATTTATATGAAGTTTACCTACCTCTATTTTAATCGTCATACTTTCTTCCATTTAAAAATGTTTCCTCGGTATTTGTCATTTTTTGATATCATTTTTCTTATGTGTTGTGTCTCAATCATCCAACATATTTTCAGAAAACATATAAGAATAACAATAGTATATTTTATTAACACAAATAGTTGTTTGCATTGTTCTTTCTTTGATGTTCTAAGATTTCCCTATTTATTATTATATTCATTTTCTAGTATTTTCCATTAAATACTTTTGATGGTAAGCCTGTTACCAATTTCTTTTTAGTTTTTCTAATCTGAAAAGCCCTTTATTTCCCACTCATATTTGGAGGATATTTATAATGGAAATGGAATTCACAGTTGACCTTTCTTTTTCATCAACTGGAAAATGTTATACTCTTTACTTTGACCTCTATGGTTTCAAATGAGAAGTCTAAATTAATGTTACTCTACAGGGAAGTTTTCCAATCATATTTCATCTAGAATTATTTCAGTTCTAATGTCTTCTTTCTGTAGAACTCCACTGACTATACACATTTCAGCAACCTATAGATACTTGAAATTGTTTAAA
>NW_004567113.1:1529054-1530220 GCF_000260355.1 Condylura cristata
AATGAAGTGGCTGCTACTACTACTAGCTACCTAGCCCTGTGCTCCAAGCCACTGCATCACCCAGGAAGACCTGTAGCCAGGATTTCTTGTAATAAATGTTGTTTTAGTGGGGATAAATTTACCTGAGTGTACCTAAGTAAGTTCTGTTGAGTTCAAGGGAGAGTGAGTCTACCTGTTATTCTTTGTTTGCTATGTTCAGTTTTGGAAACATTGAACTTCAAACATCTTCTTTTGAAAAGAAAATGCAAGATTTCCTACTGCTGTGTTGGTTTTCTAGATTGGATATATCACACTATTTTCTCTTCCTTTGACTATCTTGGAACTTTCTTTTGGAAATTAGTTTGTCTTTAAGAAATTAATTTTATTTAAACAAGAGAATCAGAAAGTAATAAACATATACTATCTTGCCCAAACCCTCAAATTTTAAGTGCAGCAAAGTATCTACTTCTCATAATTTTTAATATGTCAGATGGATCACAATACCATTTATAAAGGTTATGAAAAAATTCTCATATCTATGTCTCTTTTTACAGATTTAGTAATATGTATTACTTGTGTATTTCAACATGGGAGAAAATGCCAGCTCTAGGTTTTTATTATTTTAAAGTAACACTATCAGTAGTCTTGCTGATCTTAATAGACAACTGTACATTATATATTTGGAATGCCTTAATAACATTTAGCATTGAAATTTAGGAAATTGAGCCAAAAAGAATAGTACATGGAGACTATTTGCAAACTGAAAGCTATAATAAAGAGAGGTTTAATATTGTAGATATCAGTAAAGAACTAGACAAGATTGAATCAAATTTTTAAATGTTATAGTGAAATGAAAAAATTATTAGTTCTAAGAATAGTATTTAACTGTATTAACTTACATTTGCATTTTGCAAACAAAAATAAACATCTATATGTTTATAAATAAATAAATATTTGTGCATTTATTTATTTATTTATTTATTTATGCATACAGAATGAGGTACAGGCCAGAAGTGCAGAGGTGGTGAGAGGATTCACCAGAAACAGAGTGGGGAGCAGAACAGGCAGATTCACCAAGTACACTGCTGAGGGAAGAAGTGGGTGAGACAGGAGAGGTCTACTGTGCCATGTAGATCACCTCCAGGGCGGGGATGGACTTGCACCAAAGCAGCCCAGGATGGCTTTGC
>NW_004567113.1:1532470-1533358 GCF_000260355.1 Condylura cristata
AAGTGGAGGAATATTCCTCCCTCTTTGTGTAAGAAATAACTAATTTTAGAACAAATGTAGATGACATCCCATGATTACCCTCTAACATGATGCTGAACTCTTTTCTCCTCCTCAAATTAGATTAGAATGGGCCTGTCAATAAGAAATGAAACTTAATACCCCTAACTGCTGTCTAGGAGCTAGATGCTATCATTATTTACTAAAAGAATTGATGATTTTTAATATGATGTAAATGGCATGGCAGGACTTAGGGTAACTTGAATAAGAATGGGAGTATATAGAGGAAATTTTACCCATAATTGAGGTAGAATTGAACAAAATCAATAATTCAAGGCAGTATGAATTTCCATGGGTTCAGGGCATGGACTATTGAACGTATGCTGGTATTGCTCATTACAAGATTTAATGATTTTTTGGATCTTTTTGTGTTGCAGTTTCTTTATTAGTATAATGCAATGATTCATGGAATTGCATGAATTAAATAAGTTAGCACACTTGGAAATATGTTAGATGATGTTATTTATAATTACTGCTTTTAATTTCGAGAGAAAACTGTTAGTGCTTATCAATATTTAAATATGTTAATCAAATTCATTAACATCATGGGTTATTAAAAAAAAAAAAAAACAGGTACAACATTTGCATCTCTTTGTTCTTCTTAACCCTTGCTGTCCATTACTCAGTCTGGGTGCTTCAGTTCTCTAGTAATATTTCCAGGGTTAATTTTTAAGGTTGTTATCACCAATCTTTAGATTGGTTTCTGTATAATTCACATATTATTGACAAAGCTTGGTATTAGTATTTTTTCTCCTGAACTTATTTAACTTAACAATATCCCTTCCAGCTCCATTTATATTGCTGCAAATAGCATGAGATTATCATTTTTTT
>NW_004567113.1:1533778-1537806 GCF_000260355.1 Condylura cristata
CTCTTATTATAAGTAATGTATGAATATTTTTATGTGCCTATATGCAGCTTGCATGTATTCTTTGAGGAAGAGTCTAGTTAGATCTTCTGTCCTAAAATCTAATTGAGGGTCACTTGTTTTATTTTTGTTGAGTTGCACGACATCTTCATAGTTTCTGTCAATTCCTTGGCAGATACATAGTATGAAAATGTTTTCTCTCATTCAACAGGGTTTCATTTTAGTTATAGCTTATTAAAATGTGTGGAATATTTTATTTCTATATATTTCCAACTGCTTATATTCTCTTTCATTTTCCTTGAAGTTAGGTGTGTGTGTGTGTGAGAGAGAGAGAGAGATAGAGAGAGAGACAGAGAGAGAGAGAAAGAGAAAGAGAGAGAACCCTAAAACTCCCTTGGAAAATTTTATTATATTTATAAACCAGTACAAGAAAATAGCAGGATACAAAATAAATATACAAAAATCAATAGTCTTCCTATACTCAACGTTCAGTCAGAAGAAATATTTAAGAAAACTATCCCATTTGCAATTGTACTAGAAACAAACACCCAGGCATAAACATAAAAAAAAAATACATGAAAGAACTATACAAGCAAAAATACAAAACATTCATAAAATAAATAGAAGACACAAAGAATAGAAAGACATTATATGCTCATGAATTATGAATTATCAAAATGGTAATACCCAAAGCAATTTACAGATTCAATACAATTCCAATAAAAATCTCAATGTCAGAATTCAAAGAACTGTAATAAACAATTGCTTACATTTGTATGGAATCAAAATAATCTCAAATAGCCAAACTCTCCTAACTGAAAACGGGAGTAAAGTAGGTATTATAATCCTATATAACCAATAAAGCCATGACCATTTAAGCCTCATGGTACTATAACAAGAACAAACACAGACGAGTTGAATCAAATTAGTGGTCAAATAATAAAACCATACATATATGGTCACTATTTCTGATACAGGAACAAGGAGAATTTCTTCAATAAGTGGTGTTGTGATTATAGAACTATCTTGTACAAATGAATATAACTACACTACTATATCAAATATACATAGCAAACAACACAAAATAAAATGTATAGAAGACTTGAATAAGACCTGGAACCATAATAAGTGTAGGACATACACTCCATGACATAAGTTTCTAAAACATGGGTAGAATTAGAATGGGATATACAAAATAAGGGCAAAGGAAAAGCAAATATTGCATGGTTTTATGGAATATAGACAATCTGTACAAAGGAACAGGAAGAAGATGACGGTCAAGCTGACAATAGATCTAGAGCATACAGCAAGGGGTTGAGAGAGAGGAAGGTAGAAACACAAGGGACCATGATGATGGATCATGGGTTTTATGGTAGTGGGAAAAATATAGGGACTGCTTCTGAGGGGAGAAATCAAATACCGATGAAATGAACGACAATGTAAGACAATAAATAAGTTATAATGGATGGAAAAAATAAATTAAAAAATACAAATAATGGAGACACCTTCCAAACCATGCCAGTTTATAAATTGGAGTCACTTTATCACCTAAAGACAACTGAAAACGTATAGGATTTGCTCAAAGGAAAACTCTACATTTCCTGTGGTAGTATTCTATGACTTTCTCTCAGAAAAAAATCAAATATATATCAGGTTGAGCCAAGCCACACTACTTCATTACTGCATTGGCATTTACAGTGACTTAAACCATATGAAAAAAAAAAATCTAACATCAGTTATTACAAGGGAAATGCCAATCAAACCATAAAATAATATCACCTCATCCCTGGGAGAATGGTCAATATCAAAATGAATGGAGACAACAAATTTTGGCAAATAGATGGTGAAAAGGACATCTTATCACTATTGGTGGGAATGCAAGTTGATGTAGCCTTTATTAAGAAGTCTGGAGACTTCTTAATAAAATAAAATGGAAGTGCTGTATGATAAAAACACTAATACAGGAAGATATATATATATATATAATAGCACTGTCCACAATTATCAGGTACTATACCAAATCTGGGTGCCTTTTAATGGCTGAACAAATAAAGGAACCGTGGACAGTGATTTTTGTGGAATAGAGTACACCCATGAAAAAAGAATCCTATTGATTTTTAGACATAATGGATCAGCCTTGAGGAAATTAGTTTAAATGAAGTAAGTCAGAATGTAATAAATGGTTTGGCTCATTTATAAAATACAAATGACAAAAAAATAGAGCAGTAATAAATTTAGTCTTCATGAAATAATTTAATGTTTACCACAGGGAGCAAGGGTAGGAATAGGATAGGAAGAGGAAGGAATCAGTGGATATATTGGCATGGGTAATTTGAAAGATAATGAATGGAATATGTGGACTTGTGGAAAAATAAAATTGCATTCCCATAATTAAGAATAAAAATATGAAGCACTGAGCTAGAAATGAGGAATTATTACTTGGAGACCTAGGTGAACAATTAACACCTAATTTAAGTTTCCAAATATATTAAAGCATACTTCAAATTAAGGTGAGAATAAATGTTGCCTTTGTCTTTGAGCATGCATACATGGCATGGTAATACAATTGTTGAAAGACATAATTGAAAAAAAAATCAAAGTAAAAAATAGCACCGAATTTTCTCAGAAATCTAGGGCTTTTAGAGTACATAGTTGTGGCAATAAGTGTTTTCATTATGCTTTTAAAACTATTATCGATACCAGAACTAAATTGGGTTTCAAACTCGTTGATTGGCACTATGTCATGTACATTGAACCTTAGATTTGATATTCTTTTTTCAACAGTTAGATGCTAACCTTTCTGTATAAGAGTGGCCTAAAAGTTATGTATTTATTTGAAATTCAAATAAAGAAATATCTATCATAAATTTGAGACATAAATAAATATTCCTAGCAGAAACTGAGTTAATACACCATAATCAAATATATTTTTTATTCAGCAAACTATATAAATGTTATTAACATTATCTTAAAACAATCCTGTATATTTTGTGACAAATTTAAAAAGTTTTACCAATGAGCTTTAACTTTCTATAAATATTTTGGATTATAATTCTATGCACAATGGATCATAGGGGTATTACAACATTTGTTAAGTATTGATTGTTCATGAATAATGAAATTGCATCCAGAAGGCCTTTGATCCTGGAAGACTCTGGACGTTTCTGAGAAATCTATAATTAGTTGTCCTTACTGTTTTTCAGCTAAATGCAAGGGAACTCTCTTTATATGATGCCCTCTATATAATTTTAAAATACCTAGACTTTTGTTCTGTATATCAAAGTAAAGTTATTTTTAGCACAAGAAACATTTGATTTGCACTTGCATCTCTAGTGACTCTAGCACAGAGAAGCCAAGTGCATTATTAGAGTACAGAGTGAAAGGAAGCCCAGAAAGTTCAACTAAATTAGACGTTTCTATTGATTATCATGCTACTGAGAGTAAAATGGTAGATAAAAGTCAAAAGTTGGAATTAGCTTTCAATTATCTAAGGACTGAGCTCTTTTGAGAAAGCAGTAGATAAATTACAAATTGGAACTTAGTAACTTTTAAGCACAGTACTATGAATACAATATGCATGATGTTTGTATATGTGTGTCTGCTCTAAAGGAGAATAAAATTGTAATGGTATTGATTGAACTCTATTTTTCTTTATTTATGCATATAAGAACATGGGCATAGGTATGAGGGGTGAGATGATTCACCAGAGACAGAGTAGGGAGCAGAACAGGCAGATCAACTGAAATACAATGCTGAGGGGAGCAGCAGGCAAAACAGCAGAGGTCTTCAGCACCCTGTGGGTTAGATCACGGGACAACAATTGAACTCATGCCACAGTGGCTGGTAATAACTTTATAATGCTTAGACTTTTATTCCTGTACCACCAAGAGAGAACCTATATTTCCACTCTTTAGAAATATTTAGGAGATAGTCTAAGGGAAAATGAAAGAAGTACCTTACAGTTACCATAGTAGCAGAGTCATTATATTTTGAATTCTTGGAACTCAATCTTCTGCAAAAAAAAAAAAAAA
>NW_004567113.1:1538446-1539906 GCF_000260355.1 Condylura cristata
TACACCTCAGTGGTGACTTAGTGTTTTTGTTCTCCAAGTGCAGACCCATGACCAGGTCCTTCACCTTCAGGATCACTGGGAATTTGTCAAAGTAAATCAGAAACTCAAAGGATGAACTTTTTTTTTTTTAAATAGGCATCCAAATAAAATTGATCAATGCTTAAGTTTGAGAATAAATGGCTCAATGAATTGAGAAGCTATAAAACATAATTGATTATTATTAATATTTCCAGTGAAACTGTATTTATATTTCTTATATTGACACTAGTAAAAAATCAGTGCATTGCTTCATTTAATTAATGAATCATAATTTAAGTTACACAAACACAGGAATTATACATCTTCATAAGAAAATTATATCCAATTTTTAGATTTTACCATTCTCTTACAAAGGTTACAATATGTACTGTAAACTATGAACTAATAGATTTTTATAAGAAATAATTTATAATCTATCAACATAAAAATGGTACTGTTCAGTGTGCTTCTAGAGGATTTCAAAAATATATGAATAGTTATTTCTAACTTCTGCAATTCAAAACTAAAGCACATGCTTCTGGAAAATGTATCCATTTAAAAAAATATTTACTTTAAAGTAGAGATCAGAAAACTATTTTACTATATATCCTATGCAACAGAAAAAGCAAAAAAACTTAAATGCATATCTGCTCAGACAAAGTTGAGAAATATAAATTAGCAGCATTATTTGAGGCAATTAGGTAAAATATATTGAATTGAAAACATGTTAGAAAAATAGTTGTACTTATGATAAAGAGGATCTCCCTGGTAAAGTAGGGATTAAGTCTCAGTGTTATCCCCAGAACTACCTGAGTTTGATCCCCATCCAGGATGCTAATCTGCAATGGAACAGCAGAACTTTCCTGACACTCTGGCTGTTCCCCTTAGCATTGTATTTCAGTTAATCTTCTTATTCTGTCACACACTCTGCCTCTGGTAAATCCTTTCAACCCTCCACACCTATGGCTTACACTCTAGTTCTTCTATGCATAAATTAATCTTTTAAACAAAACAATATGTGTAATAATGAAGAATGAAAATGATCAAATGTCCATCCTGAGGAAATTAACTTAATTCAGTTGGCTTAATCTACTCATAAAATATTATGTAGTAGTTAACAAAAATTGTAAGTCTTTTATTAGCTGTCATAGAAAGACACATCTAGGCTACTATTCAGCAGTCAAAAAAGATAAACTAATGCCATTGGCAGCAACATGGATGGAGCTAGAAGGGATTATATTCAGTGAAATAAAACAGAAGGAAAAAGGAAAAAAAAATATGTCAACAGTTTCATTTATAGAAGGAATATAGGGGAACAATACAGAGAAAAATAATAATAACAAAAAAAGCACACAACAAAACAAACAGACAACTATATATCAGAGACATTCTGCAGGGAAGAGGAAGGAGAGGATAAAAATGAGAGTGGGAAGAACACAAGG
>NW_004567113.1:1540596-1542857 GCF_000260355.1 Condylura cristata
CAGCAGTCAATAGGTTGAATTATTACAGGTTGCGTTTTGTAGAAGGAAAAAGTAATTAAAAAAATATATTTGTGCACCCTCCCTAGTATCACAAACAGGTTTCAGCACTGTTGCACTGACCGCTACGTTCGCTGGTCGCCTGAACGTAGGAGACACGGAGACGCAACATAAATTGAAGCATGGGCCTGGGGTCTTTAGTCTGAAGTCTATTTATTATGACTGCCCATGGGTATATATACAGTCTGTAGGTGCAGGGAAAAATAGGAAATGAACTCAGGAAATGTGCCCAACCCAGGGGGTGGGGTGCACGTTTGTACTGGGCCTGGGGCTTCTTGGTAGCTTCTACTTGATACAAAGTAGTGGGCTGCAGCTATTTGCATGACAGAGTTCACTGTGCTCTGCTGGCTTGTTTGTTGGCCTTAATTGGGAGTGTGCTCACTCATGCACAACATCAGCCAGGGTAGACAGGTGCACTTGAGGTCTTGCAGAGTTGGCCATCCAGCACTATGAACCTACCTGCAGCCACTGCAGCATGAGTTCAGTCCCTGGTGAGGGAGCTAACCAACATGGCAGTGCAGACCTCTCTTGTCTTGCCTGCTGCCCCAGAAGCAGTGTTTTTCAGTCAGTCTTCTTGTTCTGCTCCCAATCCTGTCTCTCATAAATCCTCTCAACTTTTGCACCTTTAGCTTATACCCAAGTTTTTGTATGCATAAATAAGTATTTACATATGCATTACACACATGTGTGACTTAAAATTATAAAAATACACAAAATTCATATAATGAAATTATAGATAGTGGTACATATCCTGTAAATATGAATTACAAATAGTTTGTAGTATCTTTAATTTATGAGTTCTTACCTTTTATTTATAAATAGTTTATAATTTCAGTTTCCTATTATTACTTTTATTTTATTTACTTATTTTTAACTAAGGTAATATTGGGATATCCTCATTAGGGAGCTATTATCACATTAGTAAAATCACAAATAATCCATCAATTTTGATTTTTTCTTCTATCTCATTATTTAAAATGACAACTGATTTACATGTGTTGATTATATACACTGCTGCATTGCTAAACTGATGGTTTCAATTAGTTTTTCCATGGATTTTGATCATATATATATATATAAATTTTAGCATGTCAGTGTAATCATCAACAACCATAGAACACTGGGCTTCCTTCCCTCTTTTTCCTTTCCCCAAATGCAATCCCTCTCCATTTGTTCTTTCAGTTTGTAGTCAGTTATCAAAAGTTAGTTTTTAAATGCTCTTTATCTGTCTATTAATTTATTTACTTTATATTCAATGTATTAGTGACATTATCTGGTAGTTGTCTTTCTCCTGACTTCTTTCACATAGCTTTAAACTTTCATGTTCAATTTCTATTTTTGCAAATAGCATGAGTTTATATTTTGATTTCTAAGTAGCATTCCATTGTGTATATAGCCATATTTTGTAAAGCCACTTATCCGTTTTGGGGCATTTCAGTTGTTTCCAGATATTAGCTATAGTAAGTAGCAATGCAGTAAACTTAGAAGTACAGTTGTTTTTTTTTTTTTTTAAACTCTATTTTTTTTTAATTTTGGGGGTATATGCCTGGATGTGGAATAACTGGATCAAATGGAAGACCCAAGCTTAGTGAGCTGAGACTCCTCCACACTGCTTTCCATAGGACTGGGAAATTTTGTATTCCCAGTATCAGTGTATAGGATTCTATTTTCTCTACATCCTTACAGCATGATGTTTCTGATCTTTATTACATGATCTTTATCACATGTGTGAGATAATATTGCATTGTGGTCAAGAATTGCTATTGTCTAATAATAAAAAGTTGTGCACATTTTCTCCTGTGCTTGCTGGCTATTCTTCTGCCTTCTTTGGAGAGGTATTTTTTTCCTCTCCCACCCCTTTTTTTCTGATTGTATTGTTTTATAGAGTTTTATGAGTTATTTGTGTAGCAGTCATTTGTCAGCTATATGGTGTAAAAATAAATTTTCTCATTCAGTGGGGTTTCTTTTCACTTCAGTTACTGTTTCTTTCACTGCACAGCTTATTTTGATGTAGTCCAGCTGTTTATATTCTCTTGTTTTCCTTGCTGGTGGAGATATCATGAAATGTCTCACCTATATTTTCTTCTATATATTTTATGGATTCATTATTTCTGTCCATGTTTTGGATGCATTTTGGGTTGTTAGATCATGGTCTACTTTTACCTTTTTACATGCAGCCATCCAGTTTTAACAACCTATTCATT
>NW_004567113.1:1544745-1552750 GCF_000260355.1 Condylura cristata
CATGCGAAAGCGGCTTTAGATTCTCAGTGCTGGGCTTTAACCCGCTGCGCCACCAGGGAGGGCCATTAGTGGTTAATCTTACTTTTAGTAGACAACTCATAATTAAAGACTGAATCACTTTATAATATAATTAATTATTTACATCTTCTATGCATAGTCAAAATATTTTGATGCTCTCATTATGCCAGGAAAAATTTAAATTTCTCTAAACTATCACCCTCTTCCTTTTTCATTAATTTTACCACAACATTTGCCATCACTTCAAAATAATGTACATAGATTGACTTTTGAAAGCAATGGGTCAGTGCTATTGTAGTATATATAACAATTAGGCTGTATCCATTCATAAACAATTCCAACTAATTATAGAGAAGATGTCATCAAACTAAGAATTCTACTTTATATCAAGAAAAAAAACAAAAGCAAACCAAAAGTCACTGAATTAAGAGAGCCCTTGATTTGCAGTAAAATTAGAGCAATTACTTGGATGAGAAGTGACTGTGAAAGAAGAAATCCTGAGAAAATTCAACTCCATACAAAATGATGAATGAAAGCGCTACCTGTAGACAGTGGTAGTCAAGGTAGAATCAGTGACTCAACTATGTTTTCCCATGATAAGGGAGTCCATGGAGCTCTTGGTATGAAAGTATACTCTTAACTATTGGTCAAGTGGACCTAGACATCAGTGAAGAAGAAAATACTCAGAATGGTATTGATCTTCATTTGGATCCTCACAACTCAAATCTAACATGGTAATCTAGCATGAGAAGTCAAGATGTTAAACTTTAGATTCATTAGGTCTGGAAATCCAGAAATGAGGTATTCAGTAGTAATGCAGGAATCAGCAACTTTAACCAGTGTAACCATAGCCCCTATTTACCATTCTCATCTACAGATAATGTGGATGCAGATTTGTTCTTTCTGATATACCAGCACTGGAAAAGCAATAAATGTCTGCATCCTTAGGGCCCAGGAATAAATAACAACCTAAAAATAGGAAGAGAGTAACATAAAACACATTGCATCTGATTCTCTCAGGTTATACTTTGTCACAGAAAAAAATAAATCTCTGAAAATCAAACAAGCGGAAAGTATTTTTTCTCCCAGTTATGGAGTTTAAAATTCAAGAAGAAAACATGGAAAGTTGATCAAAGACAAGAAACTCAGAAAAACATAAAGTCCTTAGAAAAATATTAAGTTAAATTAGTATAGCTTTGAAGACTTAAATATCAATAATTAATATACAGGGAGTACAAATGTAAAACGGGGGTAAAATTTCTGGAGAAAGCTATGAAAGCAGAATACACAAAATGGAACATTGAAGCAGTGTCATGGAAGATGGTAATGTACAAAGCAACAGATGGAAGAAGAAAGAGAAAGACAATAAAAAACTTTCCCTAGCACCAAAACCAAAGGCATTCCCCCCAAAATGCCTCGATGAATATACATACAAAAATCCTTAACAAAATTATCCAAAATAGGACCTTCCCTGGTGGTACAGCGGGTTAAAGCACAGCACTAAGAAGATTAAGCCACTTCCTCATGAGTTCGATTCCCGCCTGCCCGGGAGGAGATCCACATGGCGTGGCAGACCTCTCCTGACCTGCCCAGCTGCTCCCCTCAGCAGTGTATTTCGTGGACCTGCCTGTTCTGCTCCCCTCTGTTCCTGGTGAATCCTCTCACCCTCCGCATCTCTGGCCTGTACCCCAGTTATGTATGAATAAATAAATAAATCTTAAATATATATATATATATATCTCCAAAATATAATTAAAAAATGTAGCAAAAGGATCAGAAATCATGACCAAGTGTAATTAATTCTGGGGAAACAAGGATGGTTCAGCATATGAAAAGCTGAGATGCTGACAAAATATTTGATAAGATTCATTAACTACGAAAAAAAAAACTCAAAAATGAGATAGATGGAACATATCGAAAATAATAAAGGCAATATTTGACAAACCTGCAGACAGTATCATTTTTATAAGATTTATTATGATTATTATCATCATCATCATCATTATTTTAAATGTTTATTTATTTGTGCATACAGAACTGGGGTACAGGTCACAGGCTAAGGGGTGGTGAGAGGCTTCACCAGAGACAGAGTGGGGAACATAACAAGCAGGTCGATGAAGTACACTGCTGAGGGGAGCAACGGGTGAGGAGAGGTCTGCCGTGCCATGTGGTCACCTCCGGGGCAGGCAGGAAATGAACTCATGCAGAAGCGGCTTTAGAGTCTCAGTGCTGTGCTTTAACCCGCTGTGCCACCAGGGAGGGCCCTATAAGATTTATTTATGCTTACCGAACTGAGGTACAGGTCAGAAATGGTGGGCCGTGGGAGGATTTACCAGAGACAGAGTGAACAGAACAGGCAGATTGATGGAGCACACTGCTGAGAGGATCAGGAAGTGGGTCTGGAGGGGTCTGCCAGGCTATGTGAATCATCTCTGGGGCGGGGATCAAATTACACTGAAGTAGCTGTAGTTAACTTGCAGTGCTGTGCTCCTGCCTGCTGTGCTACCAGGGAGAGCCCACAATATAATTTTCAATAGTGAAAAACTGAAAGTCAGCCCTCCCTGGTGGCATAGTGTGTTAAAGCACAGCACTAAGAAGCAAAAGCCACTTCAGCATGAGTTCAATCCCTGTCCTGGACATGATCCACATGGTGTGGCAGACATCTCCTGATAGCTCGCTGGAATCCTCTCACCACCCCTGCACCTCTGGCCTGTACCCCAATTCTGTATGCATAAACAAATAAATCTTTAAAAAAAGAAAAATCCCAACAAAACTGAAAGCATTTCTGCTAAGATCTGGGTGCCCACATTTCCCACTACTATTCAATATAACATATGAAGCCTTAACTAGAACATTTAGGTAAAGGAAAGATACAGACGAAATTCCAATTGTGAAAGGAGAAAAAAAAATCATTATTGCTGATAACAAGTTAATATACATAGAAAATCCTGAAGGAGAAATAAGAGTGATTTGGCATTAAAAAGTGATCTGGGGGGCCCTCCCTGGTGGCGCAGCGGGTTAAAGCACAGCACTGAGAATCTGAAGCCACTTCCGCATGAGTTCGATTCCCGCCTGCCGCCTGCCCGGAGGAGACCACATGGCGAGCCAGACCTCTCCTGGCCCGCCCGCTGCTTCCCTCAGCAGTGTACTTCGTAGATCTGCCTGTTCTGCTCCCCACTCTGTCTCTGGTGAAGCTTCTCACCGCCTCTGAGCCTCTGGACTGTACCCCATTTCTGTATGCACAAATAAATCTTTAAAAAAAAAAAAAGTGATCTGGTTCTAGCAACTATTTCAAAAGTTTAGCAACCTGATATTTTACTTATTACAATTTCCTTAGTTATTCTGAATTATTTAAGTGATACATGCATATACTTTATAGAACTCAATTATGTATTTATCCTGAGGAAATTATAGAACAATGCATTTTGTGCAGAATTTCATTGTTGCTGGTCTATGTTCCTTCACGAACTCTTGAAATAGTATGGATTAATGGTCTGAAATTTGTGCCAGTCCCTTTTCTTATAACTTAAAATTTGAAAGCTTTTTTGGAGTCGATAGAAGTGAAATACTTAGAAAGTGGACATATTTTATTTTTTTCTTGATATACTTGAGGCCTTGTTTTGCATATATATGTTTATTCTTGTCAGGCTAACAACAAAGTCGTAACATCTGTTGTTGTATCACTACACTGTATGTGATATAACTTCATAGACATTGGAATATAAAATTGTCTATAAAATTAACAGAAATAATTCAGGAGTTAAAGTGAATAATTTGAAGTTCAGTATTCACTTTGAACACTTACTTCTTCAGTGACTTTGAAAAATAAGTTATCCTATCCAAGCTTTAATTTCCACAAAAGTAGTGATAAAGGAAGAGATTTAAATGTCATGGATTGTCACTAGAAAATAAATCAAGAGATCCATGTTAAGCATTTGTTTGATATTTACATCAAATCAACGTCTGTTATAGATCTGGATATAAATGATTGACTATATTAAACTATTTAGTAATGATTTAATAATTAAGCATCCACTTTAAAACTTGTTGATCTCTCCAGCTAGTTAGTTAAATTATTTGAACCCATTACTTACTCTAGTATTTTGAGATTAAAAGATGAAACATGGTAAATAATTAGAAATGCATGGCACACAATGCTCAATTAATATTACTTTCCTACAAAATCAGTTTTTTATTTTTAAGATTTATTTATGCGTACAGAACTGGGGTACAGGTCAGAGGTGTAGGGACAGTGAAAGGATTTACCAGAGACAGTGGGGAGCAGAACACACTGACTGTTGAAGTACACTGCTGAAGGGAGCAGCGGGTGGTCACAAGAGGTCTGCGGCACCATGTGGATCACCTCCCAGGTCAGGGATCTAACTCGTGCTGCTAAAGTGGCTTTAGCTTCTTAGGGCTGTGCTTTAACCCACTGTGCCACCAGCAAGGGCCTAAAATCAGTTTTAATTAATTCAATAATTTCTCTGATTCCTTTTGAATACCTTTTAGGTATTTTTCCAAGTTCAAATAAATTTATGTCATAAAATTTAATTAGCATATATATATATCATCCTTCATTTTTGTACAGTGTATGATTTGCCCATGAACTTCCCACCATCAATTCACGGATCCAATGCACCATCACCATAATCCCTTGTTCTCTTCCTACTCCTGTCCTGATATTTCCCCCTCTTCCTTCCCTACAGAATCAAGGAGATGTGGTATATTTACACAATAGGATATTACTCAGAAATCAAAAAGGATAAACTCATGCCCTTTGCAGCAATATGAATGGAGCAGGAAGGGATTATGCAAAGTTAAACTATACAGAAAGAAAAGAAAAATATCAAATGATTTCACTTTTAGCAGGAATGTAGGGTAGCTACATAAGGAAGGGGAGTGGGGGGTAACTATAATAAAGTAAAAATAAAAATCATCGGGTAACTATAGTTTAAAATTTTAATTATATTTTAATAATATATGTGATTCATCATTTCCTTTTAATTAGTAACTAAACATCCTTTTATACTAGTAAATTAAAAAACACAAAATCTAACTTGATTTTCTACCTCATGGGAAAAAACAAACAAACAAAAAAAAATCAGCATATGACAATCCCTCATGGTGTCTTCCACCATATAGTAGAGATGCAGTGTTGCCAACATCTTAAGCCTGTATGTTCACTTGATTTGGGCAAACAGAAGAATCTTGGAGATTTAGGTATATCTGACATGTTATTAATGGAAGATTTACTGTTGATTTAGGCAAAAAGAAAACTCTTGGGGTCTTAGATATATCTGTCATGCTTTAATGCAGAAACAGGGGACTGGACACACAGGCAGGTAAGCGGGAAGGTAGAGGGACAGAAAGACCAAATAGCAACTGAGCATCCTAGATATTTTATACTGTTCTGTGTCCTTAGTCAAAAAGCTGACACACAATCGCAAATGCATGACACTCGCAAAGCTACAACTAGCTGTCATTTTATAAATGACATTTTATATATGTCATTTTATAAATGTCCCAAAAGTGGAAAACATATCTGATGCATTTCAAAGTCATGTTTGTATATTGTTTGGAAGACAAAAAAAGAACCTGATTTAACTTATTTTACTGACACCATTTTTCTTTTTACTTTAATAATTTATTTTCTTACATCTTTAAGTATTTTTTTTTAAGATTTACTTATTTGTGCATACAAAACTGGGGTACAGGCCACAGGTGCAGGGGTGGTGACAGGATTCACCAGAGACAGATTGGGGAGCAGAACAGACAGATGAATGAAGGACAGTGCTGAAGGGAGCAGAAGGCAGGTCAGGAGAGGCCTGCCACCTCATGTGGATCACCTCCAGGTTGGGTGGGGTTCAAATTCATGCTGAAGTGGCTTTAGCTTCTTAGTGCTGTGCTTTAATCCGCTGCACCACCAGGGAGGGCCCACATCATTGTTAATTTTTAGATAGCATTTTATTTCTCCTCTTTAGTTTCCCACTACCATAACACCAATGAACTATTACCACAGGCCCTTGTACTCTTCTCTTCTTTGTTTTGACTCCTCTCTCACCCCTCCCCTGCTGTGTGACTCAGATCTAGAGCAAGCTTGCAAATTTTGCCTTCTTCCTGATGTTGTAAATGACATGAGTTTATCTTTTTTGATCATTGAGTAGTTTCCAATGTGTATACATATCATGTCTGCAGGATCCATTCATGAATCTATCTTGACTATTATAAATAGTGTTGCAAAAAAACAGAGTAGTACATCTTTCCTTTTAAATTAGGGTTTCTGAGTCATTTGAATAGATTCCTTGGAGAGGAATTGCTGCATCATATGATAGATGCATTTCTAGGATTTTGAGGTAGCTTCATACAATTTTCCATAGCAGTTGGGCCAATTTCTATTCCCAACAGTGTAAAAGTGTCCGTTTTTCACCATATCCTTGATAGAATTTGTTGTTAATAAATTTATTTAGATAGTGAGTTAGTTGTAATATGAGCCAATCTCATTTGTGTGAAGTTGCATGTATTTCATTGTGGTTTTGATTTGCTTTTCCCGGATAATAAGTTATGTTGATATTTTTCATGTGCTTATTTACCATTTGCATTTATTCTTTCAAGAAATGTCTTTTTAGTTCTTCTGTCCATTTTTTTTTATTAAGTAGCTTACTTTTTTTTGTTGAATTGTGCAGGCTTTTATAGATCTTTACTATCAGTCCCTTTTCAGTTGTATGGTGGTTGACTATTTCCTCCCATTTAGTAGGGTATCTCTTTGTTTTCGTAGCTGAAAAGACCATTTTTCTTAGCAAAGGCTATTGAAGTATAAGTCAAAAACAGGCCACTTGATTGATTTTGTAATGTTCCAGCCAACAAGCTTAAGCTTGAATGGTCTCACTCAGTGGAAACACTTGAAAGTAAACCCCAGCATTTTTATATCCCTATGGACTCTATGGTGACAGCAACTCCAGCACTTTCAGAAAGTCACTACACAGCATAAGCACCTTCTGGAGACCTGAAGAAAAGTAAATGAAGCTGGATTTATTGATGTAGATAGGTGTTCTTAGAAAACAACTGCTTTATGTGTTAACACAAAACGAATTATCTCAGAGTAATAATGTGAAAATCTATTTGGTACAATAAATAATTCTTATAAGTTTAATCTCCACATCAATATTTTGTTATTTTTATGTTTACAGGTTTTTCATTATCCCTACTGTATATATTTCATAAAAATATTATTTGATATCTGGAGCTTGAATAAATTAAATCATTATGACATTATTGTTATTGCCCTGAGAGATCAGGGAGTTTGTGATATAACAGCAAGTAATTTTCCTTTCACATTTTTTTTTTTCTTTTGGATGGGGGAGGTGAGTGAAGTAAGAAAAACAATAAGTTTTATTAATTTAAAACTAAATGAATATATTTTACAGCTTTTTTCTTTATAATAATTCTGAAAATAACTTTTTATAAGAATTACTTATTGTTCCATATAGTTGTGGTAGATTGCCTAACATGAACTTCAAAGAAACTGCTCATATCCCATACAATTCATACTTTCATTCAGATAGACAAATAGTTTTTCAGAAATTATAATTGTTTGTAGGGTAAACCTGATCATCCTGATGCCATTTTCAATTTTTTAATCATGTATATTCATAATGCTAATACGATTATACTATTTTTTTAAAAAGGACATGAACAATTAACATTGGTTAATTTGGTGTAGTTTCCTTTTTTAATATTTTTTTATATCTTGTGAACTCAGGAGAGAATTTGTATAAGTATTTGATTTGCATACTATTTGAGGAAATCATTTAGAGACAAGTTATCTCTGATTTAATGAAAGAAACACACGCTTGTTACTATTAGTACCCCTTAAATACGGCTCCTTATTTCTTTTTTTAGATTTATTTATTTATGCGTACAGAACTGGGGTACAAGTCAGAGGTGCAGAGGCGGGGAAAAAACAAACAAACAAAAAAAAATCAGCATA
>NW_004567113.1:1552850-1562184 GCF_000260355.1 Condylura cristata
TACAGAACTGGGGTACAAGTCAGAGGTGCAGAGGCGGTGAGAGGATTCACCATAGGCAGAGTGGGGAGCAGAACAGGCAGATGCATGAAGTACACTGCTGAGGGGAGCAGCAGACAGGCCAGGAGATGTCTGCTGTGCCATGTGGATCACCTCTGGGACAGGCAGGGATCAAACTCATGGGGAAGTGGCTTTAGCTTCTTAGTGCTATGCTTTAACCTGCTGCACCACCAGGGAGGGCCCTGGAATCCTTATTTCTTCACAGATAGTGGTGGCATTCTTACTATTTCCATCTTCTGGATGTCTGTATTTGCATGGATAAGATATAAAGACTTAAAGCTTTGTCATATTTAGGACATAAGTCTCACTTTCTTCACTTGTATAAAGAAAACACAGCTCCCTTATTCTCAAGATTGTCCTGAATCTAAAATAACAGGATGCATGTAAAATACCTCATACATAACAGATAAATTCAAATTTTTCCTCCTTTCTCATTTTATTAACCCTAGTAATTAAAAGTCACAAATGGATCTCTTAACAATACATAACATTTGAGATGCAATTACAAGAATATGTTGGCCTCTGAAAGAGAAATTGTTGCTTGGTGAATGAAGGTGATTAACACTGGAGTGAATAGAATTTCATGAAGAATATAGAGTAAAGCAAAGACATCAGTCCTACAAATACAACCTGCATCGCCTTTAGGAATTATAATAGATTCATGATATGTTAATTTTAATATAATATTCTAATAATATACTCAATTAATTTACAGTGCTTTGAAGCAAACTAATAATACTCTTAAATGTTAGAAAAATAGGAAAAGTTTTGTTTTTGTTTTTGTTTTTTTTTTTTAGTGTAAATTTGACGATCTGAAAGAATGCTTTACACCACCTTTGGCAGATTTAAATTATAGTCACTATGGATTTCTCAAAAGTTACACTATTTTTTAAAATAGATATGTGGAAATTAAAATCTTTCTGTACTACAAATGTTAGTGTGAGTAAGCTAAATGGATTAAGCATAGGTATAATGAATAGATGGGGTAGAAGTTAGAGACTCACTATCTGTCGGAGACCCTTTGTTCCAGGATCACAGATTATGAGGGGACAGAACAGGCAGGGTCTCAAAGTGGAAGTGGCGTCGGAGAGCGAAGATTCCTAAAAAAGGGGGAAAAGGAGAAAAAAAGGGGGAAGGGGAGAGAGGAAGACAAGGGAATTGGAGTTGGGTGTAAGTCTTTCTGTTCTGCCTTTAGCAGAAGTTTATTTTATACATTAGGAACAAACAGTGAGATGATATCAGCACATGAACTGGCTGAGAAGTAACAATCATCTTTTTTTTTTTTTTTTTCTAAGAACAGTTTAGGGTTGTATTGCCCTTTAGCTGAGATATAACATTCATTATTCTTAAAATCAACCTATTAAAGTTAATATAATACATCAATTCGTAAAATTTAAGGCTAACATTGTATATATTACAGTGTTGATTGGCTAAAACAAAGTCCCTTTAAACCTTAAATGCTACTTAATGATCTTCATTCTCATTGAGACATCTTTGAGGGTAAAGTCAAGTCAAGGACTAGGGTGGAGGCTGGGCTGGAGATGTGAAGGGGGATAAAGTGAGATCACTGGCCAAGGAAAAGTTGTGAAAAAGGGTAAAGTAAGGTCAAAGACTAGGCTGGAGGAGTTTTCTGGTAGATAAATCACTAAGGGAGATAGTAAGATTTCTCATTTAAAGACTGAGCAATAAAAGCTTAAGTAAGAGAGTAGAGTGATAAGATTTGGGTTCTGGTCCGGGCAGTAAAAGAATTTTAATTATTTTTTAGCATGTTCTAGTAGTGCCTTGTCTTACAATATTGATTTAGTTATAATTGTTTTTATTAATCAGCCAGTTGTAATATTATTTTTTGCTGTCTAGAGGAATTTCCTATCTTGGGCAGTGCTTGCTCACCTGAGCAAGGCAGTGCCTTATGAGGCTAAGGCAATCTGGCTTAAGCTGATGGTTGCTTAGAATATTTTTTTTAAGATTTATTTATTTATACAGAACTGGGGTACAGGCCAGAGATGCAGAGGGTGAGAGGATTCACCAGAGACAGAGTGGGGAGCAGAACAGGCAGATCAACAAAGTACACTGCTGAGGGGAGCAGCGGGCGGGTCAGGAGAGGTCTGACGCGCCATTTGGATGTTCTCCAGGGCAGGCGGGGATCAAACTCATGCAGAATGGGCTTAAGCTTCTTAGTGCTGTGCTTTAACCCACTGTGCATTCAGAGAGGGCCCACTTAGAATATTTTGATATTACAAAAAAGGGAGGTCATAACATAAGTTAGCATGGAAATTCTGATTTTTCAGAGCACTCCCATCTCTATCTAGAATATGTCAGTCAATAGAGATTGCATAGCTTATGTGAACTATCCAGTATCAAGTTCAGTTAAACTTCCAAGTAGTAGGAAAATATCAGGAATAATTATCCATGTTCTAAGAGAAAACTTGATATTTAAAACTATAGGTTATAAACAGAGAAAACAAAGAAAAACTTATAAAGGAAGGGGTATGTTTAAAAAAATGCAAGGAGTTGGAATATTGTAAAAATCATTGAATTTAATATTAATTTTAACTTACACAGAAAATATGTGTAGTACTAAATATGACTCACATTTGTGCAGGAAAGTATTCAAATTGAAAATAATAAAACATATTTGTCACAGGAAATCTTCCAAATCTGAGGAAATGAATACATTGTCAACTTTATTTAGACTTAAAAGGAGAAATGTTTCGTCATTGGTAATGTAACTGATAGGTGGTGCACATGGATACTTGATTCTGTATGTACACATGCACACACACACTCGTGTGCACACACACACACACACTTTTGCTCCACAGCCACTTTTCTGGATACTCATTTCAAGTTTACTTAATATTTTCTCCATACTCCACTAATGCAACAAAAGATCTCCAACATTTATTTTCACAGTGACAGGCTGAGTTTGGAAATACGATGCATTTTGAGAAGAATGAAGAGGCAGGGAACTGATTTTCATTCACTGCATAAATGCTGCTTACTCATCTGTAACAAGCCAATGAAGACGGTGGTTGCAAATAGGAGAGGCAAGTCACAGGGGCCCCTACTAAACATAGCTGATGGTCTTAATTTATCTTTATTACTTGCTAAACAAAGCTGGGGTTTCAATGATTTAGGGTTCACATATCCAGGCCAAGTTCTTTTTACTCAATGAGCTGGGTCAGTTTGTAACATTTGTAACAGTTATAAATTAAAATCCATAAATATGACTTATTTAATCTGTAATGTAAATTGAGAGTCCTTCAGAACCGTAAGTCCCCATTTACTTTTATTTCACACTTCTCTGTCTCCAGAAAAAAAAAAAAAAGAATCTAACTCACAAACCATTATAGTATGGATGACTTTGCTTCTAATATATATCAGTATATTTTGGTTCCAACATTCATCATTTCATACTGTTCTTTATTGAAACGTGACTGGAACAGAACTCTCCTGAGTTACCTCAGAGCTGCAAAATTTAATCCATTATAGTTACAGTTTAGTAATAGGGTAGTAATACATAATGAAATGTCATTAATTCACAGATGCAGTATCAGTTTCTAATTTGAGGTTTCACATCTAATTATCAGTAGATTAGTTACCCAGATTCATAGCCTGGTGACTATGGGGAAAATGTACCTACTGCTACTAGCTCAACTGTCAGAAAATAGAATGATGTCTATTTCGTATGAGGGCAACTAGGAAGTCTCTGAAGATTTCACATCATTATAGATTTATGGCTCAACCCATAAATAAGAGCTCAGGAAAATCAGCTCTGTGGATTGTTATTGCTCGTAGCTCTCATCCAAAACTGCCCTTGAAAAGAAAGAACTTCATATGAGTAAAATCGCTTTATTCCAATGTAACAATTAGAGGCTAGATTTGGGAGTAAAGGTTATAAAAACATATTTCTAAAGCTCTGACATCTGCAAATATGAAGATATTTAACATTTGATCAAACTTTTAGAAGACATGCTTATTATTCATAGGATAAATTGCTAACCTCTGATTCTGTGTTTGCAAAGGTAATGTTGAGTGTTTGGATCCTAGACCAATCATATTTCCTCATATCTGTTGTGGAAGATACTTTTGAAAAAATGTTTTTGAAATCTGGGAAATTTAAGGGATATTGAAGTTACAGCAACATAATCACATTAATTTTTTTTCTTTTTCGTTTCTTTTTTTTTTTTACAAACAGAATAAATGATTGTAAAAAACATTGCTTATCTTGATTTCTTGGCACCCATAGCTAATCAGCATGGAGATCTGAAGATGTAGAAAAAATATTTGTGAAAAATGTGATTGGAGAGACAGGACAAGTAATGAAGATGAGAGGGAGCTAGACTGTTTCCCAGTCTATTTAGCTATGTTTTCTTTCCTTAATTGCTTGTCTTCCTGGAGGATAAAAAGAAAAATAAGAAAAAAATATTGATTATTGCATATTTCAAATATTTCATAAAGAAAATATATATATACATACATATACACACGTGTATATGCATGTGTATGTGTTTATGTATATACATAGATACATGATAGTGTTACAATAGTAACAAACAGCAAATCTATAGTTAAGGTTGTATTCATAGTTCTTTCACAGTCACATTTATCTGAATATTTTTATTTCAAAAGTAAAATGTGTGTTCTAGATAAAATTGTCATTAATATACACAACATGGGCATTTTTACTTTGTTCACAATTTAAAAAACCATCAATTTTCTTCTGGAGACGTTCACTTATGGCTTACATGAATGGTGTGATCTCTCAAAATTAAAATCAATTTATTACTTATCTAGAATGTAAGAATATTACAATATAAGCATAAAATAATTCAAACTATTTTTTAATTATTTCTATACTTATGGAAATAGCTGAATAACACTTAGATATGGAAATGGAAAATAGGGTTAACCTGGATACATTGAATAACTATTGAGTTCCCCAAAATCATATAAATAAAGTTTCCTTTGTTCCTTGTGAAGTCCTTCACTACCAACCAGATCATAATAAACAAAGTTGACCAGATAATACTACATTAGAAGATTTCAGAGTTTCAATCTATTAATTGAGATTGTGTAAATTATAACTATTTTATAAAAGAAAGTAAATCAACACTGATTTTAAATAAGACCTTTGATTCATGGATAAATTTTGAAGAAATCCATGAATCCCTGACATCAAATCAGTGTATTTTATGTACATCCATGTGTATTAGTATGCACTAATCTGTCATTGTGCATGTATGTACATGAGTATACGATTATCTAGAAAATCCATTAATTAGTCAGTAATTAATATGTGACTTCTTTGTAGGAGAACAAGCTTAATGATTATATATAGCACTTTTTTTTTTAAGATTTATTTATTTGTGCATACAGAACTGGGGTACATGCCAGAGGCTCAGGGGCAGCGAGAGGCTTCACCAGAGATAGAGTGGGGAGCAGAACAGGCAGATCGACAAAGTACACTGCTGAGGGGAGCAACGGGTGGGTCAGGAGAGGTCTGCCACGCCATGTGGTCACCTCCTGGGCTGGAGGGAATCGAACTCATGAGGAAGAGGCTTTAGATTCTCAGTGCTGTGCTTTAACCTGCTGCGCCACCAGGGAGGGCCCATATCTAGCACTTTTTAAAAAATTACTTAGTATTTCTACCAAATACTAATATATTATGAAATACTCTTTCCAATTTGTTTTACATAGCTAAGTAAAAATTATCTCATGAAAGTGCAAAATAATAAGAATACTATTTGTAACTTATAATATTGGACAAATTACCATGACAAATATCTCTCTGAAGTTAAGAATTTATAAAAATTGCTGTGAATCTTGGGTCCTCCCTCGTGGCACAATGGATTAAAGTACAGCACTATGAAGCTACCATAGCAACTGTAGTGCATAAGTTTGATCCCCAGCCAAGGAAGTGACCCACATGGTGTGGCACACCTATCTTGACTCACCCACTGATATCCTCAGCAGAGTATTTCAGTACATCTGCCTCTTTTGCTCCCCATACTGTCTCTGGTGAATCCTTTCACCACCCTCCCACCTCTGGCCTGCACCCCATTTCTGTATGCATAAACAAATAAATCTTTAAAAAAATTGCTGCGAATTAAATATACATATACATATACACATACACATACACATACACATACACATACACACACACATACACATACATATACATATACATATATATGCAAAATTATATTTATGTCCTATTTTCCATGGTGTGATGTTGGGCAAGATACAAACTTTCCAAGTTTTACTGCTTTTGTTACAGGGCAACTCAATGTTAACTGGGTTGCCTGTTTGTGGCAACAGTTTCAGTTGTACTGTAAATACACACATAAAGGTCAATAATGGGTTTATTTACAAAGGGGAAAGAAAATGAATAACCCAGTAAAAGAAAGAGAGAGAAATAGAAGCTAACTAGCACATCCTACCAATCCTGCTGACTTGGAACCCCAATAGCACATTGAAAACTTATCAAGAGCCAAGCAACCAACCATCATCCATGAGTCCAAAAGCATGTGTGTGTGTGTGTGTGTGTGTGTGTGTATGTGTGTGTGTGTGTGAGAGAGAGAGAAAGAGAAACTTAGCTCAACATGGCTCCTCTATAAATATCCCAAAAGTCTCAAAATGTTTGCTTAGCTCTGCCCTTTGGTCCTACCAATCCTCCCTTTGGTGTTTCTGGGAGTCGTAGTTTCAGTGACTGGAATAGGGGATGGAGTCCACAAAATCTATCTGCAGAGTACAGAACATCCTCTCCCCCTAATAATCCCTGCCTTTTGTTTTTATACCACCATATTTATGTGGCACAGATCACAAGATGCAGTCTTAAGAGACAGTCTTCTTAGGGTTTAAAATGTATGCAAGAAGCATCAATCAGTCACCAGCAATGTCCATGCATGCATTGTATGACAGTCATTATGGAAAACAGTCCATCAGTATAAGTGAAGAGAAAAATCTTTTGGTGTGTGTGTGTGTGTGTGTACACACACACACTCACACATGCATGTATGTACATATATACACAACACACATGTATCCACATGCATGTACATATATGAATACATACATATGTATATGAATGTATGTATATACATACACACATGTGTGCATGTGTGTGAACAACAGGGGCAAGTAAAAAATCTTTAAAAAACTGGTTTAACTTTTTTAAAAACAAGTTATCTCAACTTTGATTCCAACTTAATCCAACAATGCACAAACTATTTACAAATCAAGCTACATTTTAACCACTTTTTTTGCTACTTTTGCATAAAATCACAGGGCAGACTAACCAAACAGCAAGTTTTAGTTGGCCTTGTTGGAGTATTCCATATAGTATCAGAGCAAACTTTTGATGTCTAGTCCACATAGGCTTCAGGAACAACATTAGTTTCTGCAGACTTAACCTGGGATTTCCTCTTCTCGAGATTACCAGGACTTTTTCTTGGGTTGTCCAAGTCTTCCAATGGAGGCAAGCTTCCTCACCTTCTCTGGAACTCTACAAACAAAGCAGCAGGTTCTCCTCTTTTGGTTCAGCTCTATTTGACATCCTGGAGAATGCCAAGCAAAGCTAATGAAACACATGTCCAATATCTTTAGTTTAAGCAGAAAAAAAATCCCTATTTAAGTTATGCATAAACAGACTCATGAGTAGTAAAAAAAAAAAAATACTACTACAATTTGTATGCTGTGTTGGTATCAAGGTTAGAGGAGAAATGAAATTAAAAAAAAATAGTTCTGTTTAAAAAAAACAAACAAAAAACATTATTGTAGATCCTGGTCATTGAAAGCAAGAAAATTTTCTTTGAATCAATCAATCAAACAAACAAAGTCAGTATTATTTCAAATAAAACTTAGTAAAATCAGTCTATTTAATTCTTTGTGGAAAATTTTCCCACTGTCAAAAGTTCAATCAGTTGAAATTTGTTACTGCCCCCCCCCAAAAAAAGTTGTCTTTTTCTTCAGAAACAACTGCAAATATCAGATTATTAAACACAGTATTGGAGGACAATGATCACCATTCACAATTTACATGCCTATCAAATATATGTACATATTAAAAAATAAGTTTTTTTTACATGTATCAGTGAAACAATGTTAACAGTTGTATTCATACCAAAGGTTTACCCTTTTCCCAAGTGATAATGCTTCCTTTAAAGTTTTACTTTACTGTGCATACCAAATTGGACAAATTGATCTGAATGCTTTTCCCAGGTGGAAAGGGAGAACTTCTGTGGAGTGTCTCAGCTTTACTGAGGTTCCACCAAACTTCCTTTGAGGAACCAACTGACAAACAACCAAACTGTATTTTAGTTTAGAATTCTGGGAAGCTTTGTCACAAATAAGAAGAAAAAAATACCAGCAATGACAATCTCAATTTCCATGAAATCTCCGGCTCATTTCAGTAAAGCAATGTTGACAGTCAAGTCTTTTAGTTCTCCTATTTTTCTTATTTCATAACTAGAGACTCTTTTTCTCAAAAACCTTAATTATTCCCAACTTCCATTTGCCTGTCGTTATCAACCCAAGTAAAAGGAATAATAAAAAAAAAAAATACAACCTCTTTTAAAACAAATTAGTCACCATGAAGATTATATTTCCATTTGTTTACAATATCTATAGACACCATCCAAATCAGTTTAGAACACCTCGAGATCAAGACAAACACAGTAATAGACATACAAATATGCAACATATAGATACAGGCAGTTTTCTTAATTATGCCATGTGGAATCCTATAGACCAAAATGATAAAAACAACTTTACTAATATAGACCAAAATGATAAAAAAAAAAAAAGAAGAAGAAGAAAAAAAGAAAAAAGAAAAAAAAATCAAGGGAATATTAAGATCAAGACTGAAGGTCTTCTTGTGTAGTAAAATCAAATTATTAAAAAATATATATACTGCTAGCATAATTGCACAATATCAATGTTATATTTCTAAATGTTTTCCAAGGGAAAAGATTGGTTAGAGCAATCCAAGGTTTTTCATTCCAGGGTTTCTTCAGAAAGTGTATTTTGAAGTACACTATTACATAACTAGAAAAGAAGAAAAGTTACTACCATTGTTTTTTCCTTTTTTGTAAATAAATATCTCAGGGCTTTCATGAGATCATGAGATCACAAGGGATATATATATATATATTAGTTTATTTTTACATCATTTTTTGCATTTTTCCATCTCAGTTGTAATCCCCTTGGGCTACTCATCACCAAAATCACCTATGTGCCATCACCAAAGTCCAGTGCATTTCCCTTCCCCCAC
>NW_004567113.1:1562924-1579797 GCF_000260355.1 Condylura cristata
CTGCCCATTTTTTGATGGGGTTGTTTATTTTTGTTGAGTTTCATTAGCTCTTTGTGATCAATCCGTTATCACTAGATTTGTGTGAGAAAATTTTTTCCCAATCAGTGGAATGTCTGTTTGTCTTCTGTAATGTCTCTTTTGCTATACAGAAGTTCTTTAACTTGATGTAGTCCCATCTATTTATCCTTGCCTTTACTACCATTGCATTGGGTACTGTATCTTCAAAGATGTTACTGAAGTTCTATGTTCCCTCTGTACAAAAACAGTCACGGGTTTAGGTCTCCTTTCTTTTCTGTTTTTATATACTCTAAATGCCAAGATACTAACTGGGATGGACTCATTTCTGTGATGTCATCCACCTTTGCTAACTCCTTCCTGATGTCTGGGGCACTATGTGTAATGAATGTCATAGTAATCAGATAAGCATTTTTGGACATCTAGATTTATATCATGTGAGTGGCATATGTTTAGATAATCCATTCAAGGAACTCTGATGGATCCTCATTAGCTCTTTGTTTAAGCTGATTAATTGTATTGAAATTATTTTGTTTGGGAATCTCCTGCTGCAGCCCTACCAGTAAACACTTTTTATAGACCTCCCACATTTCCCATTCATTGGGGTCCCAATTGGGATCTACCACTGGGATAGCCACATCTGGTTCTGGAGATTCTACATCCTATTGGTGGAGATGATCAGTCTCCTCCCTGGGTTTCTTAAAAATCATCCTCTGTTCATCCAGGGTGAATAAAGTTTGCAGCATTGACTGAATATCTGCCCAGTTAGGACAGAGAGCAAGGAAGATAAAGGTAAACAAGTTTTCTATCCTCTTAGAATTCTGCCTGTAAGAAGGGACAAACCTCCAATTTAAGGATGATGTGACCAAAAGTATACAGCAGATTGTCCTTCTGCACTTAAACCTTCCACTGGCATTTGTCGAAGAGGGAACTACCCTGCATCAAGGAGATTCTTATTGCCAAAAAGGGTGCCCCTTCTACAGAGGTCAGTGGAGGCTGTGAAGCCTTAGGAGTTTCCACAGGAGCCTTAGGGTTTTCCATGGGAAGGGCACTGTTATGCAGAGAATAAATCTTTTCTGAAGGGTTTAAGGTGAAAGCAAATAATAATCCTCCTCCTCTAACTCCACCCTCTTGCAGCCCTCAGGGAAAAGCTTGCAGATTCTCTGTGCTATAATTGGAGCCTGGGCCATATCTAATTTATGGAAGGCATCTTATATCTGGGTTTGCATAGTTTGATATATGAGGGCAATATGATTCTCATTTTTCATACTGTTAATAACTGAATTAAGGACCTGTATTTGCTGTAGCATGTTTCCAGTAAGAGCCCAAATGTGTTGCATGCTCACTGTAGAAGAAGCAGAGCTTTGTCCACTTCCTCTTACAGAGCCAAAAATGTAACAAATTATGTTTATACAAAGTATCAAGAAGACACCCAGAAACACAGATTGCAAAACAGGAATGGCTTGGAAATCATCCATAGAGAACAAAAGCAAAAACATTTGCCATAATCCGGGTTTCATTAGATTGTTGATGTTTATAAAACTGGTGGTAAACAGGAAAAGGGTGCTGAGACTTAAGGCCAGAAGAAAACTGAAAGAACCCAAGCTAGGGATAAAATTGCTCAAACTCATGGTGCTAAACATAAGCAAGAGCTGAACCCAAAGAGAAAATGAAACAAATTTCTCAAGGCTTAAAACAAAGAAGCCATGAGTCAGTCAGACCTAATATACTTACTGTGACCATTGCAAGGTACTGTGTGGACTGGTAAAACAGGGTGTAACTTAATCAACCACTTTGGGTGCAAACTCTTACAGGGCAACCCAATGTGAACTGGGTGGCCTGTCTGTGGGTCCTTACCACACACTAAGATTCAGTTGCACTGCAGACACACACAAAAAGGTCAATAATAGGTTTATTTACAAAGAGGAAAGAAAAGGAACAACCCAGGGAAAGAGAAAGAGAGAGAAATACAAGTTAACAAGAACATCCTACCAGTTTTGCTGACTTTGGAACCCCAATAGTACACTGAAAGCTCATCAAGAGCTTTCATCAACCACCAGCCATCAGGCCAAGAGACTGAGAGTGAGAGAGAGCGAGCTTCAGCTCAACATGGCTCCTCTATATATCCCAAAGTTCTCGAAACGGTAGCTTAGTTCCTCCCTTGTGTCCTCCCAGTCCTCCCTTTGGTAGTGCTGGTAGTTGTAGTGTCAGTGACTGTAGCAGGTGGTGGATTCACAAAACATGTATCTATAGAGTTCGTTGAGGACTTCCTTCCCCCCTAACACTTTCATATTTAGAATGCAGTTGCTTATGATTCTAAAGTACATCATTGCATGATTTTTAATAGATGGATATATCTATTCATGTTGACATTATATTTGTTTTAATAATTGGAATGAAAATATTAATCTTATTTATATTTTAAAGACATATTGAGCAAATTTTCAATCTTTACTTATATATTTTTTTAATTATAAATTCTGATGAAAGAATGAGACCTGGGAAATTTGCTTAATTTGTATTCCTGAAAAATGGAGATAATAACTTACCGTTCATGAGAAAATAATTTATGGGTTTTATGAAAAAATATGACAATTAGGGAAACATTAAGCAATTTAGGGCTATCATGTTTTGTTTTGTTTTGTTTTCTACTATATTTTTCCTGGTTCTGAAAGAACTAAGATTACATGTGAAGACAAATCAATTCACAAATGATTATTTTGTTATAATCAAAAAAGCACTGAATGGTATTGATTGTATGAGCTTTGTAAATATATACAAAAAAATTGAAACATATGATTTGTTCTGCTAGAAGCATCTATGCATTAACAGTAGCCTGAATGTTCCTCTCCCCATCTCCTATGATGTGACATTTTAGGAGACTGCTTCAATTGGGTTTATTAGTTAATGCTTATTTGCTTAAGGGTCATGCTTTATATATATATATATATATATATATATATATATATATATCATGTTTTGTGAGAATTGCAAAGCATATAAAAGAGCAATGCATCCAGGATTTTTTCCCTAGGCAAATATAATATTTGTACTGGCTCAAAATATCATATTCTCTGAATTAAATTTTTGATATTTCTTGCTTCATACTTTTGTAGCTGTGTCTGGATCTGAATTTTAAGAGCTTTCAACATCTGTGAAGGTGCAGAGGAGTGACTCTAAACTATCAGATGAGTGATCTTTATATGAGGAGTTGATACAACTACATCCTCAACATTATACTCTGCACTGCAAAAGGTGGGAGTTCCAGCTCTTTAGTAGTAGTAGCTGTGAGACTAGGGAATGTCATGGCTGTCCTCCTTAGGAAGACTGACAGAAGAAGAATCGAAGACATTTTTTTGTTTAAGACTGATTTATGCATACAGAACTGGGGTATAGGCCAGAGGAGCAGGGGTGGTGAAAAGATTCACCAGAGACAGAGCGGGGATAGAACAGGCCGACTGTCTAAGTACACTGCTGAGGGGAGCAGCAGGTGGGTCAGGAGAGGTCTGCTGTTCCATGTGGATCACCTCCAGGGCTGGTAATTGAACTCACAACAAAGTGGCTGTGGCTACTTTGCAGTATTGTGTTCTAATCCACTGCACCATGAGGAAGGGTCCCAAGACATTTCTAATCTTGAAAGACACATGCTATTATTTCTGCTGTACTTTATTGGTGCTATGTACCAATTGTTGTGGTAATGGATTACTAAGTTACATGTAGAAAGAGTATGATTCAAGCTAATCTTGAAGGCTGGCTACTAGAGTTAACATTAAAACTTAATAGATAAATCATACTGGATTTTTAAATTTTCTCTCATGCTAAAATTTGATTTGTGTGTGAATATGAATATGATCATACATTTTATGCGATATAATTCATACACCATGACATTCACCCAATTTAAAGCACAGCTTTTAATGATGTATAATTATTTTTGGTATATTCCTAAAGCTAGTACACATCATGACTATCTGATTGGGAATATTTTCATCACCTCCAAAAGAAACATTGTATCAATTACTATCTTCTTTTTTCCAGTATCTGCAAACTACAATTCTAACTTAGTTATATACAGATATGCCTACTCAAAACATTTTATGTAAATATGAATTAAACAATATGTAGCCGGCTTCCCCTGTTGGCATAAGGAGTTAGAATGCAGCACTCCATGCTAACTGCAGCCTTTTCAGTGCAAGTTCAATCGCCAGGCCTGGAGGTGATCCATGTGGCTCAGCAGACCTCTCCTGACTTGCCCACTGCTCCTCTCAACTGTGTGCTTTGTTATCTCTCTGTTCTCCTTCCCACTTTCTCTCTGGTCAATTCTCACACTGCCCCTGCACTTCTGGCCTGTACCCCAGTTCTGTAGTCTAAATAAATGAATACATATTTTAAAAAAATAGCTTTTGTTGGTATGTTCTACCAAGAAAAATGATTTTCAGGTTTATTTATTTAAAGATTTATTTATTTATGCATACAGAAGTGGGGAAAAGCCAGGGTAGGTAAGAGAATTCACCAGAGATAGATAAGGTACAAAACAGGCAGATTGATGAATTGCACTGCTGAGGGGTATAGCTTTCAGGTCAAGAGAGGTTTGCTGCATCATGAGGGTCACCTCTGGAGCTGGAATCACACTCACACTGAAGTGATTGTGCTGACTTGTAGTGTTGAATTCTAGCCCATTGTACCATCAGGGAAGGCCTCCAGGTTTATTCATTTATTGTTGAATAACTTTCTTTCAAGGTATACGTCACCTTCAGGGGCCTTTTAGGTGGCCTAGGCATTAAGTCTCAGCACTATCAACATTTAGCCTTGAATTTGAACACCTGCTAGGGAGCCAACCCTCATGATGCAGCGGATCTCTCTTGTCTGCCCACTACTCAGTAGTGTATTTCAGTCAATCTGCCTGTTCTGCTATCCAGTCTCTCTGGTGAATTCTTTCACTGTCTGCATCTCTGGCCTACACACTGGTTCTATGAAATAAATAAATAAATAACTCATAAAAAATTTAAAAAATAATAACATACCACCTTTTGTTTTACTCATCATAAGTTTTTGGTCATCTGAGTTTTTTCCACTTTTTTAAAATTATAATTAGCATGCTATGAACACGTATGGCCACAATTATGAATTGGCATTGCTCTAGTTTTTTTATTATATACCTAGGAGTGTAATTAGTGAATAAAAATTCAATTATCTATACAATTTATGAGGATCAAAAATCCATAATAAAAATCCATAATAAATTAACTATGTAGTTCTGGGATTTCTTGTGAGGTCAAGTCTTTAGCATTAACTACATTTTTCTCATTCCATGACTAGTGCTACATATATACTATATACTAGCAGAGTCTATTCCTCTACCTCACTATTTTATATTCTCACAAACAATGTATAAAAGTTTCAATTTCTTCACTCCCTTAAAGGTACTTATTATGTTTTTTTTATTATTATTATTTTAGCCAAGTCACTGTGATGTGATTTCTCATTGTTCAACTTGCTCTGTATTTTGTCTTTTAAGTTATCTCTAGTAAATATTTGTAAGCATAATTAAAATAATATATTGTTTTTGATTAAAAGAAGAAAAGCATTCCCTATATTAATATAATGCTTATTATTAATATAATCCCTCACAAATGGAATTGATTCATATATTAAATCTTCATGCAATTAGTATCAGGTTGATATTGCATCTCACTAGGTTTTCATTGTTTGATTTTAATTTATTTTTATGAAAGTACCATTGGTTTACATTGTTGGGACCAGCCAGTGGCTCTGCCCCTCTGCCTTCCTTTGAATGTGCGGGGGCTTTGGGGCTTTGAATTTGCTCCAGATATGACCTATGTAATGGCGAGAAGGGCTATATATTCCCTGGTGTTTCCCTGATCGGGGTCTTGCTCCCCTTGTGTGGCCTACATGCCTGCAAGAAAGTTTGACTTTAGCTAGCTGGCTTTAAAAAAAAAAAAAAAAAAAAAAAACTCCGCTTGCTTGTGCATCTCTGGTCCTGTCCTTTGTCGCGGGAGGCAACTGGGTCAGCTCGGACCTTAACATCATCTTTGCTAGTGTTTGAAAGTATATTTCCCCCGCTCAAGTGTAGTTACCCTAGTCTCACACCCATAGTCCTCCATCATAGTCTGTTGTACTCTCTTTATACCTTTTTCCCCTATCATCCTTCCTCAAGGATTTGGATAACAGATAAATGCAGTTAATATGACTCACCTGTCAGGTTGCAACAGGAAGGGAACATAAAGCAGTGCCCAGATTAGAAAGACAATAAACAGGAAGTCATAGGCAGAAACACATCATATTGTTGCCAGACAGTGGTGGTAGTTTCAGTGTCCAGTCACCCATAATTGGAACATTGGAGAAAATATTATAATCAAAAGATGTCAGAAGACCATCTCTGGATCAAGTAGAGGGAGAGAGGTGAGTTTGCTGGGACTTCTGTATCACCATAACAGTCTAAAAATTTTCCTGGATTACATTGCAGAATCAATCTTTTTATAATTTTCAAAATATAACTGAGAAATGTCAATACCGACTACAACCATGTCTACTTATCTGTAGTCAGTATTCCCTCCAATAAACTCTGAGGCTCTTGTTTCCCCACATACTAATAGACACAAATGTTGCCAGTTTGATTTGAAGCCTTCTGAAAATGTGTTGTGCCCTGGTGTGGTGGGAGTAAGTTTGCAAGCAATTAAGGGTTTGATTTAAGCAAGAATAAGGAGCTTGTGCTTCTGTGTCATTTTCTAACGCCATGTTTTCATCATCCTTTTAAGCATTGTATTTAATTATTTTTTTACAGATTTATTTATTTATGAATACAGAATCAGGGTACAGGTCAGAATACAGGGACAGTGAGAGGATTCACCAGAGACAAAGTGGGGAGCAGAACAGACAGATTGACAAAGTGCACTGCTGAGGGGAGCAGCAGGTGAGACAGGAGAGGTCTGCAGCATCATGTGGGTCACCTCCCTGGCCAGGGATCAAATGCATGCTGAAGCAGCTGAGGGTAGCTTCATAGTGCTGCACTTTAACCCTTTGCACCACCAGGGAAGGGCCTATTATAAATTATTCTTAAATATAATATACACAAAGAAAAAGGAAGTGGACTTTTAAAAGCCCTAGATCTACATGTAAAGATTAGATTATTGCACAATATACCAAAAGGTGATCAGAAATAGACTGCTGTTTTACTGGCTTTGATACTGAAGAGGGGCTCTAAACTGGGAAGACCCTGCTGCCCAAATACTTCATGGGTTTGAGTTCTTCACCTATGAGCACAATTGCAAGATTGCTCCAGTTTAGAGGATAACAGTGAAGGAGTTTATTTACCAAACCAGGACAAGCAAGAGTTACTGAGACCAATAATGGCCATTTACTTTACCTCAAGTTGTGTCCATTACTGTCCAGTTCTACCCAAAGGCCTTTATGATGGTGTCTTCCTGCCACTAAGGATGTGTAGCTCCTCTTCTGAACAATAGGATGGTTTCTTTTGTTCTGCTAAAGTGTCTAAGATGGACTCTTCCTTCTTCTGTGGACACACGGCACCCAAACAATAGGCCAGAATATGATTCATAAACACAGCAAAGGGTACATCAGAGATGCTCCTGGGGCTGCCAAATGTCCCAGCACAGCACCAAACAAGCCATACTCAGGACCACAGCTGCAGTAGCTTAACAACTAGGAAAAAAAAAAAAAAAAAAAAGCCACACTCATGCAAGACACCTGGCTCCAGGTCTCCCTTTCTTCTCCCTTTCTCTCCACCAGGCCTAACACAACTTTTCCAAAATGTGACTACTCAGTCAAAACTGTATAAAACAATCTCTGCCTGTGGCCTGTGCACACAAACTCTAACTCCTTGACGCTCTTTGCAGAGCTGCCCAGCCAGGACCCTCTGCCACCATTGCGATTCCACACTACTGTGGCTGTGAATTCACTTCTCTCTCCTGCTGTGTCTCTGTGAGGCTGACACTTGGCATCTTGCCAGCTTCTTCACTCGGGTTCCCAGAGCTCCTCTCACACGCTTGCTGAGCTTGCTGATATACTTTTCCTCTTTCTTCACCACATCACCTGGGCACTTTGTTTTGTACCAGAAAACCCCGCCAGGGGGCACCAACTGTAACAACTTATAATCTACAGCTGCTATCAGCTTCACCTTTTTCACTTGTTCCTAATGTATTTCTATTCTTGTCCTACATGTCTAAATAGGTAAAACATGAGTAATTTATATGTGTCACAGCTCCAAACACCTATGCTTTAGGTTAGTTTCTATTATTAATTCCATATTTTACTAATGCAGCAGGTTTACTCTTGATTTCATTCATATTAACTCTCCTGATTGAGCTTATTAACTTAAAGTTTTGTTAATAATTCACAAATTAGTGAAGTAGTAAAAAGAACATTGTCATTAAACCCTGATAAACATTACTACCCTTGTGCCTTTGGGTAAGAATTTTCTTTAATTATGTCCTTTAGCATTTGAAAAATAATTTTATATTTCACAGTAATTATTTTACATGTAATTTATTGTTATGTGTTTAAAGATGCATTAGATAATACATTAAATAATTTTTACAAATAAATGTGAAGACCACTGGTTAAAACATGACTTAGGAGTAAAGCCTAAGTATGAAATCTGGTTCTGTAACAGTCTCTGATACAAATTCTTTCACTGGGGTATAGGGCAGAAGTGTGGGGGTTAAGATGATTCACCAGAGACAAAGTGAGCAGAAGATCTAAAAAGGCACTTATTCAAAGAGATAATTAGGCTAGAACACTTTACTTCACACTTTAGTTAAGGATAACCTGTGATTCCTAAGGCATAAGTATCCAATAATTAGCATCGTCTAATAGAACTATCCATGTAATTATGGCAAATGTTATCTAAATGTTAGCATTAGGTTTTGTGAATTTATTTTGCAGTTAGTATATTCTGAGTGAAAATCACAGGAAAATCGAAAACAATTTGATTTGGAAGGTGGTTATCATATGATAAAAACCCGTTATAAATGACACCGGGCTTATTCTTTGAAATCAGTGAGTGAACAGTTACAATAAATAGAAATATTTTACTATTCACATATTGCAGCCTGAATAATAAATTATTCATTTACAATTAAATCAAGTGTGCTTTAACAAAATTTTGGAAAGATTAAATGAACATAATCAATACAGACTTAAAGATATTTTATCATATAACATTTGTGAATATCATGATTTTTAATTATTTTTCTGTTCCCTGTATGTTGTTGTTTTATTATATCCATAAATGTTGAAAAGATAAAAAAACACATAATCTGAAATAAATTGATGTGAAACAAAAAAATGAGGCATAAAATTATAATTCAACTAAATTTAATAATCTAGTTGCATTAATATGATCAAAATTTATTAAGTATATAATATACATACATACATACATACATACATACAACATATTATCTATATATAAAGAGATTTTTAAAAGAGACATAGTAGATTCTCACTTTGTGGAATGGACATCATTATAAACACAGGTAATGTACTTTCTCAGGAAATCATTGGAATAAAGCACATTGAAATATTCTAGTTTCTGTTTTTTATTAATTAACTTATTTTATGCATACAGAACTGGGGTACAGACCAGAAGTGCGGGGGCGGGTGGTGAGAGGATTCACCCGAGACAGAATGAGGAGCAGAACAGGCAGATTGAAGAAATATGCTGTTGAGGGGAGCAGTAAGCTGGTCAGGCTCTCTGCCATGCCATGGGTATCACCCCCCAGGCTGGAATCAAACTCATGTTGAGGTGGCTGTGGCTAGCTTTATGGTGCTGAGCTCCAACCTGTTGCACCACCAGGGAGGGCCTTCTAGTATCTCTTATAAAAAATCATTTAACTGGACCTCTGTTTACAAGACACACATTTGTGAATTTAAAATGGATGTCAACTATAAGAACTAGAAAAATACAATTCTTAGAAGAAAATATTGGAATAATATTGACATTGTTATGAGCAAGGCATATTTTCTAAATTTAATATTCAAAGGAATTAAAATGAAAGTGAAATGTAAAAGAGAAAAGTAAGATTATTTATAAAGTGAACAATGAACAAAATGTAAAACAACTTACTAATATATAAAAATTTTACACAAGTTAAGAGCAAAAAATGTATATATGGGTGTCTATGTAATCTATATATAAAAAATGGTCAGAAAAAATAGTTTTTCAAAGCGGTTATCCATATGCCAACATGAAAAAATGCTTAATGATATTAAACATTAGGGAAAATACAAAACAAAACCATAAGGATGATACAAGCTGTAGGATTCGTATGCTAAGATATCCCTAATTTATGCTCAATTGTTCAAGAATTTTCATCATATAAGGATGCTGAATCTTATCAGATGATTTCTCGGGATCTGTTAATATGATAATATAGTGATATTCATATGGTGAATTAACTGGCTTGATTTTCAGATCATCATCCTTGTGTTCCTGGTATGAACCACTTTTTGACATGGTGTACAATAATTTTACTGAATTATTGGAGCCATTTTGCCAAGATTTTATTTACTACATTTGCATCTGTGTCCTTTAGGGAGGTTGTTATGTGTTTGTTTTGAGTATTATTGTGATGTGGGTCTCATAAAGTGTGTTTGCAGGTATTTCTTCTTTCTCAATTTTATGAAAGGGTCTGAACAAGATGACTATTGTTTCACCATTGAAAGTATGGAAACCTTAATCGTGAAGCCATTTCATTCTGGACTTCCGTTTTAGGAAGAGTGCTGATTACTTTTTTAATTTGCTTGCTTATGATTGGCTTACTCAAGTTTTCTATATCTTCCCTAATTGGTCTTTGATTATTATCCCATTCTAAGACTCTGCCTATCCTCTCTAGTTTGTTGACTTTGTATTTAAATATTTATATTAATCTCATATTATCCTCTGAATTCCTGCAGTTTGTTTTGTAACTTTTCCTCTTTAATTGCTGGTCTATCAACCAGTTTTTTTTTTTTTTTTTTCCTCTCATTGTTAATGATCCTACCTAGAGGTTTGTCTCTTATTTACTTTTTTAAAGAACTGACTTTTGATTTCATTAATATTTTGGACTCCTTTTTTTTTTTTTTTACTATGACTTCATGAATTGTGCTCTATATTTTAGTATTACCATACCGCTGCTTGTTTTTGGATATTTTTGTCTCCTTGTATTAATTTCTTGAGGAGAGGGACAAGTTTGTTCTCTTAGATTGTTTCTAGTTTTTCAATGGGAGCATATATTACTATACACTTCCCTCTTAGTACTGCTTTTGCTATGTACCAAATATTGTTCAATGCTGTGTTCTCATTATCATTTGTCTTACAGTATTTTTGATTGATTAATCTTCATTAACCCAGTGGTCATTCAGTAGCACATTATTTATTCTCTATGCATTAGAGTATTCGCTTGTGTGTGTGTGTGTGTGTGTGTGTGTGTTTGCCGATAATTTCTAGTTTGATATATTTATGATCGGAGAAGACACTTGGTATGCTTTCAATCTTCAAGAATTTGTTGATTCTTGTCTTGTGACACAATAATGGTCAGTCTTGAAAAATGTCCAATGTGCAATTCAGAAAAAAATTGTATTCAGGCTTTTGGGATGTAGTACCCTATAAATAGCTATTAAATCCATTTGCTCTAGTTGCTTGTATAAGGGAATTATGTCCTTGTGTATTTTCTGTCTCATTGATATACAAGAGAGGAGTGTTGAAGTTTTCAACCGCATATGTATTTCAATGGCAAAAAAACCCCAAATTATTTCTTCTATAATCTGGTAAAACATAAGGATGTTCACTCATTCCACTATGATTCAACATACCATTAAAAATCCTACTTAGAATAATTATAAGAGAAGTAGCTATAAACATAACTCAAATTGGGAGAAATGAATTAAGGCTATAATTACTTGCAGGACATACGATAGTATACATAAAGAATTCTGAAGTCTCATGGGAAAAAAAAATAATTAAAACAATAAACCAGTTTAGCAGTGTGTCCGTTTCCCAAATCAACATGCACACATCAGTTGCCTTCCTATATGCAAACAGTGATTTCGAAGAAGAAGAAATAAAGAAAGTCATTCAACTTACATTCTCATCCAAAGTATCAAAGCCCTAAGAATAAGCCAAACAAATAAAATGAAGGACCTATATTAGATGAAGGAGTGAAACTTATATGTTCTCACAAATACAAATAAATATGTGAGTTGATGAATGCATTAATACAGTAGACAAATAGTCGGAAGAATAACTTCACTATATTTAATCACCAAGATAAATATTTTAAATATAATGCAATTTTATTTTAAACAACACAAATTACAGTAGCCAAGTATATGTTGTGTTCATCTCAATGTACTATTAATGTTATAAATTAAATGTGTAGATACACACACACACACCTTCTTTTTTCTTTTTTTTTCCATGCAGAGAAATTGAAGTATACTTCACCAGAGACAGAGTGGTGAGCAGAACAGGCAGATTTACAGAAGTACATTGCTGAGGGGAGCAGCTGCTGAGACAGGAGAAGTCTTAGTAGGGACATACATTCTCTATTTAAATAAACCATCTGCTATTTTCTTTTTTTCTTCTGACTTATTTTGCTTAACATCATCCTCTCCAATTTTATCTGTGTTGTTGCAAATGCCAAAACTTTACATTGTTATAGCTGAACAATATTCTATTTTGTGTGTATTCCTCTGTGTGGTGGTATATACACAACATCTATTTTCCTGATCTGATGCTATATGCAGGCTGTGCTGAGAAACACATGAGTTGTGGAGTAGATTTGCAAGTCAAGCATTGATATTTATTAGCAGAAAATAATAAGCACGATTGATCACATAACAATGCTATGAGGAATGAAGCACTTTAAAGGAATAAGGTTCAAGGGAATCAGGGTATAAAATTGTTTATGGGAACAGAAAGGAGACACGTTGACCAAGAAAATCCTGTGTACAGGGCTTCTTTTGTCTATGGAAACACACCAGACCATAGTCTCGCAATCATGCCAACAGCTTCCTAGGTGACCCCCTGTTTGCCTTATGTATGTGGGTTACTCTTTTAGGGCAGTAATACAAGAATGCCCTCTGTGTGTTTTAACAATGCTCTGTTGAGTTTATTAGGTTATATTTGCATAGCAAGGTCACATCCACTTCTTTGGTGTTGGGTATGTATGTTGCTTCCACATCTTTGCTATCGTATGAAGGCTATAGTTTATAGGAGTGTATTTATCCATTAAAATTAGGTTTTTTTTTTTTTTTTTTTTAATTCCTGGTATATGTATCTAGGAATGGAATTGTGGAATCATGTGGTAGATCAAATTTTAATATTTTGTGAAATTTCCATATTGTTTAAAGCATTGGCTGGACCAATATATGTTTACGCCAACAGTGTATAAGTGTTCATTTCCCTTCATGTCATTGTCAAAACTTATTTCTAGCTTTTTGATGCATGCCATTTTCATAGGTGTGAAAATGTATCGTGTGGTTTTAATTTCCATGAAAATAAATAATAACCATTCTTTTTTCCTGTGGTGATTGGTTATCTGTATGTCTTTAAGTATTTGTTTTGTTTTGTTTTGATATCTTGGAGAAATGGGGTGCAGACCAGAGATGCAGGGGCGGTGAGAGGATTCACCAGCGACAGAGTGGGGAGCAGAACAGGCAGAAAGACCAAGTACATTGCTGAGGGGAGTAGCAAGCCAGACTGGAGAGGTCTGCCGTGCCATGTGGATCACCTTTGCCGCAGAAGCGGCTGCTGCCAGTTTGCAACTCTGAGTCCAAACCTGTTGTGCCACCAGAGAGGGCCTTGATTTTGGCTTTTATTTCTGTTAAGTTGCATGTGTTTGTCATGTATTTTGGATATCAGCCCTTTGTAAGATATACTACCCTTAATTATTTTCTCCTATTAAGTACGATGCCTTTCCATTTTAGTAAGTTACTTACATCTTGACAAAGTTTTCTTTATTTTTATTTGCTTTTGCAAATACTCCTAGGTATTTAATTATTTTTTGTTGTAATTGGCTATGAGATTGTGTTCTTGATTTCTGTCTTTTCTAACTAACTGGTTGCCATAGAAATGCAATTTGTTTTGCAAATTGTTTTTTTATCCTTTCACTTTACTGAATTGATTCATCATTTTAATTAGTTTTTCAGTGGAGTCTTTAGGGTTTTCCACATATATTATATGTCATCTGGAAATTTTGATGTATTTACTTCTTTTATAATCTGGATTCCTTTAAATATTGTCTCTTGGCTGATTATTGTATCTAGAATTTTCAATACTAAGTTCAGTAGTATTGGTGAAAGTGTGAAAGTAGACATCCTTATTTTTGGGGAGAGATTTTTTAGAGGAAGAGCTGTTATCTTTCCCCATTGAGTATATATATATATGTGTGTGTGTAAAGTTGTAGGGTTATTATGTTGAAGAATATTTCATTGATCCCAATTTTTCAAAGGTTTTTTTTTTTTTAATATTTATTTATTTATTCATACAGAGCTGGGGTACAGGCCAGAGATGCTGGAGGGTGAGAGGATTCACTAGGGACAGAGTGGGGAGCAGAACAGGCAGATCCACGAAGTACACTGCTGAGGGGAGCAGTGGGCGGGTCAGGAGAGGTCTGCCATGCCATGTGGTCCCCTCCGGGGCAGGCGGAGATCAAACTCATGTGGAAGTAGCTTAAGCTTCTTAGTGCAGTGCTTTAACCCGCTGCGCCACAAGGGAGGGCCCTTTTCAAAGGTTTTTAATCATAAATTGATATTGATCTTTCCAAATGATTTTGCTGCATCTATTGATATAATAGTGAATTTCACTTCCCTTATGTTGATGTGGTGACCATTTCACACAAAATGGAACAAATGAAACAAAGGCAAAGCAAACCCTAGAAATCTAACTGTAAAATCGAGACTAACATAAATGGTGGGAGTAGGTGGAGAGCAAAGCAGAGAGTTTGCAGAATGGACTATGGTAGAGGGTTATTGGAGCATTCATACTGAGTTTGGCATAAGCATAGGCCTGAGGACTTGTGAACCTATACTTCTGCATCAGATACAGAATCATAAAATCAATATTAGCAAAATGGAAAGATAAAAGATAGGTCATAGAATATAAATAGCATGTTTGCAACATTGAGTGATACCTATGCATGATATTTCTAGATTCTATGATAGAGACACAGTAATATTTTGAGAAAATTCTATACTCATTTTCATAGAAGAACTACTCTACATTCCTTCCAACAATGTTCCTAATTCTCCACATCTTAGCCAGAACTTGTTGATGGCAGTCTTTTTGACATGAGCCCATTGCTGAATGTGAGGGAGTATCTCATGGTTTTGTTTTTCACTTATCTTATGCTAATTTATTTTGCACATTTTCCATTTATTCATTAGTGTGTTGTTCAATCTCAATTTTCTGAAATATTTTCCTGCTTTGTTTTGAAAGTTGATTTATATTTTGATACAGTTATGATATGAGAAGTTGGTGGATAGGACTTCAGTCTTCATGGAATTTTTTAGTATTTGGTGTCCAAGAATATCTCTGTGTGCTTCAGAAAAGCAATTTTTGTGGCGAATGTTTCCTGTATGCTTGAGAAAAATGTGTATTTTTTTAAGTGGTGTATTGACCTGTATATTTCTATGAGGTTCAATAAATCTAATTTTCTATTTAAGGCTATTGTATTCCTGTTCATTTCTGTTTTGTTGATCTTTCTCTTGGTCTGATTGGTATGTTGAAGTCTCCCACTACAAATGTGTTTTCCCCAGTGCTTATTTTAAGAGTTGACATTGGTCACCTAATGTATTTTACTGTTATTTTGTTTGGTGAATATACATTGGTGACTGCTATGTCTTTTTTGTGCATCATTCTAACTATAATTATTTATTTATCAATTTATTCTAATTACAATGATATAATGTCCCTCCCTGTTTATGTTTATTTCTAGCTTTTATTAACCCTAAGCCTATTTTTTTCTGTTATAAGTATGGCCATCCCTGCCTTCTTTAGAGTCACATTTGCTAGTGAGATTAATTTTTAACCTATTACTTGGAAACTATGTTTTTCTTTGGAATTGAGATGTGTCTCCTGGATACAGCAGTATCCTGTTTTATGATTCAACTGGATACTCTGCCTTTTAATTAGTGAGCTCTATCATTCTATTTAAAAATTAATTATTGATATGTGTCTTTGTGCTAATGTTGTCTTACTCTAAAATTTTGTTGATCAATGTATTACTTATTTACTTCTTTGTGTATATTACTCATTTTAGTATTTCAATGTGTAAGTCCCATTCAATGTTTCTTGGGGGAGTGGTTTAATGTTTGCAAATTTTTTGAGCTTCTGTATATCTGCCTGAATAAGTCTTTGTTTTTCCAAGATATCTGATGGAGAGTCTTGTAGAATGAAGTATTTTTGACTTGCACATTTTTCTCAAATTATTCAAAATATGTCATTCCATTCTCTCTTTGTTTATAGTGTTTCTTCAAAGAAGTCTGATGTTAGCTTCATTAAGGTACCTTTTATGATATCTGCTTCCTCCTCCTTCGCAGCTTCAGTATTATTTCCTTGTCCTAATTTTTAGAAATTTCACTATTATATGACTTATGCATGACATCACTTTATCTTGGTCGCCAGATATTTTAGCTTTCTTTATTTGTACATTTATGCCCTTCCCTAGGACATAATTTTCTTTTATTATTTCTTTATTTTTTTTGTTCCTTTTTGTTTCTCTTTTCACCATCTGATATTCTTATTATCCTTATGCTGCATTTTCTCATGATGTGAGATAGTTCTGAGTATTCAGATAATGTTCTCTACTTCTGAGGTTTTCTTCTGAGTTTATAA
>NW_004567113.1:1581477-1590586 GCF_000260355.1 Condylura cristata
TGCTGGTCTGTACCCCAGTTCGGTATGCATTAATAAATAAATCTTAAAAAAGTGAAGTTTTAAAAAGGGTAGATTTGTTACAAGAATGAAATCTATGATTCTTAACACAGAGAAGTGCTAATATGAAGAAATTTATGGTCAAGTTTAGTAGTCAAATAAAATAACAAAATTTTATATACTGTTACATATTAAGGTAAAAACCAAATTGTTGCAATCTCAGAAACCATGATGAAGAAACAATCTTAAAACTCAACTAAATTATTAAATAAAATAACGTTTTTTATTCAGATTTTAGAGAATTTTATTGATGTGTTTAAAAGGGGGCACTATAATATAGTGGAGAATAGTCTTTAAAATCCACATTCCTATAAAGAAATAATATAATTGCTATCATTTCTCAATGGTGAATATTCAAAATAGAGGTCAAAATTCAGTTCCAGCAAGTCAGTTAATTTGCTGAAAAGTTAGTATTCCCAATCTCAAGAGTAATACATCATTCAATATACCTAGCAACTGCATTACCAAAAAAGTAAAAAAAAAAATTGTTTTTATTTTTTTAGATTGAGTAACAAATAGTGTAATATTATAAACTGGGAATCTAAAGAACTGATAGCTTTCTAGTGATAAAAGGTGAGACCAAATGTTTCATAGTTAGTGATGGATGGATGATATCAAAAAGGAAAATTCTACTTCCAAATATTGTATTTTGCCTAAGTACATATTTACATGAAAGTAGAATAAAAAACAAAAACAAAAAACAAACAAACATACATAATGTGCATTTCCTTGGAAACATGAACACATCTCCGACATTAAAAATAAATAATTGGATCTTTGAAGACTTATACCACACTAAATGACCTCAATATCTTTTAGCCTTGAGCATTTTCATGGAAAATATAATCAATCACTCATCAAGGCTGATAAAATATTGCATTTTAAGCAATTTGATTTCCTAGTGAACCATTAAAAGCTAAATTAGTTGTAAAATATAGCCTGAGGTAACAAAATATTGGTGCATACTGGACAAGTTGTTGGATATAAGCCACATAGACATTGAAGAAAATATGCCAAAACTGATGCAAGCTTTAATGTAGTTGATTCTCAGTCATTACATTTGATAATGATTGCCAGCTACTAGGTCATAACATAAAGTCATATCATCAAAATGTTGAAAAATGCATAGCTTGATTGTATAATAGTGGGTAGCTACCTACCCACTTACCCAGTTAATTTAAGAAGTATGTTAAGCTATTAATCAAAGATAAAGAGAAGTGTTGTTAAAAACTTTAATTTTGAGATTGTTTGCATTGGCATATTTTTCAGCATTATATAAACAACAGTTCATGGGTAATAAAATTGTGTATACATACATACAAACATACATGTATATACATATACATACATACACACATATATGTATATAGCATGATTGTCTGTATTATATGAATTATATTAAATAAGATTCAATGCTTGTTTGAAAAAGTTTGATGTACAGTTATAATGGTAAAAGTCATTTGAAGTATACAAGATTAAAAAATATATATAGGGCCCTCCCTGGTGTCACAGTGGGTTAACACACAGCACTAAGAAGCTAAAGCCACTTCAGCATGAGTTCAAACCCCACCCACCCGGATACACATGGCGTGGCAGACCTCTCCTGACCCGCTTGCTGCTCCCCTCAGCAGTGTACTTCATCGATCTGCCTGTTCTTCTCCCCTCCCCACTCTGTCTCTGGTGAATACTCTCACCTCTCCTGCACCTCTGGCCTGTACCCCAGTTCTGTATGCATAAATAATAAATCTTATACATACACACACACACACACATATTTGTATATATTTATTATCTTACTGCTATTTTTCAGCCATATATATCCTCAATAATAGATACTTATATTTTGTCATAGCAAAAAAAAAAGCATATATGAGGAGAAATACAAAAAGAGGAAATTTTCTTAATTGTACTCTTAACACTATAAAAGTAAAAGAAGTTTTCGTACAATTAAGTACTTTTGAAAATGACCACATGTTTCTCAAATAGTACTATTACTTTATTGTGACTATTTTGTGTGTGTGTGTGTGTGTGTAACTTCAAACCCATGACACTCAGAGAAAAATAAGCAAGAAATTCTAGAATGGGATTATGTTCTGTAACAAATAACAAATTACAATAACTTGTTCAATATTACTCCTCAAAAAAGGATATTTGGAAAGCTGAATGTAACATGAGGAAAGAATAATACTCATCATATTTGGATGGTATAGAAAATACTTGAGATAGCTCATTGTTTTGCAGCCCCTTCTACATTGTGAATTTAGTTTAATGAGATTGTTACCAACAATCTGTACAGAACTATATCCTAAGTAACCACATTGCAGTGTTAGTAGAAAGAAGGGAAGTAGTAAATGGAAAGCAGCATCTGCTCTGTCTGGTAAATGAATCTATTGCAATAAAGGTTCCATAAGAACGGTAACATCACGGAAGCATTTAAACATAATTGGATTGCTCTCTGTACAATTACCTCTATAAATGTGCTTTGAGTCTTCCTATGACCTTCTATATCTAATTGGCAAAATTTAGTAGTAGGATAGAAAGGCACTAATACAGGATGTTCATTTTAGTAACTCAGCATCATAATTGATACTCATTAATAGTTTTTGGCTTTTCTTTATCTTTTTTGATCTCATCGTTGCATAGCATGCATATATATTTCTGTATATTATTAATATATTAACATACATTATACATTAATACACATGTATTATATTGTTATATTACATATATTAATATCATTAGTATAAATATCTCTGTATATATTAATAATGTACATTCTTATATACTGAGTATCAAATTGAGTTAACTATTATTTAAATAAATAGTTCTTTCTATCTTCTATTACTGAAAATCTAAGGGTTTCCCATTAAATTGATACAGTGATAATATAAGATCCTGGTGATAAAGAATTTAAGAAATCTAATAGTGCATCATGGAAGGAAATAAATGCATCAACAAGGACTTGTGAGTGTATATGTTCAATCTACTTTAACTACTATATTGCAACTGCATGGATGCCCTCCCAACATACCTTAAACAAGGAAATTGTTTAAATTTTTCTTTTCCTAGATTGGAAAGACTAGTTTGAATTATAATATAAAATGTTACATATTTTAAGCACTTATCAAAGTAGAATTCAAAGTACAGTTTCTTGAATAATTTGAGAAGATAATTTATGGACCAAAGTTTGTTATACTTTTAAGATGAATATTTAATTGTTATAATTAGTAAACTTTACTCTGAAAAACAAATGGAAATTACCTATGTAAAATACCTAGGAAAGAATTTATACTGTTATCCTCTTTACTGAAAAAAATTCCTTACAGATTCAATGTTAGAACTATAACAATTATCACTGTAAATCACGCTAACACATAAAATTCCCCTGTTATACAGATGATTCTGAGAATTTTAACTATTGTGACCATCTGATAATTGACTTTATGGAAATTCTAGAACTATTTTCATCCACAATTTAAATTTTATAGTTTGTGCTTTTTTATTAGAGCCAACTCTCAAATAAGAATAAAATTGGGGCCCTCCCTGGTGGCGCAGCGGGTTAAAGCACTGCACTGAGAAACTGAAGCCACTTCCGCATGAGTTCGATCCCCGCCTGCCCCGGAGGCGACCACATGGCGCGGCAGACCTCTCCTGACCCGCCCGCTGCTCCCCTCAGCAGTGTACTTCGTCCATCTGCCTGTTCTGCTCCCCACTCTGTCCCTGGTGAATCCTCTCACCCTCCGCAACTCTGGCCTGTACCCCAGTTCTGTACGAATAAATAAATAAATCTGGCCTGTACCCCAGTTCTGTACGAATAAATAAATAAATCTTTAAAAAATAATAAAAGAATAAAATTGATGTCATTGCAATCATTGGAAACTTTCTATTGAGAGACAATCACATCAATAACCAATATGATTATAATAAAATACAGGTAGAATGTAAAAGAGGAATAAAAAATAATTAACATACATTTATTATTTTCTACTTGTAAACACTAAAATATCCTAGATGAAAGCTAGTAATCTGGAATATATTTTTAGTTTTATTATTTTATTTTATTTTTAATTAAGAAGGTTTTTATGAAGTATATATTTATTTATATGTAAAGAACTGGGATACAGGCCAGAGGTACAGGGGTGACAAGAGGATTCACCAGAGGCAGAGTGGGGAGCAGAACAGGCTGACTGATGAAGTACTGCTGAGGTGAGCACGGGTGGGTCAGGAGAAGTCTGCCCAGCCATGTGAGTCACCTCCAGGGTGGGGATTGAACTCATGCTGAAGTGGTTTTAGATTCTTAGTGCTGTGCTTTAACCCGCTGCACTACCAAGTAGGGCCCTATATTTTTAATTTTTATTAAGCTTGTTTGGTGAAACATTTACATTGTTTTTTACTGTAGGCTGTGAAACAATGACCACAGTGTAATGTACTATCTTCTCTGATAAATAATAACCTCAGAGAATAAAAGTGTGTTTGAATAGAATATTTATAGTTTATGACAATAGCATTGTGTATAACATATTCACCTATAAAAATTTATAGTGTTTTTTTTTGTTATAGTGAACTAACATTTGTCACACTATATTGAAATATGAAAATTTGAAATCAACTTGGATGATCTTTCACTTAGAGTCACATTTTCTACCAAAATCAAGATAGTATTTTTAATGCAATTGTTTTAAAATATTATTTAATGCTTTTTTTTTTAACAAAATGAAAGATTAGCTTTTATTTTTATCTGCTTTTGTATATATAAATTGAAATATTTTGAATTTGGTCACCTGTGAAGTGTTGTCAGCTAAATCAATGAATACTCTAACCTTTACTTCTCCAACAAATGATAGCATAACACTGAAATACTGTTAATATGCAAAAAATTAAATTTAACACAAAATTTATAAAATGTGTAAATGCTTCTTAAACATTAAATTTTATCATGAATTTCTGAAGTGTGATAGAATACATCAATATATTTCAGGCAAACCTGTTTTGATTATAAAAAGAAGAAATAAAGTAGAAAACTTGAAGATAAAAATTAATGAAAATGTTTACAATAACTGATATATATTTCTATTAACCAGTCAATATGATTTTCATCCTGTATTAATATTGTAAAAGGACAGAATCATAGAAAACAGGGAGTGTACATTATCATACAATCATTTTAACTACTTATATGGCTTGGTGCTTCATATTTACTACCAAATACTATATTTATATGCATCATTTTATATTTATATTTAAGCTACATTGTATAAATCAAAAAAGTCATTTTTTAGTGCTCAATAAGTTATACATTCAAAAGCAACAATTTACTAAGAAAGTAGGGATAAATTCTTTTAATAATCATATATGCATCGGTTTTAACAATAGTGTCAGGATTATTTAGAGTGTGTTAAGATGGCAAATATCTGCTTTAAAAACTGTGTTAATTTTCAAATTGCCTTTATTAAATTTGAGCAGAATAGTTCCCTCCATTTTATAGTTTTTTCTTTTTTAATACAATGAAATGTTAATTCTACATCTAATCCAAAATATTAAAAAAATGGCACATTTATCATTTTGCGAATGTGTATACAGTTATAATGGAAATTATTCTCATTTCATTATAAGAGTTATGTTGGGAACTATGTAGATACTTCTAAGATGAAGAAGAGGATCATCCACTTTTCAGTGGAAGCCAAATGAATCATCTCTGACAGGCAAAATATTTCTAATCCTTGTATCATTTCACTTTTGGGTTAGATTCCATAACAAAGTTGTTTTTCCTCTTTAAATGCCTGTTTTTTGTGTTTACCCATTTTTTCATATATATACGAAAAGAAAGAATATAAAAATTATATTAGCAATTATTGATTCACACACGCAACTGAATATAAAATAACGTTACATATACACCATCTGTGTAAACTTCAATAAACTATAGTGAGCCAACCAAGAAGATATCTGGAAAAAAAGTATAAATTTTCTTTAAAATAAATAATGTAATCAAGAAGAAAAGGAAAAATGTATAAAGCCAAGGATGGGATTAGTACACACATGTCATGTTATATAGTCTGTGTGCTTGTGATGAGTGGACACAGAGTAGACTGTCACTTCCTGATATCCAGCATAAATAGGGAAAAATGAGCACCCAAGTCATTTACCTAAACAATCAAACAAAAATGAATTGGGGATAGCAGTTAGTCCAAAAATATTGAAATTGGCATTAATAACTTTTCTTGAAAATGTCTGACTGGGCATATTACCAGACATAAGAGGACAAATTGTTTTGAAAGAACACAAATGCTAATACATTTGGAGAGGATCACATTTGGAAATGCAGCATGTTAAAATCCACATCTGCCAGTTTGCCAAGTGTACACACTGAACAACCATGAGAAATGTTCATGCTATGCCAAATTTATGCAATAATGTGTATACACAAAGACACTTAAATGCATCACAGGAATATTCAGTATCACAAGCAGTTACCTAAGACTTGTATTTTGTTTAATATTTTATTAAATAGTAAAATGTTTTTTTTCTTCATCTTGGCTATTAAAGTTTGCTTTCTGTTTTGCTTGGGGTTTTTAAAGATATATTTTTATTTATTTATGCATACAAGAACTGGTATTAGGCCAAAAGTGCTAGGGGTGAGAGATATCACCAGAAACAGAGTGGGGAGCAGAACAGGCTGATCTAGTGAAATGCACTGCTGAGGGTAGAAGTATGCGGTACAGGAGAGGTCTGCTATGCCATATGTGGTTTAGCTCACTGGCCTGGATCAAACTCAAGTCATGGGATGATAGTTCTGAGACTTAACCTTTAGTCCAGTAGGGAGGCTCCTGTTTTGCTTGTTTTGTAGGCAAAAGGTTTGATCTCTTTTCTTCTTTTTATATTAGCTTTATTGACAATTTACATCCATTAAAATGTACTCAACTTAAATGTGCAATTAGATGAGTCTTCACAAATATATAAACCTGTAAAAACACCAACCTCACCAAAATCAAGAACATTACCATCCCACTATAACGTTCCCTGTCCTCTTTTTTTTATTTGGATCATTCACCACAGGCAACTGTCGACTTGCATCCTATTAATTTTGCCTGTTTTTAATGTAATATAAATGAAACCATACAGAATGCTCTATTTTAAGCCTAGATTATTTATTCTACAAAAAGCATTATTATTATTAATATTATTATCTTAACTGAAGCAATTAAGTTTTTTTTTACTGTTTTTAAATATTTGCAAAAATGGGTAATATTTCTGTCATACATCTTCCCTTTTCAAGAGATTTAATTCCTGACCATATGTTGATTAAATTCTGATGGTTCAAATGGTTTTTTTCTTGTTTGTTTCAATTTTATTAATCAATTTGTATATCTAATATGAATGAAATCAAATGGAATTTGTCTTTTTAGCTCAGGCTTAGTTCATTGAGCATAATTCCATCTAGGTCCATACATGTGTTTCAAATGGAAGTATTCCATCTACTTTTATAGCTGAATAGTATTTCAATGTACAGACATACCTGATCTTTTTTATTTATTCATCAGGTGATTGGCACTAAAAAATGTCTCTGTGTTTATACCACCCTGCATATGATTGATATCAGTTTTTAGCTACTGTAAATAATGCCACCATAAAAATGGGGATATATATATGTATATATATATATATATATACATATATATATATATATATGTATAGATATATATATATATATACCTACTTGAATCAGCAATTTTGTGGTTTGGGCTAAATACACAGACCTGGGATAATTGAATTGTATGACCTTTCTATAATGAGGAATAAATATACTGTTTTCCAAAACAATTGCAAAAATTTGCAATGCCACCATCAGTGCATTGAATGAAAAAAGAGAAGTTCACTTCTCTCCACATCTTCTCCAACTCTTGGTTTTCATCTCTCCATAATAGGGTGAGGGATATGTCAGTATTGTTTTGACTTTGACTGTTATAACAAGAGATGAGCTTCTTTTGATGTGCCTGTTTTCTATCTGTACGTCTTATTTGTAGAAATGACTGTTCAGATCCTCTGGCTGTGTTTTCATTAAGCTGCTTGGATTTTGGTTGTTGATTTTTATGAGTTTTAGGTATGATTTTGATGTCATCTCTTGTCAGTATTTGATGTATTAATATCTTCTCCCATTCGGTAGTGACTTTTTGTTTTGATGCATATTTCTTTCACTGTGCAAAAGTTTTCTAGTTCCTATAATCCCATTTATGTTTCCTTTTGTTTCTCTTGCCATTGGAGTAAAGTCCCCCCGCCTATTACCTATAGCAGATATCAGAGAGATTATAAATTTTATATTTTCAGGCATGCCAATCAAGCTTTTAATTCATTCTGAGTTAACTTTTGTGTATGCTATTAGATAGTATTCCGTTTTCATTTTTTACATTTGACTGTCCAGTTTTCCCAAGACTGGGCACTAAAGAGAATCTCCTTGATTATTATTAGATTGTTGCTTCTTCACGATATATTAGTTGTTCATATGTATGTGTTTATGTTCAGGATCTTATTTGTTACTATAATATGTGTATCTGTATATACGAATACCAAACTTCTTAAAGCACTATTGATTTGTAGAATAGTTTGATACTGGGGGAATATTATGAATATTACACCAGTTTTTTTTCTTTCTTTCTTTCTTTTTTTTTAATTTTCTCCGGAGAGATTTTTTTGTCGTTGTTGTTTTGTTTTGTATTCACTATTTTTGTTCTATTTCCATAAAGAATGCCACTAATGTTGTAATAGGAACTATATTGAACAGGCATAATAATTTAGGCAATGTAACATCTCTTTTAAATATTTTATTTATTCATATAGAACTGGGGTACAGTCCAGAGATGCAGGGGATGGTGAGAGGATTCACCAGAGAGAGAGAGTCAGGAGCAGAACAGACAGACTGAGTAAGTACACTGCTGACGGGAACAGTGAGCAAGACAGGAGAGGTCTGATGTGCCATGTAGGTCACTTCCCTGGCCTGGACTCAAGCTCGTGCTGAAGTACCTGCTGCCAAGTTTATAGAGCTGTGCTTTAACCC
>NW_004567113.1:1591171-1604832 GCF_000260355.1 Condylura cristata
TTTTAACTGAAATAAACTGTTGAGGGTAAGAGTGGGTGGAACAGGAAAGCTTTGCTATTCCATTTGAGTCAGATCCCTGGCCAAGGGTTAAAATCATTTTGCCGTGGCTGTGAATAGTTTGTAGTATTAACCAGTTGTGCCACCAGGGAGTGCACATTATGTTGTATTATTCTTTATATGGGTTTCTAAATTTGGTTTGCAAGTATTTTGTTATTGTTTCACATCTGGTTGAATCAAAAATATTAATCTGTAGTTTTTTTATTTTGTTTGGACTCTCCCCTCCTACGTTGGCCATTTTCAGAGTTAGGGTAATACTGGATTCATGTAATGTGTTTCAACTTTATGGATGAGTATGAGAAACACATATATTAATTATTTGAATATTTGGTAGAATTTACTAGTGACTACCCAGACCCAGATTTTGGTTTTGGTGAAACTTTTTACATACTTTCATCTCTCGAGATAGAACTCTTCAGATTCACTATTTCTGATTCAATTGAGGATTACATTTTCTAAATTTGTACAAGTGTGTCCAATTTGCACCATGTAATCATTCATAATATTCTGTTATAATCCTTTGTTTTATATCCTATTTGGTGTAACTTCTCCACTCTTGTTTCTGATTTTTTTTTCTTTATTGTGAGTCTTGCTAAAGGCTTATCAAATTATTAATCCTTTAAAAGGTCTTTCTTGGCCTTTCAAGATGTCTTTTTGAAATCTCTTAATTACTGCTTTAATTACTTCCTTAATTTTAAATAGTTTCCTTTTTCTATTGATCTGTGCTTTACTTGTTTTTATCCTAATCCCTTTGGGTATAAAAGTAGATATTTTTGTTTCTATTTTCTTGCTCCCTGAGATAGACATGTCATCCTTTATCAAGATATAGTATGTCTCTTGCTGTCTTTTATGCCTAAAAATTTATAAATATTTACATTAGGTTTCTACTGAGGTAACATTGGGTCAAAATGCTTTATGTAATATAACACATAGGAGCACAGCCTCCATGCATGTATTATTAGACCATATTCAGCAACAGGCCTGAAGATCCACAACATACTTTATTTCACCGCTGTGTTTTTCACAACAATATTCCTCTCTCCATTTTGTACTGGCTAGTTGCTATATTTTGTTAACTTGTATGAGATTTTTTTAGACTGTGAATAGTAGCCCCTTTTTCAAATATATGGACTGCAAATATTTTCTGCTCTTCATTTGAGTGCGTTTTACTTTAGTGACACTTTTGTAGTTTAGTTTAGAAACAGTTTAGTTTGATGTATTCTAAAATAGTTTGTTGTCTCTTGCTTTTTCTTGCTATTGGAAGTGACTTCACAAAGAGATCACTGAAGTTTATGTCATGAAGTGTTTCTTTTTTTTTTTTTCTGAGTACTTTATAATTTAAAATTTTTTTTCCTTCAAGATTTGTTTGCATTTTGAGTTAATTTTTGTAGATTGTATAAGCAACTAATTTAGTTTCATTTTTTACATGTAGCTGCCCAGTTTCTTGTCACACTTTATTGAATATGCTTTCATTTTTCAATACATGTTATTAGCTCATTTTTCAGATTAGCTTCGAAATGAGTGTGGACTCATTTTTGTGTTTTTAATATAAATTATTTGGAATATATATTTTTATTACAAATCCATATTGTTTATCTTTATTAATAGAATTTTAAGGTAGTATATGAAGACACAATTATTTACCTTATTTTAATTAGAATTGCACTGATGATGTGTGGTTTGTGGTCCTTAAGAAATTTTTTTTTTTTGGTGATCATATTGGCTCTTTATATACTACTTTCAGTAAATGGTATTATAACAATGCTAATTCTTGCAGCCCAAGTGTAGGGAATAAAAAATATCATTTTTAATTCTTTGTATTCCAGTTTCTTTTATCAAGGTCTTAAGGTTTCTTTAAGTACAGTTCCTTAAACTGAATTAATTTTGATATTTTGGAAAATTGGCTTGCTTTTCTATATATTTTCCTTTTCTCATTTATTTGCATATAAGAACACAATTCATTTTTAAATATTGAGTTTGCAACCTGTTACTTTGTTGATTTGCTGTTTGATCTCTTCCTGAAAATGAGAATGTTCCTTATGTCAAAAGCACTTCCCTCCCAAATATACTCCTAAATTAAAACCAGCTGCAAGAGGTTAAAAAAAAAAAAAAACATATTGCAGGGTGTAAGGCAGTAGTCTTTATGCATAGAAAAACAAGTTTTCTCTTAAAAAGCAGAGTGCCCCTGAAAAGGCATTGTCCATCCAGAACATTCTGGAGCCAGCTCTGGAGAGTGCTTCTGATCTATGTCACTACAGCACAGTCTAGAAAGACATGGCCATTCATCCAGAGGTGAATGGTGAAATTCAATTGTGATCCCAGAAAAAGGACAGAGAGAGAGAGAGAGGCAGGAATCGAACTCATGCGGAAGTGGTTTCAGCTTCTTAGTGCAGTGTTTTAACCCACTGTGCCACCAGGGAGGGCCCAGCTTTTATGGTTTCTAATAAAAGTCTAAGGAAAAGTTGATAGGAGTACATTTATATGTAATATTCTTAATTTCTTCCCATGTTGCATAATATTTATTTTTATGTATGCATAAAGTAACTGGGGTTTAGGCTAGAGGTGCAGGAAAGTGAAGAGGATTCACCAGAGACAGAGTGAAGAGCAGAACAGGTGGGTTTACTGAAATACACTGCTGAGGGAAGCAGAGGACAAGAAAGGAAGGTCTGCTGCACCATGTTGGTAAACATACTGGTCGTGGTTGGGGATTGAACTCATGCTGCAGTGACTGCCAGTAGCAGCTATGATATCTTGAAAGCAATTAATTTTACACCTGCACCGCCAGGGAGGCCTAAACATTTTTTTTAACTTATTTAAAAAACAGTTATTGATCCATACCAGCAAATATTTATATATCCCGTCCATTCAAATGATTGAGGACATTTAAAATCCTTCATTAAAACATACAGCTATAGGACCCTCCCTGGTGGCGCAGTGGGTTAAAGAACAGCACTGAGAAACTACAGTCACTTCTGCATGAGTTCGATCCCCTCCTATCCCGGAGGAGATCCACATGGACCTCTCCTGACCTGCCCTCTGCTCCCCTCAGCAGTGTACTTCATTGATCTGCCTGTTCTGCTTCCCTCTCTGTCTCTGGTGAATCCTCTTACCCTCCACATCTCTGGCCTGCACCCCAGTTTCATATGAATAAATAAATATTTTTTTTAAAAAAAGTACAGCTGTATAAGTGATTACCAAATTGTTACCTCCAGTTAAAATATCTTGAAAAAGAACATTTTTTCAGGAATATATATGCAGACAGAAAATATCTGATCCTGAAATGCCCAAATATCCCTTTAGCCCTAAAAACACAGTAGAGTGGTATATATGCATGTGTACATGTATGTATGTATGTATGTATATACATGTACCTATATATGCACATACTCATATGCACCCACTTATACATGCATATGGGCATATACATATATGTATATACACATGCATACACACACGCTTGTGTGTGTATATACTGTGATGTGTGTAAATATCATATAGTCAAATTATAAGCTATCTATACATATATGGATATTGTATATATACACATGTATGTATGTAATTTTTTCCTTCATATTTTTAAATATTTTGAGTTTTCTGTATGAAAGTAATTTGACTCTTACACACTTATGGTACAGACCTCTAGTGTGGATTTATACATTCACAGATATTGTAATAACTCAAAGTGACATTACATTCAATCCTATTAGCCTCTATTTGCTTAACTGTAATACTGAAAGATATTTAAGAAGGATGCCATACCAATTAAATGGAGAAAATTTATCTTTTCACCAAATGGTGTCAGCACAACTGAATGAAAAATAAGTAAGTTGAACCTCAACCTCATAACATATACAAAAACTAGTTAAAGTTGTTTTTGCATTTAAATGTAAGAGCTAAAATTACATGACTCTAAGAAACCCCAGGGGTTATCTTTGCACTGGATTAAGCAGTGATTTTGAGTTGGTATCTAACTGAAAAATAAACACTGATTCCCAGGGATGGACCCATACCTATGCTACTTTCAACACTGTAATAACCAAGTTATAGAAATAACCAATTTGTTAAAAGACAAAATAGCAGATTAAAAATATTTGGTATATATACATATGGAAAAACACTCAGCTACATCTATCTACCTACCTATCTATCAGTCTATCGATCTATCAGTCAACCTATCAATGTGTGTGTGTGTGTGTGTGTGTGTGTAAAAGCTGTTGTCCCATTTTGGTGGGGCAATAGGGTGAAATTGAAGAGGATTATGCTAAGTGAAATAAGTCAGAAGGAGAAAGGCAAATATGGGATTATTTCATTAATGTGGCAAATACAGAGGGTTAAAACAAACATATAGGCAAAACTAAACCAAACCAATCTGCTGAATTTCTACTGTAGAATGGAAACTACCACAAGAGAATGGTGGATTTGGGGGAACTTAAGGTTCAGGGATTCATAGTTCATATACTATGTATAAATATCATTTATGCTTTACTGGTGGAAGTTGTGTAGTTTCAAACATCTGAAGTGGCATGGACATGTATTTCCAATTCATTTTGTAAACAAATGCTACTTGATTGAACAATACAAGGGAATATATAAAATCAGTGTTGGTTTATAACATAAGCCATGGGTTTACATTAATAAAATTAACATCTATGTTTACTTAAAAGTAGTTTACAGAGCTGGGGGAAAAAAAAAGATGGATAATTTAAATGAAGTAAAATTCTGTATTAATGAATATTATTTTCACTACTACATGAAATATATGACATGGTACATTTTTCAATCTAGAAAATAACAAAGAAAGTCTTTTGATTTTTAAACATTTTAAATCTATCCACCTCCTACCTGTTTTGACCATGTATCTCTGTAATATTTAAGGAGTTCCTGAATAAATCTTTGTGTCTTTTCCATATACTTATATTCTATTTAAATGATTTAGAAAAGCTTGTCAAATGAAAACTCCCATTTAAAAATGTGTAGTGATTTAATTTGCCCATAGAAAGATACCCAAACTGTTATGGAAAAGTTAAAGATTTTGCTACGTTTGGGTCCTAGGGCCTATTAGGAATCTGTAGGCGATTTCAGAGACAGTATAGGCAAGGCCTTCAGGAGAGTTCGTCTTCTGGGGTAAAGGCAGAGAACTCCAGGAGGGTTAATGAGGGTACATTTAAGAGAACATGGACAAAAAAGTGAAAGCAAAACTAAGATAAATGCTGTAAAACTGGACACAAGTGTCGAAATACAGCCACCATGAGATCCAGTCACAAAAATGATGATGAGAGTCCCTCTCGGTGGCGTGATGGGTTAGGATGCTGCACTTCAAGTTTCTCTTTGCTTTGAGGGTTTTGTCTATGAATTCTCTTTCATGGCTTCATGAGACAAGAAGCCATGGTGATTCAGAGCTTGCATTCCTAGCTTTTCACTAGTAGACAAGGATGAAAAGCAGTACTAGTAGCTGTAACCACAAAAACAGTACATAATAGTTCCACTGTGACCTCAGTTTTTGTGGGCTTCTGGATGATAACTCCTCTCCTTCTGACAATAAAATCATACTGAGATTGTGACATCTCTCAGAAGAATCCAAGACTTGTGTTGTGAACCATTGTTTTCAATACATCCTGTGTTAACAATGTAGTTTTTTTGTAACAACAATATTTACTGAAAAGATGCACTTTAAAAATGCAAATACAGTATCTTCAAACAGCAGCCCATGGGTAAGTCTGTCCTTCTGTCCTCATATAATTACACACAGGATTCTCTAACAAACCCCTTATGGGGTTTTGTGCACCTTTGGCTGTCTCATCCATGCCAAAGGTTTAAGACTTAGTCTCATGTGGAGAGACTGAATACATCACCTACAACTTCACAATATGGACACATGGACTTCTCCCAAGCTTGAGGTGAGTGATGTAGGAAATTAGACTGAGCTGGAGACTGCTGCATTTATGAGAAGTTAACCCCAACCTAACAAGGGCTTAACAAGGCCTTTTGATAGTCTCAACACTGCACTCATGGCCTTGGCATCCTTGGCCTGCATTTTCTTCAGGTCTTTCTTGCTGTGCTTATTGGCAAAGCTCAAAAGCTCAGGGTCTACCTTCTTAGGAGATTCATGTATTTATGATGGGATTTATTTTATTAAGAAAAAAATATATATGTGATTATTTATTTTTGCATAGAAGAACTGGGGTACAGGCCAGAGGTGTGGGACAGTGCAAGGTTTCACCAGAGTCAAAGTGGGGATCAATACAGGTGGATCTAATGCATACACTCCTGTAGGGAGTAGCGAGAGACAGGAGACGTCTGATGCACCTTATGTGGATCAGCTCCCTGGGCAGGATTAAACTCAGGCCACAGTGGTGATAGCACTTAGACTTAACCCCTATTCCACCAGGGAGACCAGGCTTGATGTGGGATTTCTTGCTGTGGTTTCTGTAGCAAGTAGGGGATTGTTGGTGCCTGGTGTGGTCCTGGGAATTGGCATGTCTGTAGGGAATCCATCATCTCCTCAGGTGTCTTTAACCAGACGAAAGTCAGTTTAAATTATTTTAGATATCTTTTTCCTAACCCTCCATAATATATCCCCAACTACTTTTCTGACATACCTTCCACTTACCTACTTTATATGCCTTCTAAAATTGTCAGACGATGTCCTTCACCATCTCCAAAATAGTTATTACAGGGCTATCATTCATAATCGGCTCCCTTCTTTTTAGTAAATTATTTTAATGTTATTAATGTATATTCAGTATTTATATAGTAATTCATGCCCCCAAACTACAAATGTTTACTATATCTGTATAGTCTTGTAGTAATTACAAGCAGTCTAAATTTTTGTTTAGTGTAAAATGGTATATTTATTCTGCCTATAGGGTTTTATATAACTTAAAACAAATTCCTTGTTTTTTTAATGAAATGTATTCATTTTTTTTAATTTACACTTGTTCCTATTTTGTTTCAAATAAAGAGTTTGTGTCCTCATTTAATAACTGAAATGGTACACAAATGTAAGAGTTAATAATCTCCTCTAACTTTCATTCCCACTCCTGTGGTGTGTAATCAATCTCAGCAGATTGCTGTGTTCCTTTGCCCATTTATCTCTAGTCATTTAATCCTGTGAAACATATGTGCACATCCATAGGAGTGGCAGACATTGTTAGTCTCTCATCCAATATTCATTTTTCTCTTCTACCTATAATTCATTTTTTTTTAGGGGGAACAGTGCCAGTGTGCACTGTTAACACTATTAATGTATTTTTCTCTCATACCATTCCTTTTTTAGAGAGGCACAGTGTGATACATTTCTTGCAATGAAAAGATATATATATATATATATATATATATATATATATATATCAGTTGGGTAGGCATTTGGAAGTTTTTGAAAAAGAGATCTCAGCTGCCCATTCTTAAGCTTACATTACAGATTTCCCCCCCTTTTTCTGAGGGTTGTGATAATAATAATCTAGATCTTGGAGATGACTTGATAAGACTTTTCTCAAGTGCATGGACTATTCAATACTAAAATGTTGGCAAAAATAGTTAATAGTTAGAAGACAAGGACATCACCTATCCTCTCTTTATCAGACACACATATGTGCCTATTAGAACAAACTGGAACAGAGCACTAATCACTTGTCAAAGCTGGCAACAGTATCCATATACTGAATGTTGTAGAAAATAAACCATATATTTTGAAGGAAATCTTGGAATATTAATTACGTTGTGTGAGACTTAAAATTAAAAAAAAATCAAAGTTTGGCAATTTTTTGTTTCACTTGCCGTTTATTTAGTCAAGAAAAATAGTTTTCCTTTATGCAATTTAAAAACAGGATATTGCTGTAGTACAGAACTTTCAGTGGCAAAGTTCTCTTTAATGCAGAATACCACATCTAAGTATGTAGTTTGCCATTGGAGAAAACAATACTTAATAAGAGCAGGAATGAATACAAGTGGTGTTTAATAATATAATTTATTATTAAAATAACTCTATGTATGTCTACTTTCTCATCTGTTTTCCTGTGGTAGGTTTATATATTCTATGTAAAGCATCAATGCAAATGACACATTTTATCACAATTACACATATATATTCTGTGTCCATTTAAGTTAAATGTTTTCCTGATACTAAAATGAGTATAGTTCATTTTACGTTATAAATTTCAGTATAAAACAGTATAATTCAGACAGTTATGTAATTAATTATTTTTATTGTTTATTTTTTAGTAATTGTATGTAGAGCAAATTCTATGTCAATAATCTCAGAGAAAAAGAAAGAGGGGACAAATTCTTCCAAAATGTATAACTTAAAAAATGTGGATCTCAGTATTAGTTAATTCACAGCCACCAAGTTCCAAATTGATTCAACATTTAAATGAAGTCAGTGATTTGTATTTAAAATTTAATTTAAATTGTATTTTCTTCCCTGTCTTGTTTTGTTTATATTTATCTAACATAGTTTACTATTAAGCTAATTTTACTTTTATGTGTTCATATGCATATTATATATGAATTATATATATGCATAAACTATGATTGTTCATTTTGTGCAGTGTGTGCTTTCTCCTTTCAGGTGTAGTCCTACTGGTAATTCACCATAAAACCATCACCATAGTCCTTTATGTTCTTTTTTCCCTTGTTTTGAATCCTCCACCTCCCCTTCCCTTGCAGAATGCCTCTGATTTATAGTTCCCTATGAATATTTATTTATGTACTTATGTATTTGCTATTAGTTATTTAGCATAATATTTTATTTATTTATTTATTTATTATTCACTATTTAGTATTTACTTAATTTATTTAGTATTTTTTTATTTAGTATTATTTATTTATTTAGTAATTTTATTTATGTACTTGGTGTCCTTATTTGAGATATTGGGGCAACAGTATTGAGCCATGCCACCACTGATGAATAACCTGAGATGGCAACAGTGTCTTGGTTATTAGGCATAGAAAGAGGATGTCTCCCTAACTTGACATTCAAACTAGAACTTTAAGCTGAGCACAGGCATGCAGCTTCCTGCTGTTGTTGCAAATTTTGGCACCTCCTACTACTTCCAAGATGCTACTCCAAATGCATCAACCTTACCCTTCCATTCCCAATGCTGGAGATTGTATAAATAAATGGGGTACATCAGTATTGGTGTCTCTGTCTGCACAGCTTTTCATAGTGGTTGGACCAGTTTGTTTTCCCATCAGCCATTGTAGGAGACATGTTTTTTTGCCGAGCATTTCTTTTTTCTTTTTTTTTTAATGTTGACATTCTCACTGGTGTAAGGTAGTAATTCCTTGTGGTTTTGATTTGCATTTCCCTGATTATAAGTGATGTTGAATATTTTTTTTCTATATACCCATTGGCCATTTATATTACTCTCTAAATTACTATCTGCTAAGCTTGTCTTGCCTTTTTTTTTTTTTTTTGACTGGATTGTTTACTTTATGTTGAGTCATGTGTTCTCTTTGTAGGTCGTTGTGATCAGTCCCTTATTAGTTGTACTGTGTGCAATTTTTTTTCCTCACAATTTGTAAGGTGTTTCCTTGTTAGATTAATATCTATTGTACAGAAACTTTTTAGTTTGTTGTAGTCCAAACTTCACTTTCTTTGCTTTGGAGGATGAGTCTTTAAATATTTCACAGAGATTTAATCACTATTTACTAGTAAGATGAAGAAGACAAATGTCTTAATCAGTTTGTTAATTTTCCAGTTTTTTTTTTTATTTTGAAAGATATATGTATATGTTACCATGGGTGTCATATTTCAATAAAGTTTTACTGAAGTTTCTTAGCAACTTCCAGAAGACATAGCTTAATTATTTATTCACTTATTTATTTATTTTCTTCATCCAAAACCCCTTTCACTCTTGTCATAGGATTCTTACAAAGTAAGCAGAAACATTTCTACTGAGGTTGTTTTCTTTCTCAATTACTTACAGTACAGTTCATCTGGTAAGAATGTCTTTTTTTTTTTTTTAAGATTTATTTATTTATTCATACCTAAAATTTCCCAGTTATTTTTTTGCTATCAGCTGTTAAAGTGGCAGTAGATAAAGAATATGTGATACATACATCCACAATAGAACACCGTTGAGCAATAAAATAAATGAACTTTTGACATTTGCAACAAGAGAAGTGGAAGTGGAGTGGATAATGCTAAGAAAAATAAGTGAATAAAACTGACTCTATTTCTGCCTTTCTTGAAGCGGGGCTATGAGTCACGGGATACAAAGCCGGAACACACCCCCACAGCCTAATATTCCCCCCCCTTATTTCTAATGTTTGTCCCGCCCCTATTTGCACCCCCACATGCACTGCCAAGCCGCTGCCAAGCCGCCAGGTCTCAGTCGCCCCCACCGCGTGGACACAGGCCCGAGCCCAGCCACTAAAGGGAGAAATCTTAAATTTTAAAAGAATAAACAAATGTTTAGAAATTTTTGAAAATAATATAAAATAAAGAACATATCACAGGTCACTCATTCAGTCCTATGCTCTATCAATTTAAGTAAAAAACTATGTTAATAAAAAGATTGAAATTTTATAGTACATCCAGAGAACTGATATCTTTTCAAAACCAAAACGGATTTTAGGTTCATCTTTTCATTTAAAGTGGGGACAAATACATACTATGAAGAATATTTAAAGAAATCAATTAATTTAGAAAATGTTTAATAGATACAGTTTTCCCATCATTGAAAGGATAATAGCAGCCCTCCCTGGTGGTACAACGGGTATGGATGCAGCACTGCAAGCTAGCAGTAGCCACTTCAGTGTGAGTTCAATCCCTGGTCCTAGATGTGACCCACATGGCCCAGCAGACCTCTCCTGTCTTGCCTGCCACCCCTCTCAACAGTGTATGTACTTCCTTGATCTGTTCTATCTCTGGTGAATCCTCTTGCTGCCCCTTCACGTCTAGCCTGCACCCCAGTTCTGTATGCATAACTAAATAAAATAAATCTTTAAAAAAGAAAGGATATTACCAATTAGACCTGTATTTTTCAATGTTACATGACAGAATATAAACCTTATATTTTACTAAAAATTTGAATATGTATAGTGCTCAGCATTTCAATAGCAGTTTTAAAAGGGGCAGTGTTTGAGTATTTGAACACACTACGTTCCAATTGCCTATGATTTGTATTTAAACTAATTCAAATAAAATTTCATTTTACTTTAGGAACGTACTTATATGTAATGCACAAAGTTGCTTCTGCATAGTCAATTTTCACTAGCTATAAACACCAGTGAGTGTAACAGAGTCCCTTTGAGCAAACTGAAAAACTCTCTCTATAACAACACAGTGCAGATTTGAATATTTAAACAAGTTCAGTTGAATGTGTCTGTTTCAGGTCATATGAATAAAGCTTATATCTGCTATATAAATAGCATATATAATGCTACATAAATGACATTTTCCCCAATTTTGTATAAATTTAAATTCCCAATAAATAATTGATATGCTTACAAATTCATTTTTAAAAAGTCAAGGTTTTTATAAAGCAAAAAAGTTATGATTTTAAATTTATAATAATGAAAAAAATCTAAAAAGCTCAGTTTCCAGTTTGTCAGTAATACAAGAATGAGCAATGGTACTTTCAAGGAAAATAATAATGTTCATAAGTTTATTATTTTTTTTTATTGTGCTACAGATGTTTTTCACCAGTTGGGATTCATATCCATGGTTTGAAAGAAATTTATAGCATGGCATGGGCACTTACTAGATGTAATTATTAATGGAGCATTCACATACTTAAACAACCAGTTAGGAGAAATAGACATGTTGGATTTGATTACTATGCATTTTTACCATCAAGGTGACAGATTCCCTCATTTTCAATATACTGTACATGAATTATGGCTGGGAAATAGGAGAAAGGATTGAGACAAGACAACAAAAGACATTAATTTTAGCTATGGCATAGATGGTCACTGGAATGAAGAAAGAAATGAGGTTCTCTTACATACCCTTTAAATGTGACCTGGATGCTTTGCAGTTTCCAACCTAAGAATCAAGTCACATGACTTCCTTCTATTATCTGAAGCCAGTGATATCTTTATCTGCTTCCCATCCAACTGCCATAATCTGTAGCTTTTAACCATGAGTCCTTTTCTATTTGTGACTAGAGAAAGAGAGGAAACCTTAAAATTTTAACCCCATCTCTGTCTAAAGCATACAGCTTTCTCCAGAGTTGTCACATGCAATAAACTCTCTCACAATTGCACAGTCAAGATTTACACAGGCATACACACTCACTTCACACACATAATGAACTAAAAATATATAACTACATACTTCAGGAAATTTATAACTGCAGAGAATGACTAACCAGGACATGGGAATGGAAGATGTTGAATAAAGTCAGCTGGCTATAAACCTTGGAAATGAGAGAAAAGCTAGATTTAGAGAACCCTACATTTGAGGATGTCAGAAGTCCACTTTTTAAATACTTGTTTAATTTGTTTATGCATAACAAGAACTGAGGCATAGGTCAGAGACTCAGGAGGTGAGAAGAGTCTCAAGAGACAGAGTAAAGATCAGAAAAGTCATATCTATTGAAATACACTGCTGAGAGAAAAGGGTGAGACAGGAAAGGTCTGATGCACCATGTGGGTCACCTATTTGGCCAGGGATCAAACTTGTGCTGTAGTAGCTGCTGAGACTTACTCCTTTACACCAACAGGGAGGTTCACTAATTTTTAATTACTAGAAAAAACACTTTAATTCCAGGTAGATTTAATACTTTCCAGGCAAATTTACTAATTTCCTTCATATGTATATTATTTGATTGTTTTTTTCGATAATAAAGCAATGAACAATATTCACAACGTTATTCAACAAATTTTAGCTATTTTCTTAGGTTAGATTACCAATTATGAAATAATTAGTTTAATGGAATTTTTTTTATGTCAACTGATGTATATGTGCTGCCAAATGTATTTTAAAAGTATGTTTTGTAAGCAACTTGTGAATGAACATTTATTATATATAGCTTTTTCATCATGGTGATTATTTGCAAGTCAAAGTGTTCATTAATTTGATAATGAAAAATAAACGTTTCTCCACTCATTACACATGCCACAACAAAACCTACAATAATTCTGAACACATATCTAGAGTTTTATTTCACAGTTTTGAAACAAAATAGAAATGTTTGTCTCCACAAATAAAACCAGGTCTAATTTGTAATAAAAATAACACTAACAGAGTCTTTTTTTTATACCAGTTACCTTCTATTTCTATTTTTAGTGTTAAACTGTGTACTTTAACAAAAAATGAAATGTTCTTCATGTTGTGGTTGCAACAAAACAATTTCCTAATTCATTAATATTCTATTCTATAGTTAAAATTAATATCATAATTCTTTTAAATTTAACCTGATATTTCTTTCTGTGTAGGTTTTGCCTACACAGATATGCCTCTCAGCATATGCCTTTTGATAAATAAAAAAGCTATTTTTTTTATTTTTAAAATATGAGGTGGAGGAATTGAGGACTGAAAACAGACGATAGACTCACTTAATACAAGTTTTAACCCAAACGAAAACACCCTGGACTCACTAGAAGGTAGATAACTGCGAGGGAATCAGCGACTGGGTAGTTCCCAGAAGGGAACTCCC
>NW_004567113.1:1611028-1644613 GCF_000260355.1 Condylura cristata
GGGGATTACAATTGAGATGAAAAAAAAATGTGCAAAATGATGTAAAAATAAACTTTTTATTAAAATAAATAAATAAATAAATAAATAAAATAAAATAAAATAAAAATGAGGTGGGTTGTTTACTCCATGAAGCTTGATTAAAACCTATTCACTGGGTTCTCTGTGGTGGCACAAAAGATTAAATCTGAGTACTATGAAAATATCAGCAGCTACTATAGCACAAGTCTTATCCCTGGCCAGGAAGGTGACACACATGTCCCAACATTCTCTCCTGCCCTGCTCTCTGCTCCCCTCAGCAGTTAGTTTTGTTTTATCTGCCTGTTCTGCTCCCCACTCTGTCTCTGAGGAATTCTCTCAATCCCTACTTCTCTGGCCTGTTCCCCAGTTATTGTACACATAACTAAATAAATCTTTAAAAGAAGGAAAAAATTCTCTACTAAATGCATTAAGTTCCATGCTGCATGTATTACCAAAAACAACCTTATATTTACTACCTCTCAATTTTCAAGACAAGTTTTCAGGTTTCTGCTCACAATCTTGTAAAATAGTAATTGAGATGTGCAACAGCTAGTTTCCCTTTCTGGTATTTGTAATCCTTCCCTAGATTCATGTGGGTGTGGATATAATGCAATTATTTACTGTTATATTGATTGAAACCCATACTAATCTGTTAGCCGTCATCTGGGGGCTGCTTTCAGCTCCTAGTCTTCCATCCTGCCGTGCAATTGCTCATTCCCAACACTGTCACTCATTTCTTTAAAACAAGTGTCTTCAAGGCTAGTGGAAGACACATTTACTCTGGCTGGTAAGATGAAGTCATATCTAACCTACTCATGAGGATGTCAGTTTCACAGCTCAGGTGTCATAGCTTATTGGGTAGAAGCAAGTCACCATTCTATCTTGCTGGAAGTGATGATGATTAAAAAAAGGGCAGTCATGACTCAGTGCTGGTCACCTCAGATTTCTGTCTATTCTACTGGTAGTTAGATGTCTACATTTTACTTCTTTATGATATTACAAGCTAAATTTTGGATTGTCCCCTGTTCTGAGTCTGAAACTGATTCTACTATGTTGTCTTAACAGATCTGGAGATCTATTCTGAATATAAAAGCCTGTTTCCCTTCTTTCTTTTGAATATTTATTTATTTATGCATATAAGAACTGGGGCACAGATCACAGGTGCAAGGGGTGAGAGGATTCACAAGAGTCAGAGTGGGGAACAGAACAAGCAGACTGGCATAAGTACACTTTGAGGGGAGCAACAGGCAAGGCAGAAGAAGTCTGCTGTGCCATGTGGATCACTTTCCTGGCTAGAGATTGAACTTTTCTGGAAAGGATAATACTCAGTGAAATAAGTCAAAAGAAAAAAGAAAAATATTGAATGGTTTCACTTATAAGAGGAATTTAAGAAAACCAAATAAGATGGAGGAAATGTGTATTGTTATTATAGTACAAAACAAACAGACAATTATAAACCAGAGAGATCCTACAGGGGAGGGGGACAGAGAGGGATCAAAAAGAGGGAGGAATGTTGGGGGACTATGGTGATGATGGGTGGGGGAGGGAGTAAGTAAGCATTGTTGTAAACTGAATAATAATGTATATATATGTATGTATACACATATATATAATAAAAATAAAAAAGAATTGAGCACAACACCTGAAAACATGAAATAATATTGAATAAATTATAAGCAAAACACCACATGACATAAACATCAGTAATATCCTTTAAAGACTTAATCCCAAAAGCAAAGAAAGTGAAGGAAAAGCTAAACTGCTGTGATTACATCAGAATAAAAAGCTTCTGTACAGCAAAAGAGAATTAACCTAAGAGAGATCCTACTGATTAATGATTGGGAGAAAAGTTTTGTACATGATACAACTAATAAGGGACTGATCACAAAGAACTACAAAGAGATCAAATGACTCAACAAAAACAAAGTAAAGAATCCAGTCAAAAAATGGGAAGCAGAGCTTAGCAGACAGTCATTTAAAGAGTAAGTGTAAATGGCCAACAGGTATATGAAAAACAAAAATGTTGAATATCACTTATAAGAAGGGAAATGCAAACCAAAACCACAAGGAATTGCTACCTTATACCAGTGAGAATGGTACACATTAAAAAAAAAAAATCTCTCCTGCACTGCTGGTGGGAATGTAAACTAGTACAACCACTATGGAAAGCTGTTTGGAGGTTCCTCAAACTGCTAAACATGGAGCTTCCCTACGACCCAGCAATCCCACTCCTAGGTATCTACCCAAAAGACACAAAAACACTGATTGAAAAAGATACTTGTACCCCCATGTTTATTGCTGCTTTATTTACAATTGGAAAAACATGGAAGCAGCCCAAATGCCCAAAAGTAGACGACTGGATAAAAAAGATGTGGTACATATACACAATGGAATATTACTCAGCAACCAAAAAAGAGAAACACATGTCTTTTGCAGCAACTTGGATGGAGCTGGAAAAGATCATGCTTAGTGAGATAAGCCAGAAAAAGAAAGAAAAATACCAGATGGTTTCACTCATAGCAGGAGTATAATGGACCAGGCGAGAAAATAACAAAAATAATGAACAACCATAGACCAGAGACATTCTGTGGGGGTGGAGTGGGGAATGGGATCAAAAACGGGGGGGGGTGGAAGGGAGGGAAAGGGAAATGCACGGGACTATGGTGGTGGCACAGGGGTGATTTGGTGATGGGAAACCCGTGGGGATTACAATTGAGATGAAAAAAAAATGTGCAAAATGATGTAAAAATAAACTTTTTAATAAAAAAATAGTAATTAATAGGGCCCTCCCTGGTGGCGCAGCGGGTTAAAGCACTGCACTAAGAAGCTAAAGCCACTTCCGCATGAGTTCGATTCCCGCCTACCCCGGAGGTGACCACATGGCATGGCAGACCTCTCCTGACCGGCCCGCTGCTCCCCTCAGCAGAAAAAAAAAAAAAAAAAAACAATCGAGATGAAAAAAAATGTGCAAAATGATGTAAAAATAAACTTTTTTGGGAAAAAAATCTAATAAAACAATTGTTGTTAAGATGTGGTGAAAAAGGAACTCTCCTACACTGCTGGTGGGAAAACAAATTGGTCCAACCACTATGGAAAACTGTGTGGAGTTTTATCAAACTACAAAAAATGGAGCCACCATATAACTCATAAATTCTGCTCCTAGGCATCAACTCAGAAATTTTGCTCCTAGGGATCTACCCAAAGGACACAAAAATGTTAATTCAAAAGCATACCTGTACACCTCTGTTTATTGAACCACAATTTACAATAAGTAATACATAGAAACAACCCAAAATACAACAAAAATAGATGACTGCATCAAGAAGACGTGGTATATATAAACAACAAATTTTACTCAGCCATCAGAAAAGATAAACTCATGACATTTGTAGCAACATGAATGGAGCTGGAAATGATTGTGCTCAGTGAAATAAATCAGAAGGAAAAAAGAAAAAAATATTGGATGGTTTCACTTACAATAGGGATACAGGGGGACAAAATGAAGAATCAGGAAAAAATAATAAATAGAAAATTAAAGACAACTATAAATCAGAGCTATTTTGCAGAGAAGAGAGGGAAAAGGATCAAGACAGGGAAGGGAAGAGAACAAAGGATTATGGTGATAGTGCATGGGTGAATTGGTGGTAGGAATTTTACAAAGACTAAACCTGCAAATATAAAACAAATATTACACAAAAATAAACAATGATGTAATAAATAAATAACTAAATAAATTTAATAAAAAATCAAGTTAGCGGCTTACAGGCAGCATTATATATAGTTCTGTGTACCAGTTATTGTGAATGCACACATACACACACATACACACAAACACAACTGTGAAAAACTATGAATATGGAGGTTTTATTCTATTTGCAAGTTAACAAATTAGCCTGTCACAGTTTTACATATGCTTGCCTCAAACTCCTTGGTCAGAGAAAAAGGACTTCACCATTTATGGCAGAGTAGTCAGCTTGCAATTCATGATGGTTTGGTTGGTTCTTCTGCTCTTCAAGTCCCAGAGGGTGGATGAGGAGTTGGAATCATCTTGAGACTGCACACTTAATGGGATGTGTTACAACTGAAGAAACCCTTGGTTAAGTATGGTATCACTAATCTTATAAAGGAATTGCCAAGTCTTTTCCTTGGGTGAAACATTATATTATACTGGCAAGAAAAACAACTGCCTTCTGTTTTAGGAGAAATATTATCTGTCTTTCAAGGTTGTTTAATATACAAACATACTGGAAAAGTTAGTAGCCCTGAGCAAAATCAGATACTATATATGAACAAAGGCCATTAAGATTGGTTTCCCAAAAATGGCATCAACTGAAATAGCATCTTATTCATTGATCTCTTTCCTTTAAGATACATGATGATTTTAAAATGATAAAAGTTGTAAAAATACATCTTCATTTATTTTACTTCAACTTTACTGACCTCATTAAGGTAAAGATATGTTGACAAATAAGCTTTCAAAATCCAGTAATATAATATTACAGTTAGATCAAGAAGACCTATGGGTATAACAAATAAAATCCAAAATGTTGGTTTCATGTACATGGATGGCTCTGACTCAAGAAGTGGTAGACAATATTTAGCTGAAATACCTCTCTGGGTATACCTCTCTGGTCAAAGCTCAGCACGTGAAGCTATCATTAGCCACTGCAGTCCTAATTTGATCTCTGGACAGAGAAGTGACCCACATAGCACAGCAAACCTCTTCTATCTTTCTCACTGCTCCCCTCAGCAGTGCATTACAGTCAGTCATCCGAAGCTATGATCATCATTCCAGCATCTAAGAAGGAAAATGATCTTAGAGGATCATAGGAGGCAGAATTTTTTTTTTTTCAGCAGAACTATAAGTGATGTGTCATTTTTGTCCATAAGCCATAGCTATATCTAACAATAAAGGAAATGGTAAATTTAGTTTAGTTCTGTTATAAGAAAAGTAAACTAGCTTTAATAGTTTCTTATGCATTTAATTTAAATGAATGATATAAATATAGACATCTTAAAATTGATACCTAGAAAATTATTTAAAACACTCATTGAGTTTTACTTTGTATTTGATACTTAGCTTTTAGTAGATCCACTAATTCTGATTAAAGGATACATTTAATGTGAAAAAATAATTATTGATCATTCAAATCAGATATAGGGTTTTTTGAGGATTAAGCTGATGGCTTTTTTTTTTAACATTTGGGACATTTTATTACTTATTTTTTTTCAAATAGATTATTGCTGCAATTAGGAGATGGCGGGGAGGTTAAAGACAAAAGGTTTAAGAGACAAGTACCATTTTCCAAGTATAAAACTGGTAATATTCAAAGTGACATGGCAGTATTTTCACACAACTACTTCTACTTCTACAGCTCTCTCAAGCTACCAGCAGCCACTGCACTATGAATTTGACCAGCACAGGGAAGTAACACAGTTTGTGCAGCAAAATTCTTCTGTCTTGTCTGCTGCTCCCCTCAGCAGTGTATTTCAGTAGCTTCACATATTCTACTCCCCACTCTCTCAGGTGAAACATCTCACCAGACCCACAACACCTCTAGCATACAACACAGTTTTTGTATGCATAAATAAATAAAAATAAATCTTAATATGGCCCTCCCTGGTGGCGCAGCGGGTTAAAACACATTACTGAGAATCTAAAGCCGCTTCCGCATGAGTTCAATTCCCGCCTGCCCCAGAGGTGACCACATGGCGTGGCAGACCTCTCCTGACCCGTCCGCTGCTCCCCTTAGCAGTGTACTTCGTCGATCTGCCTGTTCTGTTCCCCGCTCTGTCTATGGTGAAGCCTCTCACCGCCCCTGAGCCTCTGGCCTGTACCCCAGTTCTGTATGCAAAAATAAATAAATCTTTAAAAAAAATAAATAAATAAATCTTAATAAAGTAAAACTAAATAAAAGGATGCATTTAAAGAAACTTCAGAGACTATTTATAAATTAATGACTAAAGCATTCCACAAAGCACAAATAATAATGGGATATGAAATTTTTACATACAAATGATTCAAAATAATTTCAAGGAATAGTAACATACCTAAAATAGTCTACAATATTTAGAGTTGTGTAAGAGAACTCAGTTATTTATCATAGCCCTCTTTCAACATATTCACTGACACCCTACACAAAGAAGAAATGGGAAATAACAGGATATATCAGCCTCTTAATGGCAAAATGTGACTTAATGGATAATTTAGGTCTCTAAAAAATATTGTCATAAATTATAGCTACACCATGAGGAGCTAGAAAGCTTAATAATGTAATGAATTGAAATGTCATATTTATATATTTGCCACTTTTTAAATTATTTTTGTTTAAATGATTTATTTTTTAGTTTCTCATTTATATAACATTGCTCTCATAATAGCATTTTAAAGCATGCTTTGGGAATGATCTTTGTTATTTTTCTGTCCTTATTTTTCTACATTGTTCAGTCACCATTTTTCCTTGTTGCTATGTGGAGTTGCTATGGTATCCTTTGCAATTAGTGTTTCTCAAAATAACCTTTACCCATTCTATTTGAGAAGAAGCATAGAGGGAATAAGCATTTGCAGTAAGAGATAATATTATAAGAGCTTAGTCTTAAAAAATGATCAAGTATCAAAAATCAGCATACAAAATTCAGTTGAGTTCCTGCATGCAATAATAAAATTGAATAGGAAGAAGTCAAGGAGAAAGCCACATTTACAATTACATCAAAATAATTAAATACCTGAGTCACTTTCAAAAGAAGGTGGAAGATCTCTACAAAGGAAATAAAATAATTTTAAAAAAAGACATTGTTAAAAGAAATAGAAGAAGAAATAAAGGTTGAAATCTGCTCCCTCCCGAGAATTAGTATTGTTAAAAATGAACATTATTAACTAAGGTAGTATACCGTGCTACATTGAAATCTCTAGTAAATACATAATGTCATTTTTCCAAGTAATAGAAAAAAAAAGACTACAATGGAACCACACAAGACACAGAATAACAAAAGCAGTCACACCATAATAAGAGAATGGAGAAATAATAAGGCTGTAATAATTAAAATAGACATAGAAAACAATGAAATAGAATTAAGAGCCCAGAAAGAAACACACACGAATGGAAAAAAAAAATCTTAAATAAGTGGTAAAGGAGAAACTAAACAGTGTCATACAACAGTAAAAAACTAAACTTCTATCTTACATCAAGCTCAAAATCAACCCAAAATGGTTATAAAACTCGATGTGAGACCTGAGACCTTCAGTTATACAAAGGAAACATAGGCAAAACTCTCTATGACACAGGTTTAATGTCTTCATGGATCTATTTCTGACAGAAAAGAAAAATGTAAATCATATATAACAACTTCTTTTCATTCAAGAACAACTAAGAACTTATATACAATTCAACAAATAAAAACAAACATCTAATCCAAAAAGGACAGGAAAAACAAACAAACAAACAAACAAAAAACTAAATAGCCATTTCTCCAAAGAAGACAAATAGTGAACAGGCACAAGAAAAAAATGCATATTATTAATCACACTCAAGGTAATGCACATCAAAACAAGAACAGAACAGCACCTCTGTAGTCTCCCACTTCAGTGGGAAACTGGGAAACCCTATCAACTGTCCACTGTCTATGCAGCCTGGAGATCCTGTAGCACCACCTAGATCCTGGTGTGAACATGGAAAGTGTCCCCATTGGCTTGATACCTGAGATACATGGCAAGACCATCCACACCCCAGTAAGATTGTCTAGATATCCCACCAACCAGTATCAACACACCTGTCTGCCTATCCCTATGTTGCACAGTGGAAGGCCTTGCCCGAGCAACCTAGACAACAAGTGGGGTCATCAAAGCTGCAGTGTAAACCATGATAAGTTCTGCCAACCTTCTCTAGGAGTCCAGTGATATACCTAGAAAAAACTAAAAACAATGGGGAGGAAGAAAAAGAAAATTAGCCATGTTGTTCTCCAGGGAACAACAACCGTAAAAAAAAAAAAAAAAAAAAAATCACTTTCAGAACTTAACAACACTACACTGAAAAAATTTTCTGTTACTCAGATAAAAATTTCAAAATTGCCATAATTTAAAAAAGTCAAATAATTTGAAAAAAGATTAATAATATGCAAGGAAAGAAAAAAAAGGAAGAAATGCTAAAAGAGACAATCAACAAACAAAAGATAGATAATTAAATCTTAAAGAACAAAATTATGGAACTGAAGGATGAAAAAAAATCAATTGAAGTGAAAATATTTCAGAAAAACCATGACAATAGGATAGAAAATATGGAAATACAAATGAGTGATTACAAATATTCACATGGCCCTCCCTAGTGGACAATCAAAAAAAGTGTCCAAATTTGAAGGAAGAAATGAAAATAAGCCTACAGGAAACTGGAAGGATGACAACCTATTATAATGAAAGCAAGACACATAGAAGCAAAACTTCCAAGAGTCTCTGCAAAAGAAAAAAAATAATAATAAAGAGCTGATTAATAAAAAGAAATAGATAACCTATAAAATAAAACAGATTAGGCTAACACCAGACTTTCAGTAGCAAAACTACATGCAAGAAGAGAATGGAGTGATGTATTCAAAAAACTCCAAGAAAGAAAGTGCTAACCAAGAATATTTTATTTCCCTATATGATAATAAAATAAGGATCTTCTCAAATAAAATCTTCAGGAACTGACCATAACAAATTCCCCTTTCCAAGTAATATTATATGAAGCATTAGAAACTAAATTAACAGAAGAATAAAGAAGTGTTAACAGTACAAGGAATTAAATAAAATCATACATTGATGGACTAAATTCACCAATATAAATACACAGAGTAGCAGGTTGATTAGAAAAGAGAATACAAACTTTTTTTTTTCTCTCTCCAGGAAACACACCTAGATACCAGAGTTAAATATAGATTGGCAATAAATGATTTGAAAAAAACATACAAACATATGGCATCTAAAATAAGGCAGGATCAGATAAATATATATCAAGTTACAAAGTGTGACAAAAGGCATATATGTACACTATATAATGGTCAAGGGTACAATACACGAGGAAGGCATCACATTCATCATTATATACTCACCAAACAAAGGAAAACAAAAATATGTTAGATGATTATGTTATATCTGAAAAACAGACATTGGAGAAATAATATTTCACTAATAAGCAGATCAGCAGGACAGAAAATAAACAAGGATATAATAGACTTATAAATGGATCTAGACCACATGAGGCTAACATACATTTAGAGGACACTGAACACCCCAAAACCAAATGTACATTTTTCTCATGTACATACAGGCCATTTTCTAGAATTGACCACAAACTGGGTCACAACAAAACATGAACAAATACATAAAGACTGAAAGCTTACCAAAAAAGGCAACAAATCAGAATTCAAACACAATTCTAATTTGTGGATCAGAGGAAACAACATCATCAAAAGGACCATCCTACCCAAAGCAACTCAAATTACAAAAAAAAAATCTGAATGGTATTCTTCAAAGAAAGGGAACAAATATTGCTGACTTTTATAAGGTCAGCAAAGCCCTATATAATGAGACCATTCCTGTCTAAAAGGGAAGAACAGAGACATTATGCTTCCAGACTACCAGTTACACTGGGAAACAATAAAGACATCATGTTACTGAGACACAAAACACACACATAGACTAATGGAAAATAAATATATGGTCAATTAATAAATCCACACATACATGGTCAACTAATGTACTATGAAGAAGTAAAGATTATATAGTGGAACAGGGAAAGTATCTTGTATGAATGGTGATGGGGAAGTCAGATTGTCACATGCAAATGAAATAAATGATACTACTACACACTGTGGACAAAAATCAACTTAAAGTTAATAAAATACTTCAATTTAAGGCAGAGATACAGTAACCAAAGCAGAGATACCTTGCTCAATGGGAGAAAATATTTCATACCATATATCTAATCAAACAATATCATAGATCTATTAAAGAGCTTACAAAACTGAGCAATACACACACACACAAAATCTATAGAAAGAAATGGGCAGAATAACTAAAAGAAACATTCAAATAAGAAATAAAAATAGGAAAGGCATAAAAAATATCATCATCACTTATTGTTAAGAATGCAAATCAAAGCTGCAATGAGATACAGTCCCATACCTGTAAAAGTGGCCCATAGCAACATCAACAACAAAAAAGAAATAAGAAAACCTGTATTGAGAAAGAAACCCTCTTAACACTGCCGGTGGGAGGGCAAATTTGCCCTGCAACTATGAAAAGATGTGTGGTGGTTCCTCAAGACAATAAAAATTAAGCTACCTTATGACCCAGTGATTCCTCTATAAGGATCTTCCCAAAGGTCAAAACTAATTTTAAAAGAAACCTGTACTCCCATGCTAATATAGCAATATTTGCAATAGCCAAGTTATAAAATCCTCCCCCCCCGAAAAAAAATCAATTGATCCAGAAGACATGGTATATATATGCAATAGAATATTACTCAGTGATCAAAAGTGATAAGCATGTCACTGTGAAAACATGGATGGAGATAGAGGGACTATGCTAAATTAATTAAATCAGGAGAGCAAAGGCAAATAGCACTTAAATGTTGACTATGGAGAAATTAAGCAAAGTGTCAGAGAAAATTAAAGGACAAAACTTACAACCTGACTATAAATCAGGCATTCAGCAGGAAAGGGGGAGAAATGGGGAAAGGGAGAGAAGATCACAGGAATTGTGGTTATGCAGCATGGATTCTATGGTAGTGGGATAAATACAAGGACTACACCAAAAGGGAAAAACAAAATAATATCCAAAAATTAACAAAGATGTAAATGAATGAATGAATAAAACATCAAACAAAAGTATCATACCAATTCATTCTCTGAGAATGATCATATCAAATAGACCAGAAACAAGTGTTGGCTAAGATGTGAAGGAAAAGGAACCCTCATACACTGGTGATGGCAGTGTAGGCTGCTGCAGAACCTATGGGGAATTCTCCAAACTTTAAAAATATTTTTTCATATGATCATCAATCCCATTCCTATGTACTTACCCAAAGAATGCAAACACAATGGGATGAAGGGACATATGCACTCCTATGATCATTGTGCACTATGTATAAACCCTAAGCTATGGAAACAACCTAAACGCCCAAGTGTACTATGTATCTGTGCTATATATACACATATACTTAACTATACAGGAAAAAAGATACTTTTAAAGTTTAAAGTATTTTTAATCACATATATTCATTTTTTAAATTGAGATACTACTGGGGTATTCCCTTCTGATATGACAGCCATGCATCTTTCACCAAATCACCCACTGTCCACCACCGTGGTTCTATGTGTTCCCTTCACTGCTTGTTCTTACTCCTCCCCCAACTCTTGACCTGTTGGTTCTTCATTTCCATGAGTGTCACTTACTGTGGAATAAGGATATATGAAACAAAGGGATACATAAAATCAAACCAGTAACAAAACCTTAGAAATCTGACTACACACTTGAGGCTAATAGTGGGGAGGCAGCACAGTACGTCATGGTGTCTGTGGTTGGCCCGGTGTTGTTACACCTGAAGAGTGGGTCCAGATAACTGCCAGTCACATACAGTCTTATAAATCAATGTTACCTCAAAACAATTATTATAAGTAATGAATCAGTGTCATCATCCCTGTTAGTTATTTTGTTTAGTGTTGGTGCTAGAGATGCCATTTTTGCATATTTAATTGAAGTAAATATGCAACATGAAAATTTGGAAAAAATGATAATGATAATATACATTATGTACATTTTACTCTTCCTGTTCCAAATTTGTTACAACATGCTAGTTCAAAAACATTATGAACAGCTACTATTTATTTCATATTTACCATTTGGATTCAAGGCCTGGCCTATCCTCTTCAACATCAGCATTCTGGGAATCAATTGACAATATTAACTGTGCAAATAAATTAAAATGTCCTATGTAAACAATAATTAAAATTAAGCTAGAAAGGCTACTAATGCAATACAGAAAATATCACCAAAGTCATTTAATAATGATAAAATATTCAACACAAAAACAGCAATAGGATAATCAAGAAAGTTTATATATTTAATTACCTAGTTTTAAAAACACATTAAGAAAATACCTGACCAAAAATAAAATAAAACTCCACACGTAAGGCTCTCCTTTGCTTGTTATATTGAAAAACAATACTAAGGCTTACGCCACAAGTTAAAAATTCTTTGAATTTTTCTTTTAAGATTTATTTTATCGGACATTCCTTGGTGGCACAGCGGGTTGGAGCGCTGCGTTACAAAGCGAAGCTAATCCAAGTCCTGACCCCTTTTGTGCGAGTTTGATCCCCACCCAGTAGGTGATCCACATGGTGCAGCAGACCTCTCCTGTCTCACACTCTGCTCCCCTCAGCAGTGTACTTTGTCAATCTGCCTGTTCTGCTCCCCAATCAGTATCTGGTAAAGACTCTCAGTGCCCCTGTAACTCTGTCCTGCACCCCATTTCTATAAGCATAAATAAATAAAAATATATTTTAAAAAATAATTTTAAAAATATTTATTTATGTAGTATTCAAGAACCAGGGTATAAACCAGAGGTGCAGTTGGTGAGAGGCTTCACCAGAGACAAAGTGGTAAACAGAACAGACAGAGATACTGAAATACACTGCTGAGAGGAGCAGCAGACAGGGCTGGAGAGATCTGCTCTGCCATGTGGGTCAGCTCCCTGGCCAGGCACAAACTTCTGATGCAGTGGTTACAGAAAGATTCTTAGTGCTGAAATTTAACCCCTTGCTCCACAAAAGAGGGCCAATCTTTGAATTTTCTTTATTCAGCTGTGCCTTTGGGAGAGTCAGATGTTAACAAGCAGAAGTAAAGACATGGATCAAAATGGTATGATTAAACATACCAACGGGATGGTTCACATATTTGCTTATAGTTTGGGAAGAATAACTCCAAAATGCTCTAAAACATCATTAATATGTTTGATAAAATAAGATGTTTAAGATGGAACATGTTCTTTGCTTATAACATGCAGCCCAAGGAATGTAAAGCTCTGTCTAATCAGGTCAATACTTCTGATTTATTGGGCATGAGCTAATTAACTTACTACAAGAAAGTTATGGATGATCTTTCCCTATGTAGTAAAGAAAGGAGTAAGGAAATAGAAGATTAGCATTTCCCTCTAAACTCAAATGTTGCTGTGTATTTTGTAGAAGACATATTTTATAATCTTATTAGGCACTAATAGTATAAATTTGCAACACTATTTAAAAATGTGAAAAAAAATAAGTATGATGCAGTAGGAGAACCAATTTTCTGTTCCCTCCTTAAATTCAATCCTAACATTTATCTGTCCTCCTTTGTATAGCAGAGCTATACAATCTCAATGTAATGCTCTAAACTTCAGAGCTCTCTCTATATTTTTTTTAGTAATAGTTTATTTTTATATCATTTTGTACCTTTTCCCATCTCAGTTGTAATTCCCAAGGACTTCCCATCACCAAATCACCCGTGTGTTATCACCACAGTCCAGTGCACTTTTCCCCCACCATTTTTTATCCCATTCTCCACTCTACCCCAGTAAAATGTCTCTGGTATGTAGTTGTTCATTATTATTTTCTCTCTGGTCCTTTATACTTCTGCTATGAGTGAAACCATCTTAATTGTGCACCAGGAAGCACCAGTAGAAGGCAAGCAAATAAGAAGAGGAAAATATATTGGTATTTATTTTAGAAAAGAGAGGAAGTCAAGAGTACAACATGGAAGCAGATTTTATTGAAAGTCTTGAGGTGAGACTCTCTGCAGTCCAAGAGTTGCACCCCAAAATGGGCACAGGTCTTCCTGTGTTAGGCTACCACTGGAGTGATTGGTGCACATGAGTGGGGAGGGTCTCTGCTTCTGCAGGGGTCACTGGGTTGTTTATGCTGGGGGCAGATCTGTTGAAGGTGATTACTGCTGTCCATTTTATCTCTGATTCAGCTCATCTTAGATTCCCTGGTCCCTCCTTGTGACAGTTTTATGAGGGGCCTGTGTTTGCTCTATTTATCTTTCTGACTTCCAGTTTCAAGTGGATAAAATACAATGGGATCTACACATCTCTATAAATTCTTCTCCCTGGGCAGCTAGCTGCTCTCTCTGTGGTACCACATTCTGATGGCAAGCTGCCAAGATAGTTGGCCTCTCCCTGGGTAAATTTTCCTCTAATCTTCTAAATAGGCAGCCTAGAGTCCTGAAGGTATTAGCATTAACTCATTTATGCCATCAGCCCTAAGGGTGGAAGGGAAGACCAAATCAAACACTTTCTTGGACTTGTTATCTCAGTCTACTCTTGTCTTTCACCTATTTTTTTTTCCTTCAGTTCTTCCTTTATTTAGGTGATTAATGCCAAATTTTTGTATACTATTATCTACATTACAATCTCAAATATATCTCAGGATATTAAACATACATATCCTCTACTCACATTTTTTTCCTGAATTTATTTAGAATGATCTATTATATCAGAAATCCTTACATCAGTATGTTTTTTTTTTTTACAAAACAAATATAAAGCATTATTGATTATTACTGTAATGCAGAGAAGAGTTAACTTATTTCATTGTTTTCAAGTTTTCTTTGTATACTTTAAGAACCATTTACATCAGCTTTCTAGTTAAAAGGGCAGGATGGCCATTGCCTTCCCAGAGTTTTGCAGTTTATATGTCCCATCTTTTTTTGTGGATCTTTTTAGTGTTATTACTGAGCCCAGGTACTCAGCTGCTAACTAATCACAATCCAAACATAAGAGACTAGAGCTCAGGTTATGAAAGTGAGGTTTATTCAAAAACTGCTCTTTCTGGGAAGAGGTAGGGTCAGGTCCTAGGAAAAATATCTCTCTTTTTGGAAATTTTTATAAGCTGTCTAAAAAAATGAGTTCACTGGTTCCTGTTATTATCTTGTGGACACATTAGGCTGATTCTCACTGGAAACAAGGATTGTCTGTATTACATATTTTATTAACACGAGATTGAACAGTGGAATGTTGGAAGTTTGCTCAAGGTCTTTTATGGGAGTTGATATATTAATATACTAAGGTTTTCTAAGGCATGTAGTAAGAACTGATTTTATCTTTTTATATTACAGGTCCAATATTAGGGTGATGAGTTGAGGATTCCAAGTGGTTCTTTTATTTTTGCTATCAATACTAGATTATGGAAAATCCATACATATATAAATTTATGGATTATGAAATATATATATATATATATGGAAAATTCATATATATATATTTAAAATTATGGTAAATGCCAATATAAGAGTCACTTTGATGCTAAATTATTTAATATTTGATAAGCTTGCATACTTCAAACTATAATCATGATATAGTTTAGATATAGAGGATTTTGGTCACTTTAAAAATGTCTGTTTTCAAGTTCCAGGAAATTTCTGTCTCCTCTGAATCAGGGATATTTTTCTGATTCTATGTATCATATCTTAGATTTGTTATTTTCCCATTAAAAAAAAGTATAATTAGAACTATGCAAAATATACACTTTGTGTAAGGCATTTTCTTATTCGATAGGGTGTTTTTGAGCTTCATTGTTTGCTTCAGAAATGTGTTAAAAGTAATTATTCAGTAATATTCCCTCGTGTGTATACTAATGATGTTGATATTGATGTCAGTTTTGGACTGCTATGAATATCTTGATATTCCAAATAAAAGTTATTCAACATCAGTAAGTAGAACAGCTGATAATAAAACACTGTCATTCAACATTACAAATCTAGTTGTATGATAAATGCTTTATCTGATATTAAAAAATGCTGATGATAAAGTTCTTAAAATTCTGCATTCATTTGAAAATACTGGCTCATTTTCAAAAAAAAATATGTATATTGTGGTATTTTACCTACTCACCAAAGACATAAGAGAGATTTGGTTTATTACATATACCCACCAATGCTTAATGTTATTAGTTACTTTAATTAATATCCTTCTAATGAATATGTATTGCTGTGTCATTATGATTTAATGTTAATATACCCAGTGGTTAATAATATTGAATAATTTCTAATATATATTGGTCATTTGCAAATCTCCTTTTGTAGCCAATTTTTAATGGGCTGTTTATCTTCCCCTTCTCATTATTGAGTTCTAGGAAATATTTATATATCCTGGAAACCAGAATGTGTTTTTCATAAATACTTCTTCCTCAACCTGATAATATTTCACTTTTTTTTTTTTAATTACCAGGGCTTTTCACAAGCAGATTTTTTTTGATAGTTTAAAAAAACAACAACTATTAGATTATATTTTGTCACTTTTTTTTTAAAGAAAACTTGTTTACTTAAAACATAGCAATTTGTCTTTAAAAGGTGTTATAGTGTTTATCTTTAGGCCTGGATTGATTATGATTTAAATGTTTTACATTGAGAAAGCTAGGGAATAAATTATTTATATATTTTATTATTTCAATACAGGGAGTTTAACAGCCAATCTATCCAAAAATAGGTTGCTTGGACCTCCCTGGTGCAGTAGGTTAAGTCTCAGCACTATAAAGCTTTTAGCAGCTACTACAGCAAAGATTCAACCCCTGGCCATGGAGCTGACTCACATGAAGGAACAGACCTCTCCTCTCTCACCTGCTGCTCTCCTCAGCAGTATATTTCAGTGGGTCTCTCTGGTCTGCTTTCTACTCTATCTCTGATGAAACATCTCACACCCACACCCCTGGACTAAATCTTTTAAAAAAATAGATTGCTTTAGGACTGTGATGAAAATCATCTGAAAACATAGGAAAGAGCTCAATTTCTTGATTTTCTATTTTAGTTATTCTGATAATGTATCCCCATCTTGATTGTCATACATTTAAATAAAATATATTCAAATAAGTTCTTGACTTTTAACATTTGTTTTATTGAATCAGAATTTTTAAATTTCTGTATACATTTTAGAATTGACTGATGTTTTCCTAAAAAAAACTCAAGCCTAATTAATATTATTATTGTGATTGTATTGACATAGATTAATTGATAATAATTGAAAAGGTAATATATTTTTTTAATTTACATATGTGCTTTGCAACTCAGTAATAGCTTCTATTTATTCAGCTATTAATTAAAATCAATAGTAGCCTTTGACATCATTTGCTTAATTAAAATATGTTGTATTTAATATAATTGTAAGTAAAAAAGTTGTAATTAAAAAAACACTCATCAAGGGCCCTCCCTGGTGGCGCAGCGGGTTAAAGCACTGCACTAAGAAGCTTAAGCCACTTCCACATGAGTTCAATCCCCGCCTGCCCCGGAGGAGATCCACATGGCGTGGCAGACCTCTCCTGACCCGCCCGCTGCTCCCCTCAGCAGTGTACTTCGTCAAGCTGCCTGTTTTGCTCCCCACTCTGTCCCTGGTGAATCCTCTCACCCTCCGCATCTCTGGCCTGTACCCCAGTTCTGTATGAATGAATAAATAAATCTTAAAAAAAAAAACACTCATCAATATTCATGCACAAAATGAAACACAATAAAATTGTAAAAGATAACTATTAGCAAATATGAGGATAGACATTTGTTTGCAATACTTTTGGGGGTGTTAATGTCACAGTTTAAGCAATGGATAAGACAACCATATAGAAAATCAACAAAGAAACAGCAGACTTAAATGAAAAATTGTATCACATGGACTAAGAGACATACTACATTGCACACAATAATTGAACACACATTTTTCTCTAGTACAATGAAGTATACTCAAAGGTAAACTGTATCTTACAAAAAAACAAGAGTTATTAAATCCACAATATTTAAAATCATATAAAGTAGTATCTCTATTCACAATGGCATCAAATTAAAAGATATACACAAAAAGAAGTCATGAGAAATATCTAAAATGTGAAATATGAAGAATGTATCATCATTATGAAATGACTATTAGGTTAATCAGAAATTCAAATAAATAAAATGTCACCTAATGACAGAGAAAAGTAAAAACACAACATAACACTACCTATGTTATGCAGCAAAATCTGTAATAAGAGCAAGTACATAGCAAGAAACAGCAAAGTGTCCAAATAAATAATCTAAACTTACATATACCGTGGAGGTAGAAAATGAAGAGCAAATAAAACCAAAAGTCAACAGGAAGGAAGGAAATACTAATTTAAAAAACAGAATACAAATAAAGGAAATGTAATTTAAAAAGTTATCCAAAAACCAATAAATGAAAATGAAAACTGGTTATTATACACACACACACACATACACACACATACACACACACACACACATACACAAATCTCTAGCTAGACTCAAAATGAAAAATAGGGAGAAAACTAAAATAAATAGAATCAGAAATGAAAAAAAATGTTAAGAACACCTTAGAAGTAGTGTATCATATTATAAACATCTTAAGTCAATAAATGAATGCTACAACGTACAAGAAATGAACACATTTTCACACATATATAATCATCAAATATATAATCAAGAAGAAATAAGAAAACCTGACCAGGCAATTTACAAACAAAAAAAATGTTATTGTAGTAAGATATCTATTAGGTACAGACACTTGCATTAATGTGTTGTAATAAATCTACAAAAATAATTAACATCTATCATTTTAACCTTTTCCAAAGTTGAATAAAACATAATCTTTTGAATACATTTCACAAGACCATAATTGCTATATTATCAAGAACAAAAAAAAATAAAAAAGGAAAATTACAGGCACATATCTGAAATGAGTAAAATGCAAAAATACTCTAAAAAATATCACAATTGAGATAGAAAAAATGTACAAAATGATGTAAAAATAAACTTTTGTAATAAAAAAAAACTTAAAATAAAAAAATAATATCAAACCAAATTCATCAATTAATTAAAATGGTCACACATCATGAGGACTTACTTCTGGCTCTCAAGGATGGATCAACATAAGAAAGCCCGAAAATGCAATTCAACACATAACAAAAGGAAAGATAAAAATCATATAGTCACATTAATGGGGAGAGAAAAAAAAAAAAAACACTTGATAGGATTCAATATTCATTTATGAAAATAAAATCATTTATAAATAATCTACAAAATCTTAATAGATGGAACATCCTCAACATGATGAAGGCTATATACAACAAACACACAGAAAATAAACTAAATGTTAAGAATTAAAAGATTGATCAGGAACAAGACAAGGACAATCACTTTGAACACTGCTATCCAACATAGTATTGGAATCCTACCTAGAGCAATTAGACATAAGAAAGATACACAATTAATCCAGATAGAGAAAAGAGAAGTAAAAGTCTTTGAGAGAGACATAATGATAAAAGTGGAAAACCCTAGGACCAGTGGTGAAAGAAAAAAAAGAAAAAGGAAAAAAAAAAAAAGGAGAAATGGCAGTGTCACATTTCTAGACCTTAAATTAGGACAAGGCTGTAGCTATTGGACCCTCCCTGGTGGTGCAGCAGGTTAAAGTGCAGCACTATGAAGTTATCAGGAGCCACTGCAGCACTAGTTCAATCCCCAACCAGGGAGGTGACCCACATGGAGCAGCAGACCTCTCCTGACTCACCTCAGCAATGTATTTCAGTAGACCTGCCTATTCTATCCCCCACAATTCTGGTGACTTCTTTCACCTCCATATCTCTGGCCTGTACCCCAGTTCATGTGTCCATAAATAAACAAATCTTTAAAAACTGCTATAGCTATAAAACTAGTTTGTAATTAGAAAATAAATAGATATAGAGATAAATGGGCTTGAATTGTGAACCCAAATATAAACCCTAACTGATATGTTATAGACAGTATATGCTAAATGATTCAAGAGTAAATATTGGAGAAAGGACATTCTCTACAACAGTAGATCACTGAATAACCACCTGAAAAAGAATGAAATTAAATCATGATCTCATGCCTATACAAAAATGTTCTTAAAATTGTTTTAAAATATGGATAAAGTCCTGAAGTCATAAAATACCTAGCAAAGAAAAAATATCATTGGTAAAATATTTCACAACTTTGGCTTCATGGAAAGTCTTGGTGACCTTTTTCCAATAGCAACAGAAACAAAAGCAAATTTTAAAAAAATGGAGTACATATCAAATTAAATCTTATGCATGGAGAAAGAAATTATCATTACATGAAAAAAATCCCCATACTGAATGACAGAAAATATTTTGACATCATTTATCTGAGAAGAGATTAACATTAAGAGAAATGCAATTAAAAAATCAAGATATAAGCAGAAAATCTAAATAGACTTTACTTCAAAGAAAACATGCAGATAGCAAATAGTAACATGAAAAATTGTTAATCATCACAGGGATATGAAAATCAGAATGCAGGGGGTATCATCTCACACCTGTAAGAATAGCTCATTTTGCAAAGACCAGAAACAAGAAGGGTTGGTGAGAATGTAGATGAAAAGAGCCCTTCTATATTGCTGGTCAGAATGTAGTTTTGTTCTTTCTGTGTCAAGTTTTCTCAAAATCTTAAAACAGGGTCCTCCCTGGTGGCATAGCGTTTAAGTATTAGCACTAGCATACTAGAAATATGTGGATTGAACTGGATCCCTGGTCAGGGACCTAGCCCACATATAGCACAACAGACCTCTCCTGTCTGGCCCACTGCTCCCTCTAGCAGTGTATTACAGATCTGCCTGTTCTGTTCCCCAGTAGGAATCTACTGAATCCTCTCAAACCCCATACCTCTGGGCTATATTTTATGCATAATAAAAATTTAAACTAAATCTATTAAAAATTAAAATTACATCTACTACATCATCCTGGAATTCTATCCACAGGTATATGCCCAACTAATGCAAATACCTGAATTTGAGGAGATATTTGCATTATTTATTCATTAAAGCATGCTTTGCAATAAGTGATTTATGTTATTAACTTAATTTTGACTCTTGGCATGAGTATATAAAAAAGTGAAATGTCACATGGACACACTACAATACAGTGTGGCTAGAGAAAAATAAATAAATAATAAATGTTTCCATTTGTATGATATGGATGGAACTGGAGGTAATTATGTTAAGTGAGATAAACCTGAAGAAAGAAGATAAATAAAAGATGTCTCTACATTCCACCTATGAATGGAATATAGAGAAACAAAACAAAGGGACAAACCAACCTAACCAACAATAAAGTCTCAAAATCTAACTAAAGTTAACACTACCGCAGGAGGATATATGGTAGTGGAACAAAGGGCAAGATTGTCCAATGAAATATGGTTTAAGACTATGACTGCTTTCATGAAGAGTGTGGTATGATAACCGACCTCTGAAGAAGTTTAAGTGATACTTCTCAATCATATAGAGTTGCAAGTCAGTGTTACCTCCAATTTAATTAGTAAATTATTGAAAGTTAATGTCAACATTTATCACAAGTTCTTTATTACTTATTTTATTTCTGATCACATTGCCTTCAACTCAGTTATTATTGTAATAGACATTTTGTCAAATTGCACTGATATTTTTTATATATAACAGTTTATTTTTTCATTATTAATTGCATGTTTTCATCTCAGTTGTAATCCCTTTGGGCTTCCCATCATCAAATCACCCTCTGCCATCACCGTAGTCCACTGTATTTCCCTTCGCACACTGTTTTGTATACCATTCACCACTCCACCCCATAAAATATTTCTGGTATATAGCAGTTCAGTATTATTATTATTTTCACACCTGGCCCGTTATAATCCTGCTATGAGTGAAGCCATCCAGTATTTTCCTTTATGTCTGGCTTATTTCACTAAGCATGATCTTCTCCAGCTCCATTCATGTTGCTGAGAAATATTCCATTGTGAATATGTATCACATTTTTTAATCCAGTCATTCACTTTTGGGCATTTGGGATGTTCCCATATCTGTTCAATTGTAAATAAAGCAGCAATAAACATGGGGGTGCAGGTATCTTTTCGAATCAGTGTCTTTGTGCCTTTTAGGTAGATTCCTAGGAGTTGGATTTCTGGGTCATATGGAAGCTCCATGTTAAGCAGTTTGAAGAACCTCTAGTTTTCCAAAGTGGTTGTACTAGTTCACATTCCCACCAGCAGTGCAGGAGAGTTCCTTTTTCTCCACATCCTCACCAACATTTATTGTTGCTAGTTGTTTGAAGATGTGTCATTCTCACTGGTGTGAGATGATATCTCATTGAGGTTTTAATTTGCATCTCCATTATTGCAAGTGATGTTGAACATTTCTTCATATGTTTGTTGACTATCTGCATTTCCTCCTTGAAGAAGTGTATTTTTAGCTCTTGCCCATTTTTTGATGAGGTTGTTTACTTTATTTTTGTTGAGTTTCATGAGTTCTTTGTATATCTTTATGATCAATCCTTTATCACTCGTTTTGTGTGAGAAAAATTTTTCCCAATAAGTGGGATGTCTGTTTGTCTTTTGTAATACCACATTTGCTGTACAGAAACTCTTTAACTTGATGTAGTTCTATCTATTTATCCTTGCCTTCACTATTGTTGCATTGGGTGCTGTATTCTTAAAGATGTCGCTGAAGGGTATGTGTTTGACCCACCTTTGCTTCCGGGTATTTTTATGGTTTCTGTTCTTATGTCTAGGTCTTTAATCCACTTTGATTGATTTTTATGTATGGTGTGAGGTAGTAATCTAGTTTCATTTTTTTGCATGTAGCTTCCCAGTTTTTGCAGCACCATTTGCTGAACAAATTTTCTTTGTTCCATTGTATCTTCTTTGCTCCTTTGTCAAAGATTGGCTGCCCATAAACCTATGGGTTTATATCTGGGTTTTCTATTAGAATCCACTTGTTTGTATCTCTGTTCTTGTGCTAGAACCATAAAGTTTTGATTAGTATGGCTTTGTAGTATAGCTTGAAGTTTGGGATTGTAATACCTACATTCGCTTTCTTCTTAGACATGAGAGTTTTGTCTACTCGAGGTCTTTTGTTTTTCCATATGAATCTCATATATATATATGTATGTATGTATATATATTTATATGAATCTCATATCTATATCTATCTATATCTATCTATCTATCTATCTATCTATCTATCTATCTATCTATCTATCTATAGGGATGACCTTAAATCTGTGTATCACTTTAGGCAGGAATACCATTTTGATGATGTTAATTCTCCTGATCCATGAGCAGGGGATTTCTTTCCATTTCATGGTATCTTCTTGTATTTCTTTTAACAGAGTTTTGTAATTTTCTTTGTAAAGATTTTTTCCTCTTTTGTTAGGTTGACTCCCATGTATTTGATTGTATTTGTTATAATTGAAAAGGGGATGCTTTTTTTTAAATTTCTGCTTCTTCTGATTGGTTGTTTGTGTACAGGAAGGCCTCTGAATTTTGTGTATTCATTTTATATCCTGCTACCTTACTAAACTGGTGGATGGTTTTGATTAGTTCCTCTGTGGAGCTTTTAGGGTTTTCCATGTAAATTAACATATTGTCTGCAAATAAGGACAGTTTTACTTCTTCTTTCCCTATTTGGATTTCTTGTATGTCATTTTCCTATCTTATTGCTCTGGCTAGACCTTCCAATGTTATGTTGAAGAGCATTGGCGATAGTGGACACCCTTGTCTTGTTCCTGATCTCAAAAAATGTCATTGTCTTGTTCCTGATCTCAAAGGAAAAATTTTCAGCTTTTCTTTGTTGAGGATATGGCTTTCATCATGTTGAGATATGTTCCTTCTATTCCAAGGATTTCAAGAGCCTTAAACATACATGGGTGTTGAACTTTCTCCAATTCCTCCTCCACATCTATTGATATGATTAAGTGGTTTTGATTTTTCTGTTGGTTGATGAGATGTATTACACTAATTGATTTTCTGATGTTGAACCATTCTTGTACTCCTGGGATAAAGCCCACTTGGTTATGGTGTATTATTCTTTTAATGCATTATTGGATTCTGTTGGCTAAGATTTTGTTAAGGAATTTTGCACCAGTGTTAATTTGCAGATTGGTCTGAATTTTTCTTTATTTGTGTTTTTTTGTTGTTGTTAGGTTTTGGTATTAGTGTAATACTGATTTCATAGAAAGTATGTGATAGTTTTCCTTCTTTTTTGATTTTTTGAATGAGTCTGCTTCCTGATAGAATAGGCACTAGTTCTTTTCTGAACGTTCAGTAAAATTCATATGTAAATCCATCTGCTCATGGGTTTTTATTTTTGGGGAGAGTTTTGTTTAATTCTTCAATTTCCTTGCTTGTAATTGGCCTATTTAGTTGTTTTATTTCTTCTTTACCTATCTTTCGGTGGTTGTAAAGTTGTAAGAATTTGTCCTCTTCTGCTAACTTGTTGAACTTGTTGACATCTAATTGTTCATAGTATTCTCTGATTACTCTTTTTATTTCTGCTGGATCTGATGTGGTTTCTCCTTTTTTTTTTTGTTTATGATTCTGTTTACTGTGCTTTTTCTTTGTGGACTTGGCTAATGGCCAGTCTACCTTGCTTATTTTTTCAAAGAATCAAATTTTGGTTTCATTGATTTTTTGGACTGATTTCCTAAATTCCATTTGACTTATGTCTGGTTTTATTATTTTCTGTCTTTTACTGGCTTTTGGGTTATTTTGTTATATATTTGTTGTATATATTTTTCTCTCATAACTGCTTTTAATGTATCCCATAAATTTTGGAGACTTGTGTTATCATTGTCGTTCTTCTCCAGGTACTTTTTAATTTCTTCATTGAACTCCTCATTGATTCAACTGTCTTCCAGAAGTATGCATTTCAGTCTCCACGTGGTAGGTGGTTTCTTGCCTTCTTCATATGGTTTATTTCTAGTTTGATTCCTTCATGGTCAGAGAAAATAGTTGGTATGACTTCAATCTTAGTGTTATCTATTGATATTTATCTTGTGACCCAGTGTGGTCAATTCTTGAGAAACATCCATGTGGATTTGAGAAAAATGTTTACTCATATTTTCTGGGGGCAGTATTCTATAGATGTCGGTTAGACCCATGTTGTCCAGGTCCTTGTTCAGAGCTTTAGTGTCTTTGCTTATTTTTTTGTCTTGTTGATCTGTCCATTGGGGAGAGTGGTGTGTTGAAGTCTCCTACTATGTATCTATTTTCTCTGATATATGTTTTCATAATGGCAGTAGTTTCCTAATATATTTTGGTGTTCCTTCTTTTGGTACATATATGTTGATGATTGTTATTTCTTCTTGTTGAATTGTCCCCTTAATCATAATGTAGTGGCCTTCTGTATCTCTTAACTTTTTTTAATTTGAAGTTTATTTGATCTGATATAAGTATAGCAGTTCCTGTCTTCTTTTTTGGCCCATTTGCTTGTAGGATTGTTTTCCATCCTTTTATTTTCAGTCTGTTTTTATCTTTTATCTTTTGTAGTTAGATGTGTTTCCTGCAGACAGCAGAATGATGGCTTCTGTTTTTTAATCTATCCTGCAACTCTGTATCTTTTTATTGATGAGTTTCATCCATTTACATAAAGAGATAATACTGATATGATATGCTGGCATATATATTTACCATTTTGTTCTTTTGTATTTTTATTCCTTGTTTTGAACTGTTCTTGTTCATTCTTCTGTTGGATTTGGTTTGAGGGAGGGCTACTTGTCTTATTTTTTGGAGAGAGGGTTTAGTCATGACAAAATTGTGGAGTCTCTGCTTACCTGAAAATGTCCTTATTCTTTCTTTGTAGAGGAAGGAGAGCTTCACAAGATAGAGTATTCTTGGTTGGCATTTAGCACTTTCGAGTTTGTTGAGTATGTCCCTCCACTATCTTCTTGTCTGTAGTGTTTCTTCAGAGAAGTCTGATGTCATCCTGATCAGTTTCCTTTCATAGGTTGTTTCTTCCCTCTTCATTCTCATTAACTTTTCCCTGTCTTGTATTCTTAGTAGTTTTACTATGACGTGGCTTGCTGTATTTCTCCTGTTGTCATGGTTTCTTGGATGTCTACTTTCATCTCCTTCTTCATATTAGGGAAGTTTTCTTCTATTATCTCTGTGAATATTTTCTCTTTTCCCTGGCCTTTCTCATTACCTTCTGGGGTACCTATAACTCTAATGTTTCCTTTTCTAATAGTATCAGATAGCTCTTTATGTGTTTCATCCCTTTCCTTTTTATTTCTCTTTTTTCTGTTTTAATTCTCTTTATTTCTGTGTCTTCAAGGGTGCTGATTCATTCTTTCATTTCATCTATTCTGTTTTCATTATTTTTTCCAGCATTCTTTATCTCCTCCAGTGGTCTTTCCATCTCCTGAATTCCTTCTATTTCCTTTGTTAATGTCTCGTTTTCTTTTTTTCAATTTGTTGATTGCTTGTATCATATCTCTTTTCTTTAATTTTTCATTTCTTTCTTTCTTTTCCTTGTTTTCATCCTTCAATTACTTGATGGCTTGCCTCATATCATTTTTTCCATTCTCATCTTCTTTTTGTTTGTTTACCATGATGATTCTGAATTCTCTGGTAGGCTGAGTAGTTCTTATATTTCTTTGGTGCTTTCTAGTGACTGCTCTCTTTGTGGTGAATTTTTCTCCTGTCGACTTGCTTGGGTATTTGTTGTCTTCTTTTACCTGTCATGTATTTTCTAATAATTTCTAATTGCTGAGACATGGTGTTGCTGTTATTGACTGGCAGTTTTTCTGGATGTTCTTTCTGGGATGGCTGAGGAACTCCCAAACACTTCAGTTGTGGAGGATATTGTGTTTTGTTTCAATATCTGCTATTTTTTTAGGCCAAACTGTGTGTAATTGTGTCTGTCTTCTCAGCCTGTAGCAGGTTGGGGGGGGGGTTGGGCACTCCTAGATCGGAGCTGTTGTCTTTCCTTGCAACTTAAGTTCCACTCACCGAGCTGAGTTGTCTCAAATCCGGGGTAAAAAAGCCTGCTTTGTTATTTTTAAAGATTTATTTATGCATATGGAACTGGGGTGCAGGCCACAGGAGTATGGTGGTGACAGGATTCACCAGAGACAGAATTGGGAGCAGAACAGACAGATTGTTGAAGTACACTACTAAGGGGAGCAACAGTTAAGATAGCAGAGTTCGGCTGACACTTCGGAGGCCAGGGATCTATCTCACACAAAATTGGCTGCTGCCAGCTTGCAGTGCTCCACTTTAATTCATTGTGCCACCAGGGTGGGCACAAATTGTAATTATTTTTAAATCGTTATATTTATATCATCTGTAAATACATTGTTTTGCTTTTCCTTTCTAAATATTAGGACATTTATTTTCATTTCTTTTTTTTTTAAAGATGTATTTATTTATGCATACAGAACTGGGATACAGGCCAGAGGTGCATAGGTAGTGAGAAAACTCACCAGAGACAAATTGGGGAGCAGGACGGGCAGATCAACAAAGTACACTGTAGAGGGGAGAAGTGGGTGTGACAGGAGAGGTATGCTGTGCCAAGTGTGTCACCTCCAGGGCAGGGGATCAAACTCCCACCGAGGGTAATGCAGTTAGCTTGCAGTGCTGCATCCTAACCCATTGTGCCACTACGGAGGGCCTCTTTTCATTTCTTGTTGAAATTGCAAGTGACCATAATCAAATTTTGAAAAGTTGATGATAGTGAGCTTCTTTGCCTTTTTTTCCCAATCTTAGGGGAAAAATTTTACTCAATATTCCACTATTAAGTATATTAGGTAACTATATATATTTTCATCAAGGAACTTTATTAAGTCCTGTCCTCCTATTTTCAGTATAAGTCCTGTATTTTATAAAAAATTTGTGCTTCTGTTGAATAACCATAGAGTAGATTTTTCTTTATTCTACTATTATGAAAAATGTATGTCTTGATAATTTGTTTTTAGAACATCCTTGCTTTTCTCAGATACCTGACCATAGGATATTACATTTTACACACATTACTGTGAACTAATTTGCTAATGTTGTCTTGTTTCTTTAACCATAGGTAATATGATGTGTACTTTTATGTGGTGTGATATTGTTAATGTGATGTGGATTTCATAAAACAAGCTGGAGTATGGTTTTCCCACCTATTTTATGTGGTTTTATAATTCACAATGTTATATTCAGGATGTGGGACTTTCATTGTGGAGTGGTTTTTAATAAGAAATCAGTTTATCTTATAGGCTTGGAACTATTTTAATTTTCTGTTTATGTATTTGACATTCCATAAAATTTGTCACCTCATTTAATTTTGAGAGCATGGTGTGCTGACAATTATATATTTTTTCATTCAAACATATCTTTATCCATTATACTGGAAGGGTAATTTCAATGGAGCTAGAATTCCAATTTCTTTCCACTTAAATTTTAAAATCATTTATCTACTTGCTTCTTATTTTACTGGTTTATTTTGAGAATATACCCACATCCTATAGATATAACACATTTGTTTTCTCTGGATATTGTCATGATTATAATAATAATAATAGTTATTATTATTTAATATAATATAGTCAAGAGTTTTTCCTAAATAATTTTGTAATTTGAAATCTTCCTACAGTTGTACAGTTGTCAACAAATTATGAAAAATTCATCCATTATTTCTTCATTTTTTTAACATTTCTCATATGCCTGTTCTTTTCCTCCTCTGCTTTGACCCATTATGATTCTCTTCTTCTATCCATTTCTTCTCTTTTGGTTTTCTGTCACATATATGTTAGTCTTTTTCATATCTTCCAATTACACATAAATTGATTTTCTTTGTATTTTTTTTAATTCCATATAGCATTTAAATCTGATAGCTTCTATTCATCTATTTTCCACCTCACTGTTCTTTCTTTCTTTCTTTTTTATTTATTTGTTTGTAACAGGGGTGCAGGCCAGAGGTGCAGGGCTGGTGAGAGGATTCATCAGTGACAGAATGGGAAGCAGAGCAGGCAGACCCACGAAATACATTGCTGAGAGGAATAGAGGGCTGGTTAGGAGAGATCTATTGCACCATGTGGGTCACCTCTGGGCGGGGGTCAAACTCATGCAGAAGTGGCTTTAGCTTCTTATTGCTGTGCTTTTAACCCATTGTGCCAAAAGGGAGATTCCCGGTTTTTTTGTTTGTTTGTTTTTGTTTTTTTTTTTAAAATTAAGTCTAAGTCTACTAAGTTATCTTTTCTCAGATATTATATTTTATAATATCTATCTATCTATATAATATCAATGGTAATTTTCAATATTTTTGTTAAGCAAATGTTGTGTTACAACATTACAACTTTAAGAAGGACAATCAAATATATGCTAAAGTAATGCCCCACCACCAATACATGGATGATTCTCCTTCACAGTCCACTGGACACTCCACCCTTTCCTCTTATTTCTCACTATCATAGTCTTTATTTTACAGTCAGATTCACTGGCTTGTTCTTATTCAGTATTGTCTGTTTCTTTAATTTGTTCCTCTGTAGTCCACATATGAATAGTAACATAGTAGTCTTGTTTTTCTCATATGACATTATGGCTTAAAATAATTCCCTCAGCTCCATCCATGTTGTGATAAATATCAAGATTTCATATTTTTATTGTTCAGTATCATTTCATTGTGTTTATATACTAGATAGGTAGGGAGGTAGTAGATAGGTAGGTAGACAGACAGACATGTATATAGACACATATGTACATACACACAGACACATATCTGTCATATAGGCATGTTATTTTATCATCCAACACTGAACACTTCGATTTTTTTTTTTTCTATAGCTTGGTTATTAAGGAGTGCTGCTGTATGCATAGGGATGCCTACATCTTTTTAGAAAATTGTTTTTGTATTCTTCAGATAAATTATTTGGAGTAGAAATACTGAATCATAAGGTAAAACTATTTTTAATGATCTGAGAAATCTCCATAATGATTTTCAGTGGGCTTGAACCAGTGTATAATCCCATCAACAGAATACAGGGGCTCAACTTTCTCCAAACCCTCACCATTCAGTTTTTTTGTTTGTTTGTTTTTGTTTTTGTTTTAATATGACTCATGATGACAAGTCTGAGGTGTTATCTAATTGTGCCTTATGTTTTCATATACCCTATAATAAACAATGTTGTCTAGCTGTAGGTCTTCTTTGGAAAGTGTGTACTTAGATCTTATCCTTGTTTTGTTTTTTTTTTGTTGTTGTTTTTTTGTTAGGTTCTTTCGTTGTTGGATTATCTATATAGTTCGTAATTATTTCTGGCATTGTCATTTTTATTTCACTAAAATAACCTTTCTGTCATATTTATGAAAGTTAGAGATTTTATGTCATTGTTTTCATTTCAAGCATTGTGGAGTTTAGTTTTTATTTATTGTCTTATGCACATGAAGCATCAGTCATTTTTCAATCTTTTTCATATATCAGATAATATTTATTATGTGTCAAGTAGTGTGCCTGTTATATTTTGGAGATTAAAGTTTCTGTTAAATTCCTCTGAAGGATGTTCAGGTTTCTATTTTAAAAGTTAACTTGATTTGACTCAAAGTTAAATTCTTCCCTTAAGCCAAAACCTCAAAACTAATTTCAGACATGTTTTCTCCTATTGGCAGACTTTTCACTCTGTAGCAATAATGCATGCATCAGGTAAAAGCTAGAGATTTATAGAGTATATTCTTAGGTTATTAAGATCTCCTATCTGAGCCTCTCTTTCTGGAACACCACAACAAGCTGAAGGTCATAGTTTTCCTACACTCTATGCTAAATTCAACTACTAGACAATGTTTCACTATTCCACCTTACAGTGTCCTACTTTTTTTCACAATACCACATTATTGTCCATAGCTTATAGTTTTTACTTTGGGGATAATCAGTTTGTTAAGATACTTAATTAGACATTGCAGAAGTAGATCTCTAACTTCTTTAGAGTCATTATTTATTATGCATTTCACTGGTCATACAGACTACTACAAATTTGAGTTTCTATTTTGTGTCAAATTTTATATTTTAGTAATTGCATATGCAACACTATACCTAATATATCCTTTATTTAAGAACTGAAAGAAGAAACTTGAGCATAAAGCCAGTATTCTACAAACTCTTCTGAAGAATGTATTGATAGGATAGAAAGACAAATCCATTCATTGACTTAAGAAAAAAGAAGTTATATAGCAATTTTCTAAATTTGCAAAAGTGATTTCCCAAGAAAAATCCATGCCTTGAATTTATGTTATAATTTCAAATATAAAGAAAATTTACCTCCTGTCTTATTATGAATCAATCTGAAAAATATAATAAAAATCTTATTTATAATTCTATTTCTACAACAAATAGAACCCAAGATTTTTAGTGTAGAGCTCAAAATATATTTAAGTATAATATTTCATATTCTTGAAACAAAAATCATGTGAGAGTAATCAAAAGATACCAGAAATTGCATTGATTTCAATCCAAAATATTTTGGATATTAATATATTCAGGAAGTTAGTCTCTGTATGAAATGTGTAAAATAACAGTAAAACAACAAGATGGTGTAGTAAAGATAGTGGGTCTGCTTCCTCCATATATTCATAGAAGAATGCAGCAAAAGAAAGTGAGTAACTCCTCAAAGAAAAAGGGATGATTATAGTACAATTGAATTAACATCTAGAGGAGGGTAGCCGCAGCAAGACAAAAGTGAATGAACAGACAGCTTGTGAGAGATGGACTCCAGATCCCACAGCAGCATACAGGACAAAGCAGGCACTAGCATGTCTTCAGGAGAAATTGCTTAGTAACCCTGATTTGTTAGGCCCTTGAAGAACTCAGTGACAGGTGAGTCATACAAGGATTTGTTCCAGGTGTGGTGAGGCCCCAGCAAACTTTAGCAAATGACCAGCAAACATCTGTGATGTCAAAATCCCTTGAAGAACTCTGAACAGTGGAGATGGACAAGTAAGCAGTCCAGACAGTGAGGCTGGTCATGTGGACTAATAGGCCCTAATAGGGGCCTTTGAGTCTGCAGGCCTTGGAAGAAGGAAAGGCAGCCACAGCACCACTGAGGAATAGCTTTTAGAGAAGCAAGTAAGTGGAATAGTGGTCAGATAGTCAACTCTGTGGGTAGGAATAGCACTTGCTTTCCCATTGCACAGTGGAGGCTTGTGCAGAGATTCAAACTACATCAAACAGGAACTGGGTTGAAAGAGGCACCTGTAACTGTGGTGGAACAGTGGACACTGGTAGCAAAGTTCTTGACTCAGCCAGGAGAGAATGGTGGTGAAAACTATTGAAAGATGTGAAAACCTATGAAGGAGCTGGAATGTCCACACAGATTGTGCCCCCTGTATTAGTCACTCTGATTTGCACTTCCCTTTCCTACCTTCTAGGACTGGTGCTTGACTTGTGGAGTACATTAACATCAGGTGCTGAGAATCTCATCCCAAACATCAGAGGATGGACATTAGACTTAGGTAAACATGAAGCAAACCCACTCTAAATGATCCACAACACAGGAACATAAAATATTTTACTAAATATTATATATATATATATATATATATATATTCACATTCATTTACTTATTATATATGTAATGTATCTATATTCTATATTATGTTATATATAATATAACAATATACCATATAATATATAATATTATATTATATATCATATTATATATATTTATAATATATACTATATACAATATAGTATATAATGCATATAGTATACGGTAGCTATTATATACACACATATAAGTAAATGAATATAATATATGTGTATGCATATATATATATGTGTGTGTGTGTGTGTGTGTGCATGTATGTATATAGATTTAATTAATATACAGGTATTGAACACAACCGTCTTCAAGTGCCTGCTAAGACTGTGAGACAATGTAATGGTGTCAGGGAAATGTCAATGTGGCCCTAGGTCTGGTAAAATTCAGAAAGGCCCAGGCAGAATAGTGAAAACTAAGACCCACATTTGGAAAAGCATCAGAGGGGTCCAGACCTAGGGACAAAATGACAATAAACTTTCACATATAAATAATTACATGTAAATGGGCTAAACTTGACAATTAAAAGATACAGAGTATCTAGTTTGATCAAAAATTAAAATCTAAACTTCTGTTATATCCAAAAGAAACACCTAATCTTCACAAACATAGGCTCAAAATAAATGCCTGGAAAATAATCCTGTGAGTGATTGGAACCCAAAAATAGGTAAAAACAGAATGCTTATAACTACCAAATTGATTGCAAATTAAAAACTGTGAAAAGAGAAAGAATGAGCATTATATAATTATTAAGGATATGATATGTTGAATAGACATAACACTCATTAATGTATACTGAACAACTAAGGGCACATCAAATTTAGGCAAATAGTTGCCTAAATTTGAAGACAGACATTAGGGGGAAAATATTACATTTGTGACAGAAGACTTGCTACCCTGCTCTCAACAATGGATGTATCATCTAGGCAGAAAGTAAAAGGAAAAAAATAGCTTTTAACAAAAAGATAGGAAACATAGACTTAATAGACTTTTACAGGGCACTAAACTCCTCCCTCCAAGAAAAAACACATTTTTTTTATTATTATTCAATGCATGATATATTCTCCAGAAACAACCACATCTGGAACACAGAAAAAAAAATCAAGTTTACATAGATTGAAATCATAGTTAGCATATTTTTGACCCAAAGAATCAAGCTATAAATCAACTATCAAATGAGAATAGGGAAATATTTTATGTTGAAACTGAAAACACACTATTGAGAGATTAATG